>NC_040078.1:29000947-29303977 GCF_003369695.1 Bos indicus x Bos taurus
TGGGCACAATAAAGGACAGAAACAGTAAGGACCTAACAGAAGCAAAAGAGTTTAAGAAGAGGTGGCAAGAAAACACAGAACTATACAAAAAAGGTCTTAGTGACTTGGATAACCAAGATGTTGTCCTCTTTCACCTAGAGCTAGATATCCTGGAGTGTGAAATCAAGTGGGTCATAGGAAGCATTACTATGAACAAAACTAGTAGAGGTGACCAAGGCTAGTGGAGGTGACAGAATTCCAGTTGAGCTATTTAAAATTGTACAAGATGATGCTGTTAAAGTGCTGCACTCAGTGTGTCAGCAAATTTGGAAAACTCAGCAGTGGCTACAGGACTGGAAAAGGTCAGTTTTCATTCCAATCCCAAAGAAGGGCAATGCCAAAGAAAGTTTAAACTACTCTACAATTGCACTCGTTTCACAAAGCAAGGTTATGCCAAAAATCCTTCAAGTTAGGCTTCAGCAGTATGTGAACTGAGAACTTTCAGATGTACAAGTTGGGTTTTGAAGAGGCAGAGGAACCAGAGATCAAATTGCCAACATTTGTTGGATCATGGAGAAAGCAAGGGAATTCCAGAAAACCATCTACTTCTGTTTCATTAACTCTGCTAAAGCCTTTGACTGTGTGGATCACAACAAACTGGAAAATTCTTAAAAGAGATGAGAATACCAGACCACCTTACTTGTCTCCTGAGAAACCTGTATGTGGGTCAAGAAGCAACAGTTAGAACCAGACTTGAAACAACTGACTAGTTGTAAATTGGGAAAGGAGTACGTCAAGGCTGTAGATTGTTAACCTATTTAACTTTTATACATGGTACCTCATGTAAAATACCATGCTGGATGAAAGATAAACTGAAATTAAGATTGCCAGGAGAAATATCAACAACCTCACATGTGCAGATGATATCACTCTAATGGCAGAAAGTGAAGAGGAACTATTGAGCCTCTTGATGAGGGTGAAGGAGGAAAGTGAAAAAGCTGACTTGAAACTTGCTGCTGCTAAGTTGCTTCAGTCGTGTGTGACTCTGTGCGACCCCATAGATGGCAGCCCACCAGGCTTCTCCGTCCTTGGGATTCTCCAGGCAAGAACACTGGAGTGGGTTGCCATTTCCTTCTCCAATGCATGCAAGTGAAAAGTGAAAGTGAAGTCACTCAGTCGTGTCTGACTCTTAGTGACCCCGTGGACTGCAGCCTGCCAGGCTCCTCTGTCCATGGGATTTTCCAGGCAAGAGTACTGGATTAGGTTGCCATTGCCTTCTCCATGAAACTCGTTAGAAAAACTAAGACCATGGCATCTGGTCCCATCACTTCATGGCAAATAGATGGGGAAAAAGTGGAAACAGTGACAGATTTTATTTTCATGGGCTCCTAAATCACTGTGGACAGTGACTGCAGCCATGAAATTAAAGACACTTGCTCCTTGGAAGGAAAGCTATGACAAACCTACACAGCATATTAAAAAGCAGAAACATCACTTTGCTGACAAAGATCCATATAGTAGAAGCTGTATGGTTTTTTCCATTAGTCATGTATGTTTGTGATAGTTGGGCCACAAAGAAGAATGAGTGCCCAAGAATTGATGCTTTTGAATTGTGATGCTGGAGAAGACTCTTGAGAGTCCCTTGGACTGCTGTGAGATCAAACTAGTCAATCCTAAAGGAAATCAGCTCTGAATATTCTTTGGAAGACTGTTGCTGAAGCTCTAATTCCACAGCCACCTGAAGGGCTAACTCGTTAGAAAAGACCCTGATGCTGGGAAGGATTGAGGGCAAGGGGAGAAGGGGCAACAGAGGATAAGATGGTTAGATAGCATCTCCAACTCAGTGGGCAAGAATTTGAACAAACCCTGGGAGCTAGAAGACGGAGGAGCGTGGCATGCTGCAGTCCATGAGGTTGCAGAGTTGGATACAACTTAGTGACTGAACAATATGAAGCCTCTGATATTTCTTTAACAGAGGGCTTAATCTTGGACATATGTAGTCATCCTGGCATATCATGATTTTATGTGGGTTCTGTTTATATTTTTGATCTGTTATGATATCTACCTCTTTTGATGACTTCCCTGGTGGCTCAGATGATAAAGCGTCTGTCTGCAATGTGGGAGACCCGGGTTCGATCTCTGGGTTGGGAAGATCCCCTGGAGAAGGAAATGGCAGTCCACTCCAGAACTATTGCCTGGAAAATCCCTTGGACAGAAGAGCCTGGTAGGCTACAGCCCATGGGGTCGCAGAGTTGGACACGACTTCACTTTCACTTTCACTTTCACCTCTTTTGATATATCAGGCTATGCCTTGGGATATAACTTTTTCCACAGTCTTTTGTAATGTAATTCAGACCTTGTTCCAAGGTAGTTTTTGAGATTGTCTTTGAGATTTGTCATGATCCCAGGTGGGTTCCTTTTTAGGTTCCTTGGGTCTCTGATAAACAGTTGACTTGTAGTTTAGCTTATTGTTCTTGCCAAGGTATCAACTTCCTCTTGTTTACCATGAAAATTTCTGTTTCAGGTAGTGCTCGTAGTTTTGAACTTTTGCATATTCTGTTCCATGTAAAGTCAGTTGTTTTGGAAAGTACTTCAGAGCTCTCTGTTCTTACAGTCTACCTCTTCCCTTGGGTAAATTCTCTGAGCCACTGCTCTGGAGCTGTCAGTCAGTTCAGTCCCTCAGTCGTTTCTTACTCATTTCAACCCCATGGACTGCAGCACGCCAGGCCTCCCTGTCCATCACCAACTCCCGGAGTTTACTCATTCATGTCCATCGAGTCGGTGATGCCATCCAACCATCTCATCCTCTGTCGTCCCCTTCTCCTCCTGCCTTCAATCTTTTCCAGCATCAGGGTCTTTTCCAGTGAATTGGCTCTTTGTATCAGGTGGCCAAAGTATTGGAGTTACAGCTTCAGATTCAGTCCTTCCAATGACTGTTCAGGACTGATTTCCTTTAGGATTGACTGTTGTGATCTCCTTGCAGTCCAGGGGGCTCTCAAGAGTCTTCTCCAACACCACAGTTCAAAAGCATCAATTCTTTGGTGCTCAGCTTTCTTTCTGGTCCAACTCTCACATCCATATGGAAAAACCATAGCTTTGACTAGACTGACCTTTGTCAGCAAAGTAATGTCTCTGCCTTTTAATATGCTGTCTAGGTTAATCATAGCATTCTTCCAAGGAGCAAGCGTCTTTTAATTTCATGGCTGCAGTCACCATCTCCAGTGATTTCTGGAGTCCAAGAAAATAAAGTCTGTTATTATTTCCATTGTTTCCCCATCTATTTGCTTTGAAGTTATGGGACTGGATGCCTTGATCTTTGTTTTTTGAATGTTGAGTTTTAAGCCAGCCTTTTCACTCTCCTTTTTCACTTTCAAGAGGCTCTTCAGTTCCTCTTTGCTTTCTGCCATAAGGGTGGTGTCATTTGCATATCTGAGGTTATTGATATTTCTCCCAGCAATCTTGATTCCAGCTTGTGCTTCATGCAGCCCAGCATTTCATGTGATGTACTCCACATATAAGTTAAATAAGTAGGGTGACAATAAGCAGGATGTCTGGATCTAGGTGAGTGATCACACCATCGTGGTTATATGGGTCATTAAGATCTTTTTGGTATAGTTCTTCTCTGTATTCTTGCCACCTCTAAATATCTTCTGATTCTGTTAGGTCCGTACTGTTTCTGTCTTTCATTGTGCCTGTCTTTGCATGAAATGTTCCCTTGGTATCTCTAATTTTCTTGACGAGTTCTCTAATCTTTCCCATTCTATTGTTTTCCTCTATTTTTTTGCATTGATCATTAGGAAGGCTTTCTTATCTCTCCTTGCTAGTCTTTGGAACTCTGCATTCAGATGGGTATTGCTTTCTTTTTCTCCTCTGCCTTTCGCTTCTCTTCTTTTCTCAGCTATTTGTAAGGCCTCCTCAGACAACCGTTTTGCCTTTTTGCATTTTTTTTTCTTGGGGATGATCTTGATCACTGCCTCCTGTACAATGTTAAAATCCTCCATCCATAGCTCTTCAGGCACTCTGTCAGATCTAATCCCTTGAATCTGTTTGTCACTTCCACTGTATAATCATTAGGGATTTGATTTAGGTCATACCTGAATGGTCTAGTGGTTTTCCCCACTTTCTTCAACTTAAATCTGAATTTGGCAATGAGGAGTTCATGATCTGAGCCACAGTCAGCTCCCGGTCTTGATTTTCCTGACTGTATAGAGTTTCTCTATCTTCGGCTACAAAGCATATAATCAATTTCAATTCAGTATTGACCATCTGGTGATGTCCATGTGTAGAGTGTCTCTTGTGTTGTTGGGAGAGCTGTAGGTGGGGCTAATGGCTCACTTCTTGGGGTGACTTCCCTCTTGTATGAGCAGGATACTAGATGGAGTACAGTTGTCTTACTGGCTTTCCTCCTCTTAGGTATGCAACCTGTGCATTACAAGCAAATGATCCAGTTGGCCCGAGAATTTTTGTCCTACTGTGTCTAGGGTAGAGTTGTGTCTTACATTTTGGGGCTGTGTGGAGGAAGGGAATTTCTGATCTCTTGGTTGCGGTTCCTTGAATTTAGCATCTGCAGTCCAGAGCTGTGCAGGATGAGAAATGCTGATGGCCTGCCCCTTGACTTGGAGCCTGTGGGAAAGGTCTTTTTCGTCCTCTCTTCCTGGAGTTGGGGGAGGTGGAGAGTGGGTTGTAGCTTCAGTGCCACAGACTTGCTGTTTTTTCCACCAAGATTTAGTAACTTTCCTTAAATGTTTGTTTCTTTTTTTTTTTTTAAAAAAACTGTATGGTCTGAGGACAATTGCCAGAAATTTCAAGTGGTTATTAAAATAAAAAATCCCCCAGTTATGGTTATTTCCCCATGAAGGCATCTGCAGAGCTCCTTCCACTACATTTTCAAAAATTGTTCCTGTTCTGTTTTTTTAAGAAAATCAGTATCTTCATGATATATCTTCTTTTCCTGTCTTTTTGCCTTAAACAAAAGGCACTTCTGTTTGAAGTGGGTTTCTTTTAGAGAATGTATTGTTGGAGCATGTTTTAATTTTATCCGTTCTGCCAACTTTTGTCTTTTAGTATGTGTATTTAGACCATTTATATTTTAAGGCAGTTATTAATATGCTAGGTATTAAATCTCTTACTGTTTGATTCCTCTGTTTTTATTTTCTTGCCTTCATGTATGTTATGTAAATATTAAAAAAAATTCTATCTTTTCTTAATATTTACTTTTATTTATTATTTGGCTGCACTGGGTCTTACTTGTGACATGTAGCATCTTTAGTTGCAGCATGTGCGATCTAGTTCCCACACCAGGGATGGACCTGGGCCCCTTGCATTGGGACAGCGAGTCTTAGCTGCTGGACTATCAGCAAGTTCTAAGATTCCATCTTTATAGTGTTTTTATATAGTTATATATATAATATATATGTAAAATAAATAAATATATGTAAATATATATAAATTGTATATAAATATAATATATAATATATATAAATTTATATATAACCTAGAGCCAGACATCCTGGAATGTGAAGTCAAGTGGGCCTTAGAAAGCATCACTACGAACAAAGCTAGTGGAGGTGATGGAATTCCAGTTGAGCTATTTCAAATCCTGAAAGATGATGCTGTGAAAGTGCTGCACTCAATATGCCAGCAAATTTGGAAAACTCAGCAGTGGCCACAGGACTGGAAAAGGTCAGTTTTCATTCCAATCCCAAAGAAAGGCAATGCCAAAGAATGCTCAAACTACCACACAATTACACTCATCTCACACGCTAGTAAAGTAATGCTCAAAATTCTCCAAGCCAGGCTTCAGCAATATGTGAACCGTGAACTTCCAGATGTTCAAGCTGGTTTTAGAAAAGGCAGAGGAACCAGAGATCAAATTGCCAACATCCGCTGGATCATGGAAAAAGCAAGAGAGTTCCAGAAAAACATCTATTTCTGGTTTATTACTATGCCAAAGCCTTTGACTGTGTGGATCACAATAAACTGTGGGAAATTCTGAAAGAGATGGGAATACCAGACCACCTGACCTGCCTCTTGAGAAATCTGTATGCAGGTCAGGAAGCAACAGTTAGAACTGGACATGGAACAACAGACTGGTTCCAAATAGGAAAAGGAGTACGTCAAGGCTGTATATTTCACCCTGCTTATTTAACTTCTATGCAGAGTACATCATGAGAAACACTGGGCTGGAGGAAGCACAAGCTGGAATCAAGATTGCCAGGAGAAATATCAATAACCTCAGATATGCAGATGACACCAGCTTTATGGCAGAAAATGAAGAGGAGCTAAAGAGCCTCTTGATGAAGGTGAAAGAGGAGAGTGAAAAAGTTGGCTTAAAACTCAACATTCAGAAAATGAAGATCATGGCAACTGGTCCCATCACTTCATGGGAAATAGATGGGGAAACAGTGGAAACAGTGTTAGACTTTATTCTTTTGGGGCTCCAAAATCACTGTAGATGGTGACTGCAGCCATGAAATTAAAAGACGCTTACTCCTTGGAAGGAAAGTTATGACCAACCTAGATAGCATATTCAAAAGTGGAGACATTACTTTGCCAACAAAGGTCCGTCTAGTCAAGGCTATGTTTTTTCCAGTGGTCATGTATGGATGTGAGAGTTGGACTGTGAAGTAAGCTGAGCACTGAAGAATTGATGCTTTTGAACTGTGGTGTTGGAGAAGACTCTTGAGAGTCCCTTGGACTGCAAGGAGATCCAACCAGTCCATTCTGAAGATCAGCCCTGGAATTTCTTTGGAAGGAATGATGCTAAAGCTGAAACTCCAGTACTTTGGCCACCTCATGCAACGAGTTGACTCATTGGAAAAGAGTCTGATGCTGGGAGGGATTGGGGGCAGGAGGAGAAGGGGACGACAGAGGATGAGATGGCTGGATGGCATCACTGACTCAATGGACGTGAGTTTGAGTGAACCCCGGGAGTTGGTGATGGACAGGGAGGCCTGGCGTGCTGTGATTCATGCGGTCGCAAAGAGTCAGACGTGACTGAGCGACTGAACTGAACTGAATAGTTTCTTAGTGATTGTTTTAGATCTTGTATTATTCATTTTTAACTTATAGTCTATACTGATTTTTTATTTGGAGTTGAGTATAGAAACTTCTATTCAGATCCTTTTACCCTTTCCTGTTGTAAACTAGGATTATCTTTATTTCCTCTATATATAGCACCTTATGAGATATTGTTATAATTTTTACATCAGCCATCACGTAAGGTTTAAGGTGCCCATGAAGAACCGAATTGTTTACCCTCATTCTTAGCCATTAGTGTTCTTTTCTGAAGATTGAAGTTCATTCTATTAACACATCTTCTCTGTTTAGCAAACTTCCTTTAATCATTCATTTAAGGGTAGATTTGCCAGTGACAAATTTTTGTTTGCTTTGTGAGAATATCTTTTTGATTGGCTTTCATGCCTGAAGGATATTTCTTTTTGAGTGCAGGGCTTGTTGATTTTTTTCTTTTTCTTCTTTGAATAACTTTGTTCCACTTCCTTATGTCCCTCATTGAGAAATCCACTGTTGTTGGAATTGATGTTCCTTGTAACACAATTACATGGGCTCCTTTCAAGGTTTTTCTGTGTCTGTAAGCTTTCAGAACTCAATGATGGGTCTTGGTGTGGATTTCTTTGGATTTATTCTGTAAGTCCTTTAGATTTATCCCTCTAATTCCATTCTTAAGGGTTTTGAATCTGTATGTTTATATCTTGGCAAGTTTGGGAGATTTTTTAGTCATTATTTGTTGAAATGCTTTTTGAGTTCCACTGTTCCTCCTAGGATGGTAGTGGTATGAATGTTAGCCATTTTCTTATTGTCCCACAGATTCTTGTGACTATTAAATATTTTTTCATCTATTTTGGGTATATTATATTGATTTGGTCTGAAGTTCAATGATTCTCTTCTCTGTCATTTTCACTTTATTATTGAGGTAATTTATCAAGTTTTTTAGTTATTTTAGTTTGGCTGTTGTATAGGCTTCCAGAGAGCTGTGTGGTAAAGAATCCACCTGCCAGTGCAGGAGATGCAAGAAATTAGGTTCAATCTATGGGGTCAGAAAGATCCCCTGGAGTAGGAAATGGCAACCCACTCCATGTTCTTGCCTGGGAAATTCCCTGGACAGAGGAACCTGGTGGGCCACAGTCTATGAGGTCACAAAGAGTCAGACACGACTGTGTACCCATGTATGTATGTTAATTTCTTTAAATTTTTTGTCACATCCTTCTAAGATCTGATTCTCTTGAACATATGTCAGTTGTTTTTTCTCATTTAATTAGAATGATCCTGGTTGTTAGTTTGACTGATTTTTGAGTGTTTTGTGATATTGTGGGTATTATATTCTGATACTCAGGGTTGTATTTAATCCTTTTTAGCAAGCAGTTTTCCTGTGGAACGACGTGACAGCTAAATGGGTTTTGGCTTGTCCTTGGGCCCTAATGTCACCATTTCAGCAGAAGCTGACTCTTAACTGCCTTGTAAATGCTGCTGCTGCTGCTGCTGCTAAGTCGCTTCAGTTGTGTCCGACTCTGTGCGACCCCATAGACGGCAGCCCACCAGGCTTCTCCGTCCCTGGGATTCTCCAGGCAAGAATATTGGAGTGGGTTGCCATTTCCTTCTTCAATGCATGAAAGTGAAAAGTGAAAGTGAAGTAGCCCAGTTGTGTCTGACTCTTCGAGACCCCATGGACTATAGTCGACCAGGCTCCTTCGTCCATGGGATGTTCCAGTCAAGAGTACTGGAGTGGGTTGCCACCTCCTTCTCCATGTTGCAAATGAATGAGCTGAAATTTCAGTTCCCACTTGCTCTTTCCATACAAAAGTGGGATATACTAACTCATAAATTTGTTGCCGACTCATTGGAAAAGATCCTGGTGCTGGGAAAGATTGAGGGCAGGAGGAGAAGGGGTCAACAGAGGGTTAGATGGTTGGATGACATCACCAACTCAATGGACATAAGTTTGAGCAACCTCTGGGAGATAGTGAAGGACAGGGAATCCTGCCATGCTGCAGTCCATATGGTCACAGAGTCAGACACGACTTAGCGACTGGACAACAACAGCATGTAGTGGTGGCTCAGTGGTAAAGAATGTGCCTACAATGCAGGAGACAGGCGTTGGGTTCGGATGATCCCTTGGAGAAAGAAATGGCAACCCATTTCAGTATTCTTGCCTGGGAAAAGCAAGAGTCAGGCTGGACTTAGCAACTAAACAACAATGCTCAGTTCCACTGAGTGTCACTGACACAAGGGGAGAGAAAGCGTAGGGCTGACTCCCTCCACTTTTTTGTTGTAGGGTAAGGGTGGAATCTCAGCTTCCCCTGAACTTCAGCATACCAGAGACTGGAAGTAGAGTGATGACTTGCCTCACTTTCCCCCATGTTATTCTGTCTTGTTATTATCTAGTGGGGGTAGAAGTTCAGCTCCCTGTTACTACCCTCTGACATGGAGGGCAAGATTTACTTTTAGTGGTTTAAATAAGAAAGAATATTGGCTTCAATTAAAATGTCCTTTATTTAAGATCACAACAGTGGAGATACTGAGGATTTTTTCCTTTTTTTTCAGCTTTGTTGAGATATCCTCGTGAATTCGCTCAGTTGTGTCTGACTTTTTGCAATTCCATGGACTGGAGCCTGCCAGGCTTCTCTGTCATGGAATTCTCCAAGCCAGAATACTGAGGCGGGTAGCTGTCCCCAGGTCTCCTGCATTGCAGGTGAATTCTTTACCATCTGAGCCACCAGGGAAGCCCTGGTGAAGTATAGTTGACAAAATTGTAAGGTATTTGAAATGTACATCATAATGATTTGGCACATAGTGTGAAAGGATTCCTCCATGTCTATTCAGTTAACCCATCTATCACTTTGTGTTTTTGTATGTATGGGTGAGAATATTTAAGTTCTAATCCCTAAGGAAATTTCAACTGTATAATACAATGTTATCAACTATGGTCACCATGTTGTACATCAGATTTTTCAGTCCTTATTCATCTTAAGAGCAGAGAATTTTTATCCTTTTATTAGCTTCTCTCTATTCTTCTATTCTTCCTGCTCCCCCAAACCCCTTGGCATCCACATCTACTGTTTCTTTGAGTTTTTGACTTTCAAGGTTTTTTTTTTCCCCCAGCTTCCACATGTGACACCATGCAGTATTTGTCTTTGTCTGGCTTATTTCCTTTAGGTCCATCTGTGTTGTCACAAATGGCAGGGTTTCCTTCTTCCTCGTGGGTGAATACTGTCCCATTTTTGGTCTGTGTGACCGCTTGTATGCATGTGTGCATTACGCATACACACTGCATCTTCTTTAAGCACGTATCTGTTGATGGACACTTAGGTTGTTTCCCTGTCTGGTTATTGTGAATAATCCTGACATGAACACAGGAGTGCAGGTATCTCTTTGACATCTTGTTTGCTTTTCTTTTTTTGGATATATACCCAGAAGTGGAATTGCTGGGTCATATGGCAGTTTTCATTTTTTTAGAAACCTTTGTACTGTTTTTCATAATGGCTATACCAGTTTACATCCTCACCATCAGGACACAACTGTTTGCTTTTTCCACATCCTCACTACTTGTTATCTTTTTTTTGTTTTTTTCCAACCAGGGATAGGTCATGATAGAAAAAAATCAAAATAAGAGCAAATATTCTATTTTGAGAACAGCTGAGAAAGCATTTTTGACTATTACAATTATTTAACAAAAAGTTCAGTAAGAAAATGTACACAACCCAATTTTTCTCGTAAAATGTGGAAAGGGGATGCATGGAAGCAGTTGATTTCTTCGGTGAGCACAGCCGTTGTTCATACTCGTTCCAAGGCTTCTAACATGATGAAGCTATTTCCTTGTATTACCACCATTCCAGTATTGTTCTGTTGCCACTAGTTGCCATCTCCACACATTCATCTACCACAAGATTTGTAAAGGGATCAAATCCCCACAATATTCCTTGGACATACCTGCCACCATTTAATTTCAATAACTTCTTGTCCATAAATATCTTCAACTCAGGAGAGTGAGCTTTGCTCATGATGTCTCCTCAGCTGATATGTGTCTTTTTGATGAAAGCCTTTCTTACAGATTTCAGACAATATCTCATTGTGGTTTTGGTTTCTGTTTCCTGATGGATAGTGATGTTGAGCACCTTTGCATGTACCTGTTGGCCAGTTGTATTTCTTCTTTGCAAAAATGTCTGTTCCATTTCTTTGTCCATTTTTAAATTGGATTATTTATATTTTATTAAGTTACATGAGTTCTTTGTGTATTTTGGTTGTTAACTTCTTACCAGATAACGACTTGCAAATATTTTCTTCCATTCTGTAGATTGCCTTTTCATTTTGTTGATATTTTCCTTTACTGTGCAAAAGCTTTTTAGTTTGATGTTTCCCATTTGTTTATTTTTGTTACTTTTGCTCATGGCATCAAACTAAAAAAAACTGTTGTCAAGACTGATGTCCAAGCGCGTATCCCCTTTGTATCCTTCTAGGAGTTTTATAGTTTCTGGTCTTTGATTTTTGTGTATGGTGTAAGACAGGGGTTCGGTTTCATTCTTTCATTCCACATTGCATGTGGCAATCCAGTTTTCCCAACATTATTTGTTGAAGTGGATATAGTGAGGATTTCTTTAAGTCCTGACATTTGACACTTCATAAGTGTGAAATTATAGAATCATGGTTCATTGAATCCTTGCTTCAATTCCTGTTCTATGGAAGGCAGTATTAGGATGATTTCTGCTCTCAGGATATCATGTGGTGGTTTGAAAGACCTAAATAAGCACTTTAACAATTGAAGGGATGGTCAGTATAATTTATTATTTAGTTATCTGTACATTTGTATTTTTTTTTTTTTTGGTCATGCCGTGCACCTTGTGGATTTTAGTTCCTTGATGAGGCATTGAACTTGTGGCTCTCGGCAGGAGAGCCCAGAGTCCTAACCCTGGATACACAGGGAATTTCCAATATGATTTATTTTTTGCAGATTAGAAAATTTACGGGCCAGAGGGTCTTGGTCAAGGTTATTTAGCTCTGTTTTCCCACTATTTCATGTTTTATAGTTATTCATGTTTTATAGTTATTTTGAAAAAGTAAAACATGGAGATGGTTAAAATTTTGAACAAGATAAATGATTATATAATAACTCATTGAAACCCAGAAATCACTAACATGTAAAATGCTAGTTATATAATTTTTACCAGAAAATGTAAAACAACTAAGAAGCTATTAAGAGTAAAGTCTTACCTGGTAGGACATTACCTCAGAGTAAAACATATTATCATTATGCAGTCTCACTCAAGTACAGTTTTAACACAACTGCCTCTTTAATATTTCTTCTTGAATGACCCAGATGCATCTCAAACTTCCCATGTCTAAAATTGAACTTGTCTCAAAAATTTCAAAATGTCCTCTTTGTAAGCTCTTATTCTTCTTATTCCTAAGCAAGAAACTTGGGAATGATCCTTGTCTCTCTATTCCCCAATATAATTTTCTTAGAATATTTCGTCTGTGATGCCTTTGGCGTCTTATGTCTTTGGTAATATTGGCCTCTTAAAATGAGTTGTTAATTGTTCTCTTTTCCTTTTTAATTTTTTAAAAGACGTTATTTTTTATGTTTTGATTGCATTGGGTCTTCCTTGCTGCACATGGGGTTTCTCCAGTTGTGGCGAGCAGCGTCTGTTCTCCGTTGTGGTGCGTGGGCTTCTTACCGCAGTGGCTTCTCTTGGTGCAGAGCATGGGCTTTAGGTGCTCGGGCTTCAGTGGTTACTGCCCCTGGGGTCAGGAGTTGTGGCCCCTGGGCCCAGTTGCTCCGAGGCATGTGGAATTCTCCCGATAAACTCTGATCCAGTCACTGTACCATCGGGCAGGTTCTTCCTCCTCTGTTTTTTAAAGTTTGTGTGAGGTTTGTATTATTTTTTTCCTTGAGAGAATTTATCATTGAAAAAACCCAGCAGGCCTGGACTTTCTTTTGTAGAAGAATTTAATTACAAATTTAGTTGCTTTACTTCATATTAGTGTGTTCAGTTTCTCTTGTTTCCTTGAGCCAGTTTTTGGTAGTTTGTATTTTCTAGGAACTTTCTAGGAGTTTGTATTTTCTAGGAATTTGACTTATTTGTTTGTTTGCTTATGACTGCACCACTTGGCTTGTGGGAAGTTAGTTTCCCAACCAGGGATCAAATCTGTGCCCCCTGCAGTGGGAGCATGAAGTCTTAACTACTGGACGGCTGAGGAAGTTCCTTTGACTCATTTAAATTGTCTGTCTTGTTGGTATAAAACTTTTATAAGTCCCTTTGCTGTTCACCTGAAATTATCACAACATTGTTAATCAGCTATACCCCCAATACAAAATAAAAGGGTTAAAAAAAAAAAGATGAACGTTTTAAATTAAGATCTTTGTTATCAGGAAAAAAGCCTTTCATAATATTCCCTTAATTCTTTCGATTTCTGTAGGGTTTGTTGTTAAGTCTTCTGTTTCTTATATTACTGATTTTCATATTCTTTGTTTTCTTTTTTAACCTCTAAATCAATCTCAGTGTATGTTTCCGCATACCCCTAGCCCCATCTCTTCCCTTCCACCTGCACCTTATCTCCCATCCTGCTAATTATCAATTCTGTTGATCTTTTCAAAGAATCATCTTTGAGTTTTATTCCCCTTCCCTCCATTGATACCTACTCTGATCTTTATATTATTCTATTTAATTTGGGTTTGATTTGCAGAATCTGAATTACATGATCAGAGTATTGGTTAAAAAATTTTTTGTTGTTGTTTTCTAGTATATTTTTAAAGCTACAAATTTCTAAGCCTGTGCTGTCAGATGTGTTAGGTAACTCCCATATGTGGCAGTTAATGCTAAAGTTAAATAGTAGATTGAGTTCCTCAGTTATCCTAGTCACATTTCACGTGTTCACTGATCTCATGTGCCTAATGGCTACCCCATTTGACTTTGCAGATATAGAACATTTTATGGCAGAATTTCTTTTGGACTCTTAGGTATTGCTTTAACTGTATCTGGTGAATTTGTATATATTAACTTTAACTTATATTCAGTTCAAGGTATTTTCTGTTTGTCCTCAAGGTTTCTTCTTTTACCCATTGGTTAATTAGAATTTGGTTTTTAAACTTTCCAAAATTTGGGCTTTTCAGATTTCTTTCTGTTATTACCTTCTAATTTAATTGTGGTAGGAGAACATACCATGAGTGGTCTAAACCCTTTCAAATTATTGAGATTTGTTTTATTAACTAGCACTGCTGCTGCTGTTTACTCACTAAGTCGTGTCCGACTCTGTGACCCCAGGGACTGTAGCCCGCCAGACCTCCTCTGTCCATGGGATTTCCCAGGCAAGTGGGTTGCCATCTCCTTCTCCAGGAGATCTTCCTGACCCAGGGATTGAACCAACATCTCCTGCTTGGTAGGCAGATCCTTTACCACTGAGCCACCTGGGAAGCCCATTAATTAGCAAAGGGATTGGCAAACTACTTCTTTAAAGGGCCAGGTAATACTTTTGGAAAAGACTCTGATGCTGGGAGGGATTGGGGGCAGGAGGAAAAGGGGATGACAGAGGATGAGATGGCTGGATGGCATCACTGACTCTATGGTGAACTCCGGGAGTTGGTGATGGACAGGGAGGCCTGGCTTGCTGCAATTCATGGGGTCACAAAGTGTCAGACACGACTGAGCAACTGAACTGAACTGAATACTATTTTAGGCTCTGTACATGGCACAAGGTCTCTGAAATGGCTTATTTCCTCTTCCTCACAGACACTGTAAATTATGTATTTTATCCTTGTCCCTGGTTCTGGACAGAACTTGTAAGACTGAGAGATAGGGATGATAAGTGCATCTTTTCATTATTAATAAGAGATCCCTTTTAATCACACCTGGGTTCGATCCCTGGGTTGGGAAGAGCCACTGGAGAAGGGTGTGGCAACCCATTCCAGTATTCTTGCCTGGAGAATTCCATGGACAGAGAAGCCTGGCAGGCTACAGTCCATGGGGTTGCAAAGAGTCGAACACAGCTGAGCAACTGAACTGAACTGATCTTTGTATGGAACGTTCTGTATAGATCAGTTACATCAAGTTGGTTACTATGTTGTTTAAGGCTTTTATATTTTATAAAGACTGTTTTTATCAACTTTTGCAAAATGAGTATTGAAATCTCCATCTGCAGTTGTTTAATTATCCTTTTCTTCATTCTGTTAGTTTTGCTTCACGTATTTTTTTAGGTACATATGCATTTATAGTAAAGTAAAAGTAAAAAGTCGCTCAGTCGTGTCCAACTCTTTGCAACCCCGTGGACTATAGCCTATCAGGCTCCTCCGTCCATGGGATTCTCCAGGCAAGGATACTGGAGTGGGTTGCCATTTCCTTCTCCAGGGGAGAAGTTACTGCTGCTGCTAAGTCACTTCAGTCGTGTCCGACTCTGTGCCAACCCATAGACGGCAGCCCACCAGGCTCCCCCGTCCCTAGGATTCTCCAGGCAAGAACACTGGTGTGGGTTGCCATTTCCTTCTCCAATGCATGAAAGTGAAAAGTGAAAGTGAAGTTGCTCAGTCGTGTCTGACTCTTATCGACCCCCAGCCTACTAGGCTCCTCCATCCATGGGATTTTCCAGGCAAGAGTACTGGAGTGGGGTGCCATTGCCTTCTCCTACGCATTTATAATTGTTAGCTATTTTTGATGTATTGGTTCTTTAGCATATAAAATGTTTACCTTTATGTCTAGTAAGTAATCTGTTTCATCTAAGAGTCTTTTCCCTCCACCTTTCATGATTATTTTCATGGTATATCTTTTTCCTTTTTTTTTTTTCACTTTCAGTCTGTTGTGTCTTTAGAAATGTTTCCTTTAGACCCCATATAGTTGGATTTTGTCTTTTATCCAGGTTGACAATCTCTGCCTTTTCACTGGAGTACATTTCCATTTTTTCCCCATCACTTCATGGCAAATTGATAGGGAAAAGTGGAAACAGTGACAGATTTTATTTTCTTGAGCTCCAAAATCACTGCAGATGGTGACTGCAGCCATGAAATTAAAAGATGTTTGCTCCTTGGAAGGAAAGCTATGACAAATCTAGACAGCATATTGAAAAGCAGAGATCAATTTTCTGACAAAGGTCCATATAGTCAAAGCTATGGTTTTTCCAGCAGTCATATATGGATGTGAGAGTTGGACCATAAAGAATGCTGAGCGCCGAAGCTTTCAAACTGTGGTGTAAGAGAATACTCTTGAAAGTCCTTTGGACAGGAAGGAGATCAAAGCAGTCAATCCTAAAGGAAATCAGTCCTGAATATTTATTGGAAGGATTGATGCTGAAGCTGAAACTCTTAATACTTTGGCCACCTGATGCAAAGAGTCGACTCATTTGAAAAGACCCTGATGTTGGGAAAGATAGAATGTGGGAGGAGAAGGGGACAACAGAGGATGAGACGGTTGGATAGCATCACTGACTCAATGGACATGAGTTTGGGCAAGCTCTGGGAGATGGTGAAGGACAGGGAAGCCTGGGGTGCTGCAGTCCACGGTGTCTCAAAGAGTTGGACACGACTTAGGGACTGAACAACAGCAGCAATCATGTGGTTGGATTTAGGATGTTTGTTTTCTCTTTGTCATGTCAGGTTTTGGTTCCTTTCTTTTACTAAGCCTTTTGTGTCCAGTATTTTTAATGTTCTTTAAAATTTTCTCTCTTTTTGTTTTTACTTTGTTTTTGTCTTAGTTTTTCCTCTAGCAATTATATGTCTAATTTAATACAAGCCATGTCAAGGTAATATTGTATTGATTTTGCTAAAATCTAGCAACTTTGCTATAGATCCATTTTTCTCCTTTGTAACTAGGGGCTTCCCTGATGGCTCAGATGGTAAAGAATACGCCTGCAATGTGGGAGACCTGGGTTGGGAAAATCCCCTGGAGAAGGGAATACCTACTCCAATATTCTGGCCTGGACAATTCCATGGACAGAGGAGCCTGGCATTCTACAGTCCATGGAGTTGCAAAGAGTTGGACACAACTGAACGACTTTCCCTTCTCTTCTCACTTCTTCTCCTTTGTAACTATTGTATTATTCTGTTTATATGTTTAAAACACTTTATTCTGATTATCACTTTAAACGATCTTATGTTTTGTTTTTGTTTTTTTTTTTTAAAGAAATCAAGAGGAAAACAGTCTTTTTTATGTCTTCCAAAAAACAGTCTTTTTTATGTCTTCCATATGTTTACCCTTTCTAATGCTTCTCTTTTTCCATTCAGTGGATCCAGGGTATTGTCTGATTGCAGTTTTTTTCAGCCTGAATGAACTTCATTTAGTATTTCTTTTGTGGTACAAATATGCTCATGACATTCTATTAATTTTTGTTTATCTGGGGATTGCCTTACTTTGCTTTCAGATTGAAGAATATTTTTGTTTTATAAAGAATTCTTGGTTTTACAGTCTTTCAATTACTTTAAATATGTCACTTGATTGCTTTCTGACCTCCATGGTCTCTGATGAAAAGTCAGATGTTAATGTTGTTCCCCTGTGGATGATGAATTGTTTTTCTGTTGCTGTTTTCAGGATTTTCTTTGAAAAATCTTTGTCTTGCAGTAGTTTGAGTATGATAAATCAAGGTTTGTTTCTCTTTGTTTTATTATAGTTGAATTTTTCCAGCTTTTTGACTTTTCAGATTTTTTATTTCATTGAGTTTGGGACATTTTTGGCTATTATTTTCTCAAAATATTTTTCCTGCTCCTTGCTCTCATCTTCTGAGACTTCCACTGCATTCGTTTTGAGATCTTGATGTCTCTCTGGCTGTTCCTCCTCCTCCCCCTGTTGTTTTGATCTTTCTGCCTTTTAAGGATTGAATACTTAGACTTATCTACAGATCCACTAAGTCTGCTATTGAGCCTAGATGTATGATTAAATTTTTAATTTTGGATGTTCTACTTTTCATCTTACAGGTTGTTACTATAATTCCTAGTTCTCTCTTCAGACTTCCTATATGTTGAGTCCTGCCATCGTATTTTACTTTATTCTTAGGAGTATTTTATAATAGCTGCTTTGAAATCTGTTTATTAACTTCAGTGTTTGGACTCCGTTGATTAGTTGACTGATTCCCCCCCAACCCCAGGTTAAGGCACACTTGTCTGTTTCTTTATCATTTCCTATATTATAGCAACTCTGACTTCTGGTTTATTTTTCTGCAGGTTGTTGCTATTTTGTAGTAACTTGCTTAGTCTTAAAGTATGAAATTTGTACAGCTTACAGTCATTGATACCTCTTTTCAGTTATTTTAATTTTTATTGCTTAGCCTGGCTTTCTAGGGTTCGCTTCTGTTAGTATGTCTGCATAGCTTTGTGGTCAACCAGTGCTTTAGGGTGGAAGTTTCGATCAAATATCTTGAGTTTATCAGCCTCACACCATTAGTAATCTGTCTTTGTTTAGGAAACACACTAAAAGTTGCAGCCAGGTTTTAGTCTCATTTGGCCTTTTATTTTTGCTGGGCTTTCTTGAGTATCCCTTTTAGTTAGCCAGGTGTGTGTAGAGTTTTATCTTAATTGTGTGACTCTCATTTTAAGTGTCTTATGTTTTTCCAGTGGCCTGCTACCTGCATTAGCTGTGACCCAAACTTAAGTGTGTACAAGGTGTTCTTTCCAAACTGGAATACCTACTTGTAGCTGGCAGATGTGTTCACATTTGCTCTCCTGACCTAACTGATCCTGCTTCATATGGTGCCAAAGCTGCTTTTTTGTTTTTTACATTGAAATATAAGATTGTCAAGGCTGTATATTGTCACCCTGTTTATTTAACTTTTATGCAGAGTACATCATGACAAACGCTGGACTCAAGAAACACAAGCTGGAATCAAGATTGCCGGGAGAAATATCAATAACCTCAGATATGCAGAATACACCACCCTTATGGCAGAAAGTGAAAGGGATTCAAAAGCCTCTTGATGAAAGTGAAAGTGGAGAGTGAAAAAGTTGGCTTAAAGCTCAACATTCAGAAAACGAAGATCATGGCATCCGGTCCCACCACTTCATGGGAAATAGATGGGGAAACAGTGGAAACAGTGTCAGACTTTATTTTTCTGGGTCCAAAATCACTGCAGATGGTGACTGCAGCCATGAAATTAAAAGACGCTTACTCCTTGGAAGAAAAGTTATGACCAACCTAGATAGCATATTCAAAAGCAGAGACATTACTTTGCCAACAAAGGTTCATCTAGTCAAGGCTATGGTTTTTCCTGTGGTCATGTATGGATGTGAGGATGGACTGTGAAGAAGGCTGAGCGCTGAAGAATTGATGCTTTTGAACTGTGGTGTTGGAGGAGACTCTTGAGAGTCCCTTGGACTGCAAGGAGATCCAACCAGTCCATTCTGAAGGAGATCAGCCCTGGGATTTCTTTGGAAGGAATGATGCTAAAGCTGAAACTCCAGTACTTTGGCCACCTCATGCGAAGAGTTGACTCATTGGAAAAGACTCTGATGCT
This sequence comes from Bos indicus x Bos taurus, assembly GCF_003369695.1. Taxonomy (NCBI): domain Eukaryota; kingdom Metazoa; phylum Chordata; class Mammalia; order Artiodactyla; family Bovidae; genus Bos; species Bos indicus x Bos taurus. Next base: position 29,020,367 of record NC_040078.1, read on the forward strand.
GGGAGGGATTGGGGGCAGGAGGAGAAGGGGAAGACAGAGGATGAGATGGCTGGATGGCATCACTGACTCGATGGATGTGAGTCTGAGTGAACTCAGGGGGTTTGTGATGGACAGGGAGGCCTGGCATGCTATGATTCATGGGGTCGCAAAGAGTCGGACACGACTGAGCGACTGATCTGATCTGATCTGATAGTTGATTTAGAGTGTTACATTAGTTTCAGGTGTACAACAGAGTGAGCCAATATTTTTATATATTATACTCCATTTAAAGTTATTATATGAAGAAAACCAAGGAACAAAAAATAAACACAAAAAATTATTATATAACATTGGCTATATTCTCTGTGCTGTAACGCTATCCTTGTAGCTTATTTATCTTATGCTTATGAGTTTGTGCCTCATAATCACCTACCTTTTTATTGTGCCTTCTCTTTCCCTCGGCCTGTTGATGTTTCTGTATTTGTATTGGTTTCTGTTTTGTTATATTCATTCACTTGTTTTAGTTTTTAGATTCTGCATGAAAATTTACGATATAGTATTTGTCTTTCTGTGTTTGACTTATTTCATTAAGCATAATACCCTCCAGGTCCGTCCGTATTGTTTTAAATGGCAGAATTTCATTCTTTTTTTTTTAATGGCTTAATAATAATCTCTATGTATGTATACACTTCTTTATCCATCTGTTGATGGTCACTTAGGTTGCTTCCATATCCTGGCCATTGTAAATAATGCTGCTATGAACATTGGGGTGCATATATCTTTTTGAGTCAGCGTTTTCACTTTCTTTGATTTTATTCCCAGAAGTAGAATTGCTGGATGATGATATGGCAGTTCTATTTTTAGTTGTTTTTTTTTAAGGAACCTCCATATTGTTCTCCAAAGTGGCTGCAGTGGTTTGCGTTCCCACTAGCAGTGTAGGAGTGTTCCCTTTTCTCCACATCCTCCCCAGCATTTGGCATTTGTGGTCTTTTGGTAGTAGCCATTCGGGTGGATGTGAGGTGATAATCTCAGGGTTTTTTAAAAATAATATTTATTTATCTGACTTTGTCAGGTCTTAGTTGGGACACTCGGAATCTTTGTTGTGTCCTACAGAATCCTTTGTCACAGTGCACAGACGCTAGCCGAGGCACATGGACTCTCTAGTTGTGGTGCACGACCTTAGTTGCTCCACAGCATGTGGGATATTAGTTCCTTGACCGGGGATTGAACCTGAGTGCCTCAAATTTCAAGGCAGATTTTTAACCACTGGACCACCAGGAAAGTCCTTCAGTGTGGTTTTGATATGGGTTTCTCTTATGATTAGCAGTGATGAGCACTGTCAGTCATCTGTATATCCTGTTTGGGAACATGTCTGTTCAGGTCCTCTGCCTAGTTTTCATTTGTTTTTTTCCTTTAATATTGAGTTACATGAGCTTTATGGGACTTCCCTGGTGGCTCAGTGGTAAAGAATCCGCCTGCCATACAGGAGACTCAGGTTCAGTCCCTGGGTTGGGAAGATCCCCTGGAGAAGGAAATGGCTACCCACTCCAGTATTCTTAACTGGGAAATCCCGTGGACAGAGGAGCCTGGCAGGCTATAGTCCATGGAGTCACAAAAGAGTTGGACACAACGACTTAGTGACTAAACAACAATATATATTTTGGGTATTATTGGTCATATCATGCAAATATTTTCTCCCACTCAGTAGGTTGTCTTTTTGTTTGTTGCTGGTTTCCTTAGTGGTGCAGAAGCTTTTGAGTTAAATCAGGTCCCATTTTTTAATTAAAATTTCTATTTGTTTAGTTTTGGCCGCACTGGATCTTCACTGCTGTGTGTGGCCTTTCTCTGTTGCGATGAGCAGGGGCTACTTTCTGGCTGCAGTGCATGGACTTCTCATTGAAGTGGCTTCTCTTATTACGGAGCATGGACTCGAGGCACTCGGGCTTCAGTAGTTGCAGCCTAGAGGCTCATTTGCAGCTCTTGGGTTCGATAGCGCAGGCTCAGCAGTTGTAGCTTAGTTGTCGTATCTTCCTGGACCAGGGATAAGTGGTGTCTCCTGCACTGATCACCAGAGAAGCCCAACATTTGTTTATTTTTGGTTTTGTTTCATTTACCTTAGGAGATAGATCCAGAAATATTGCTACCATTTATGTCAAGAGGGTTCTGTCTACGTTTTTTTTGTTTTAGGAGTTTTATGGTTTCTGGTCTTATATTCAGGTCTTTAATCCATCTTGAGTTTACTTTTGTATATGGCATGAGAACAGAACTGCTGTTTTTTATGGTCACCCTCTAGTAAAACTACTGATGGTGCATACTAGAATTTTCGAGTGGGAGTAGGGATCGTAGAATCATGCTCAGGCAAGAAGGCCAATGCCTTCCACTGTTTTTACCATAGCAGATTTTTGGAGAATAAGCATTTCTCATTTTGTCTGATAATGATTGTTTCCCAGTGCTTTGAAATGAATGGGTTCTTTTGTTTGTGACAATTTTGTCAAGTTTTATATCTGCACTTTGAGGGGATGGTTCACTTTTCATTCTTCCATTCAGTTCTGTTCAGTTGCTCAGTCGTCTCCGACTCTTTGCGACCCCATGAATCGCAGCACGCCAGGCCTCCCTGTCCATCACAAACTCCTGGAGTTCACTCAAACTCACGTCCATCGAGTCGGTGAGGTCATCCAGCCATCTCATCCTCTGTCGTCCCCTTCTCCTCCTGCCCCCAGTCCCTCCCAGCGTCAGAGTCTTTTCCAATGAGTCAACTCTTCGCATGAGGTGGCCAAAGTATTGGAGTTTCAGCTTTAGCATCATTCCCTCGAAAGATATCCCAGGGTTAATCTCCTTTAGAATGGACTCGTTGGATCTCCTTGCAGTCCAAGGGACTCTCAAGAGTCTCCTCCAACACCACAGTTCAAAAGCATCAATTCTTCAGCGCTCAGCTTTCTTCGCAGTCCAACTCTCACATCCATACATGACCACTGGAAAAACCATAGCCTTGACTAGATGGACCTTTGTTGGCAAAGTAATGTCTCTGCTTTTGAATATGCTATCTAGGTTGGTCATAACTTTTCTTCCAAGGAGTAAGCGTCTTTTAATTTCATGGCTGCAGTCACCATCTGCAGTGATTTTGGAGCCCCCCAAAATAAACACTGTTCCCACTGTTTCCCCATCTATTTCCCATGAAGTGACGGGACCAGATGCCATGATCTTTGTTTTCTGAATGTTGAGCTTTAAGCCAGCTTTTTCACTCTGCACTTTCACTTTCATCAAGAGGCTTTTGAGTTCCTCTTCACTTTCTGCCATAAGGGTGGTGTCATCTGCATATCTGAGGTTATTGATATTTCTCCTGGCAATCTTGATTCCAGCTTGTGCTTCTTCCAGTCCAGCATTTGTCATGATGTACTCTGCATAGAAGTTAAATAAGCAGGGTGACAATATACAGCCTTGACGTACTCCTTTTCCTATTTGGAACCAGTCTGTTGTTCCATGTCCAGTTCTAACTGTTGCTTCCTGGCCTGCATACAGGTTTCTCAAGAGGCAGGTCAGGTGGTCTGGTATTCCCATGTCTTCCAGGATTTTCCACAGTTTATTGTGATCCACACAGTCAAAGGCTTTGGCATAATCGATAAAACAGAAATAGATGTTTTTCTGGAACTCTGTTGCTTTTTCGATGATCCAGCGGATGTTGGCAATTTGATCTCTGGTTCCTCTGCCTTTTCTAAAACCAACTTGAACATCTGAAAGTTCGTTTCCAAGGCAAACCATTCAATATCACAGTAATCTAAGTCTGTGCCCCAGCTAGTAACACTGAAGAAGCTAAAGTTGAACAGTTCTATGAAGACCTACAAGACCTTTTAGAACTAACACCCAAGAAAGATGTCCTTTTCATTATAGGGGACTGGAATGCAAAAGTAGGAAGTCAAAAAACACCTGGAGTAACAGGCAAATTTGTCCTTGGAATACGGAACGAAGCAGGGCAAAGGCTAATAGAGTTTTGCCAAGAGAACGCACTGGTCATAGCAAACAACCTCTTCGAACAGTACAGTAGAAGACTCTATATATGGACTTCACCAGATGGTCAACACCAAAATCAGATTGATTATATTCTTTGCAGCCAAAGATGGAGAAGCTCTATACAGTCAGCAAAAACAAGACCAGGAGCTGACTGTGGCTCAGATCATGAACTCCTTATTCTTCTATTAGTGGAAGTTAGCTAGCTGTTGATTTTTTTGTTGTGTGTAATTCCATTTTCCCAAAAAATTAAAAACTTAATGTATTTTCTTAAAGTACTGTCTCAAATATTTTCCGAGGTCTGAAGTTCTGGGAACTTCGTAGGTCTTGTACCATTGCACTAGTTAGTTGTGGCTATCTAAATTTTAGTTAACTAAAATTCCCTGGGTATCCATTTGTTCAGACTCCCTGCTTCTACTGCAGGGGTCACAGGTTTGACCCCTGGTCAGGGAACTAAGATCCCCCATGCTGTGTGGCAGGGGCCAGAAAATAAATCTCCCTCAAAAAATTTCTTGAAGCTCTTTTTTTTTGTTCCATTCAGAAGTGTACTGAAAAGTTACATTATACTTTTGTCTTTGTTATGGTCTCCATTTATTTTAAATTTATTACTTAGCTGTTTTTGTTTCTAGGTTTTTGTTCTTTTTAAAATCTGTTCTTGTATTTTCCTTTGGTCATAGTTAATGCTATTCTATTTTGATTACATTAAACATTCATTTTATATTTATGCACTAATTCTGCATCGGTAATCTCTGCTGTTCGTTTTCTCCCCTGTAGTTTGTCATTTCATTTAGTTTGTTAATTCATGTGTCTGTTTTTGCTTTTACTGCTTTAACGATGGCATTCCATTAACAACTTCTGGCTTTAAAAATTATATATTTTGGCTGCACTGTGTCTTAGTTGTAGCATGCAGAATATTTCAGTTGTGGCATGTAGGATCTAGTTCCCTGGTCAGGGATAGAACCTGGCATTGGGAACATGGAATCTTAGCCACTGGACCACAGGGGAAGTCCGCTGGATTTATAGTTTCTGATGAAAAGTCTGCTGTCATTGTTATCTTTGTATGTAATGTGTTCATACCTGCCTCTCCCACTGCTGTTAAGGTTTACTCTTTATTATTAGTTTAAGCAGTTGATTTTATGATGTGCTTTCGTATGGTTTTATTTAGAGGTGTAATCCTCAGAGATTATTGAGATTCTTGAATTTTGGATTATTGTTGTTCAAGTTGGAGAAGATTTGGCCATTTTCTCTTAAAATATTTTTCTCATTTTTTAGAATATCCTTTCTGAAATACCAATTACACATATATTTAGCCACTTGATAATGTCTCACATTTAGTGAGCCTGTGTATTTTATTCCCCTACTCATTCATTCATCTTCATGCTTCAATTTGTCTACTTTGAGTTTTACCAGGTTTTTCTTTTATATTTTGAAGCAGTCTTGTTAGGTGCACAGTTCAGTTCAGTCGCTCAGTTGTGTCTGACTCTGCGACCCCATGAATCGCAGCACGCCAGGCCTCCCTGTCCATCACCAACTCCTGGAGTTTACCCAAACTCATGTCCATCAAGTCGGTGATGCCAGCCAGCCATCTCATCCTCTGTCTTCCCCTTCTCCTCCTGCCCCCAATCCCTCCCAGCATCAGGGTCTTTTCCAGTGAAGTCAACTCTTCACATGAGGTGGCCAAAGTACTGGAGTTTCAGCTTCAGCATCATTCCTTCCAAAGAAATCCCAGGGCTGATCTCCTTCAGAATGGACTGGTTGGATCTCCTTGCAGTCCAAGGGACTCTCAAGAGTCTTCTCCAAGAAGACTAGGGCTGTAGGTTCGTACATTTTAGTTTCAGACCTTGGTCTCCTCTCCCCTCCACTTACATTGTCCCATGACTTGAGAACATTATCTAATCTCTCTGAACCTGTTTCCTCACTTTTGAAATGGATATAGAAATTGATCCTACTTTACAGAGCTGTTACGAGGACTGACTGAACTAATACATATAAATTTCTCAGTAAATACTAACTGATCTTAGAGTGAAACCTTGTACAAATGCAAATATAGACATAATTTGATATGATTATTTCCTGTCCCCAGCATAGACTGTATTTTCACGTAGGCACATTAAAAATCTTACTGGGATGAGGGCAGAAGTACAAGGTAGGGCAGAGTTGGACTGGAAACATCTGATAAGGAATGTGGGGTGGCAGAGTCCCTATGTCCCCAATATTTTAGGAGCCAGTTTATGTGAATCAGACTGAAAGATGCCAACTAATAGAGGTTCTTTCTTGGAATTTCTGAAACTTGACTCTGGTTTGTGTGATTGAATTTCAAGGCCCTTGCTTATTTTATTAAGGAAAGCTTTTACTTTAATTGACATAATTTTAATCATATCTTAATTTTCCTTTCATATTAGAATAATTTTTAAAGTTTAATTATAATAGAACAGATCATTATATTTTAGTAGTTTATGTTTTTTAATCTCTTTCATAGTTATATTTACTTTTAGCCCATGCATGTTTAGGTATCAATGTTTTATTGATGCCTTTGCTAATTACTTCTTGCATCTCACTTCTAAATATTTTTCCATGTTCTCAGATATCAGATTGAACTATATAAAATTCTAAGTGGTTGGTCCTAAGTGGTTGAATACTTACAGTTTTATATGGTTCAGCCCAATGCTTTATTAGTTCTTATAGCAATGAATAGTACTGTTTTATGTCTGGTAATTTGATTTGCTCTTATTGTAGAATAATAGCTTTATCAGGGTATAGATTGCCAGTTGACTTTTATTTTCTCCAGCAGCTTTGAAGATAATTATTCCTGTTATTGTTTGGCAGTTGTTTTTTTTTTTAACTGACGAGATAAGCTCTAAGTCTGATTTTCTTCTACTACTAGTAGTTATTAAGAGTTTTTTGAGGGGTTTCCTAGTGGCCTAGTGGTTAGGATTGTGGGCTTTCACTGAGGTGGCCTGGGTTTAATCCCTGGTGAGAGAACTGAGATCCCACAAGCCACATGACGTAGCCAAAAAAACCAAAAATTTTTTCTTCATGTTTGCTGATGTTTAGGTGCAGAGGTATTTTTATCTTGCTTAAGAGTTGGATTGCAATCTGAGGGCTCATTTCTTTAGGTCTGAAATTTCCAGTCTTTATCTCTTTAGCATCTCTACTTCATTTCCTTAATGAACTTCTTTTTGACATATGCTGGAATTTCTCATTTAGTTCCTTTGGTTTTTTTTAGATGTCCAGAATGTGTTTATTGGGACGGGTTCCCACTCATCTTGATTCAGGGTGCTTTTAATGCTGCTTCTGTCTAAGGAACATTCTCTGTAAGGCTTGCTTTTCCTCTTGTAGGTTGACAGAGGATAGTAGAGCAGCCAGCTCACAAAACTATTTGTGCATGGCCAAAGATGGTGGTGATTTTTAGCATCTTGAGCATTTCACATCCATGAAAATTGGGGAATTTAAGGCTCCGCACCAGGCACTTCTTATGTTTCCTCTTCTTTTATGGAGAGGGATGAAGGAGATCCTTTGTGAGAGGCTTGTTCTTGTGGGGAGGTTGTCACTGCCAGAAAGGCTCACTGAGTTCTTTAGCTTGCTTCTTCTCTTTTGTATTCTATCTCTCCTTATCTCTATGTTGAATTCTATATAATTCCTTCATATCTGTTCTATCTTAATAGTTTTCTTAACAGTTACCACTTGCTTATTAATTAGTGTTTTAAGTTTATTCAGTTTCATTTTCTTTTTTATATCTACCCATTTTCACAGATTCCGTTTGTCCTCTATCTCTGTGAACATTTTATACATATTTGAAGTCTATCCAACTGTTTTTTTTTCTGTGGTTTTAGGTTTTTACTTCTTGGTTTATTGTGTTTTTCTACTCATTCCAGCAGTATTGGGTTTCTTCATGTGCGTTGTAGTTTTATTTATGAGCTTATCTTCACTGGGAGTTCCATTTGTGCCTTGGGTTGGAAGGAGTTCTAATGAGATGTTTTTGTGTTTATAAGGGTTCAGAAAAGTTTCTTTTGGTTGTTGTTGAATGAATATGTGAATTTACCTAAGTAGGAATTCCAGGAAAAGAAGTAGCTATTGGGCAAAAAGAATGACTTCAACTTTGTGAACATTTTGCTTGGGGTTATGAGTTGATTAAAGATAAGATTTTAAATAAGAACTTGAGCTTAGGATAGAGGACAGAAGAGGAATGTTGACTTCACCCTTGGAGAAGATGACTAGTGTGATGGACTGGGTTCCTTCTGGTTCATAATAGATTTACTTCTAATTTTCCATTCAGTGTTTCTGACATTGTGGAAAAACTGGTGCCAGGACATGAAGCTTCAGTACTAGAGGTCGCATCACTACGTGGTCTTCCCTTAAGTCATCCAGCATTACCTCCCAGTTTATTATAAAAGGCCATAGCTCAGGGATAGTCAGATAGAAGCGATGCACAGGGCGAGGTTTGTGGGAAGAGGTATGGAGCGTCCATGCTCGCCCGTGTCACTCTTCGCGAATCTCTACCAGTTCACCAACCCGGAAGCTACTAGTCTACTAGGCAAGCTTCTTAGGTTCTTGACTTGGCCTGTCTGTGTACTGTGCAAAATAGAACATACTTTGTTTACACATCTATGCATCAAGCTTATTTAGTGTTGAGATTGCTTGTGGGTGACTCCAGGACTGGTGAGGGTTTTTGTCTGTGGAGTGCTTAAAAGATTGCCCCATGGCTTTATTGAGGCAGTTCAGTTTGACCTTTTGACCTTTATCTTCCTATTCCCAACAGTGGTAAGGTAACCTCTGTGGCTCACTTATATCACTGCCTCACTACTTAGGCTTTGAGTGCTGTTTTGTTTCTGGCACTTCAAAATTTTGCGTTCTTGGGTGTAGACTTAGGTATTTTGGGGTTTACACTTTAATTTGTTGTATGTTAGCTATTTCTGTATTTGAGTTGGGGTTCATGTGGTCTTTTCACATCTGCTTAATGATCCATCTTGAAGTCCATCAGTCAGTTTACTGAAACTAAATTCCACTTAACAACACTGTGGAGATAAACTAGTTTGTAGAGTTGTCTATTTTAGCCTTTAACCCCCTCCCATCCTCCACCCCAGTGATCATACATTTTAGTAAATTAACACTTAAAGGAAATTAGTGAGTATGAACGAGTGTCTCAGAACTTGAGCTTTGAAGTAATGAAATCAGTTCTAGGAACATTATGTGTAAAACTGGTCACTAGCTTTGGCTTTGAAGTTTGGGTTTCAGTTTTGTGTAATACTGAAAACAACATGGCAACTGGTACTGAGTGATAGAGTCAGGAGCACACTCATTTGATCACTAGTTACAGGGGCATACTTACAAACTCAAAAGATTCTCATTTTCAACAAAAATGTTTATATAATCTAAACATTTATTTATAAATATAGAATACCAAAAAGATCCCTAAAGAAACTTCAGCTCTTTTTGTTTTGGTGATAAGATACTTTGCTGGGTAATCTGACAGGAATAAGTAGTCAGAATAGGAATGGGGTTTGTTGATGTCTGCCAACTTAAATTTTCTTGTGTCTCTTTGGGAGTTCTTTCATGCTTCAAATTCTGAATTTCAAGCTTCTCTGAAAATCTTTATGACAGAAGTCTTCCTCAAATGTATCCCTCTATGCTTTGTGTACTTTGGGTTGTGTTTCTTCTGCAGTATTCAGTATCCTTTTGCTGTCTACATTTTTTGAAAAGATGAAAAGTCATGAATTGTGATGTCAGCTTGCTAGGTAGAAGTAGAAATTTTACGAATCTGAGCTTATTCAGAAATCAAAAGCTAGTATGATTTGCATCAAATCATTCTTTTACACAGATATAATGGATACTTTTATAATATTTAGTGTTTCTTGATCAGAACAGTATGCCTTTTGAAAGATACTCCTTTAGATGTCACAAATTTCTTAACTTTCTCAATATTTTAGTTATATGACTATATATATACTCATACAGATAGTTTTCTCTCTGTAGGCTCCTATTCTTTTTTTGTTTGTGAACTTTGCATCTGCTGTTCTTGATTTGCACGCTGTTTCTTTCTTTCCTAGTTTTTTATGGGGTCTCCAAGACCACACTCAGATTCGTGATTTGCTGGAAGGACTTAGAATTAAGAAAAATCTTTATACTCATGGTGCATGGTGTGAAATCCAGGAGGAAGCAGGTGCACACTTTCAAGTGTCTTCCTTCAGTAGAGTTAAACAGGGAGATGCTTTATGCTCCCAGTTAGTGTGTAATAGTATGCAGAAAGAGTGTTACCAACCAGGGAAGCTCACCTGAGCCTCTGTCTGTGGTTTTTATTGGGGAATCAGTCATACAGGTGTAGAACCTCTGCAGAACTGATACCACCTACTTGACCTCCAGTCAGATCCAGAGGTCAAACTGAATGCAGATGGCCTCAGGCAAACAGAAACTTTTTTTTTTTTTTGAGGGGGAGGCACTTTTATCAGGCATAATTAATATTACAAGAGTTCAGAAGTCATCTCCCATATGCCCATCAAGGGCTAGTATTGAAGGCTTTCCTTAGAAATGTGCAGGGTTTGATGAACCCAGACCAACCAAGTATACAATTTCTTGCACATTAGTGAGTGCAGTTGATTCTTCAAGATCATGTGTAACTGTCACCTTCTCAGTGAAGACTTACTGTAAGAAATTATTGCTCCCTACTTACACTTTTCTCCTTTGTAGTTACGCTATATGTTTCTTGAATGACTTTTAACTCATGCCATCTTCGATGTAAAAATATTTATATTCATTTTTCCCTTTCTTCTAACCATACTGTTTCTTCCTTTGCTTTCATGAATTGTTTTATGCCTTTCTGTTGAGGGGGATGTCTGTATGCATTTTGTAGTATAAACACAATATTTTGTTTCATATATATAATTGTAAAATTATGTGTAGCAAAGTATATATGTTTGCTGAGAGACTGATATTCCTACTTTGATTTATTTTTTAACTTGAAGTGTAGCATGGTTGCTTTACAATGTTGTGTTAGTTTCTACTGTATAGCAAGATGAGTCAGCTGTATGTATATACACATGGCCCCTGCTTATTGCACTTTTTTCCCATTCACATTACTGCAATGCTGATATTCCTTTTAGCATGACATCCCATTACAATTACTATATAGGCTTCTGTAGTTTGTATATGTACAACTCTTTGCAGTCAAATGTTCTACCATTGAGCTATACTTCTTGTATGTACAGCTCTTTGTTTATATCCTTGTTTTTGTAAGTTGTGCATGGTATAAACAATAACAATTAAATACTAGTCTTAAACCCATTTTAAAATACATACTGCAGTTTTATTTTAGTCGCACATATGAAGTTAGTGTGTAGGAAATTTAAATGAAACAGTATGGTAAAAATAGAGAACCAAAAAACCTAAAGAGGAAGTATACCTAAAGCCTGAGAACTCAGCATTTGTTAGTGTTTCATCTTCAGTTTTGATTGACACTCGATGCTTACAAATGTGGAAACAAACCTTGATATCATGGTGACTGTTCTGAAGAGATTTCAGCACCAGCACTAAGATTTGTACATTCAGTTGGTTTATAATAGACTTGTTAACAATGTGCATACACATTTGTTACAGGTCAGATCACAGTGTTGAAAGAAGTAATTAGGATCCTCTAAATTGCACTCAGCTTAAGACATTCCGTGTTCAAGAGCACGAAAGCCATCGTAATAATGTGGCTCCAAGGAACATAGTTTTGAGAAGGAAAATAACCTAAGCTTCTGTTTCCCATTTTAATCACTGAATCTCTAACAGTGACAAAAGTGTCACGTAGGACAGTAAATGAACACAATAATAAGTCAGATTTCTTGGAAAGCACACGTTTAGCAACGTGGGATAATGCTGAATGTCAGGAAATATAACATGATTCAACACTGGTTATTTTTGTCATTCTACACAGACATCATTTTTCAATGACAGGACTTTTGTTTTTTAAGTTTTTGACAACGTGGGGGAGCTTGAGTGATCTCACTTCTCCCACCAGGGATCAAACTGTGCCCCCTTCTGTGGAAGTGTGGACTCTGAACCACTGGACTGCCAGGGAATTTGTGACATCATGTTAATGTTTGACCAAGGCACAAAACTTTAAATTCATAAACCAGTTTCTTTTTTTTTTTAATTATTGGAGGATAATTACTTTACAATATTGTGATGGTTTTTGGCATACACTGACATAAATCAGCTACGGGTGCACATGTGTCCCCCACCCTGAACTCATCACCCACCTCCTTCCCACCCCCAGTTTCTTTTTTAAGATCTAGCATTCTTACTGTAGGCTTCTGTCTTACTTTGGACCACTTGTACGCAGTACTCCGTCTGCCTATAGTCTGTTTAACTTAACAAAATAAAAATTGATTTCTGACCAGATTTATGGGGGACATAAACATTTCTGTTATCAAAGTGTTTGCATAACCAAAAGTACAATATTAAGATAAAGATGCCTCCTATTTCTTTCAGAAAATAGTACTTTATAAGCTTGCTATATCTTTAATGTCTTTATTGTTGAATGACAATGAGTAGTTGATAGGAAAAAAAAAACAACTATATACTTGCATTATGATAGCGCATCTATCACAGATTTAAAAATGAAATTTCTACAGAAATAGGAACTAATTTAACAAGGGAAAATTTTTTCCTCATTCAGACTTCTTTGAAGTGGTAATAGCTGCAACCTGCAGCATTTAAAAAATTGCGATAAAAGAGCTCTGTCTTATGAATTTACATTCAGTAACGTAAAAAGCTATTAAGATATTAAGAAGAGGTGGCAAGAATACACAGAAGAACTGTACAAAAAGAGCTTCACGACCCAGATAATCACGATGGTGTGATCACTGACCTAGAGCCAGATATCCTGGAATGTGAAGTCAAGTGGGCCTTAGAAAGCATCACTACGAACAAAGCTAGTGGAGGTGATGGAATTCCAGTTGAGATATTTGAAATCCTGAAAGATGATGCTGTGAAAGTGCTGCGCTCAACATGCCAGCAAATTTGGAAAACTCAGCAGTGGCCACAGGACTGGAAAAGGTCAGTTTTCATTCCCATTCCAAAGAAAGGCAATGCCAAAGAATGCTCCAACTACCACACAATTGCACTCATCTCACATGCTAGTAAAGTGATGCTCAAAATTCTCCAGGCCAGGCTTCAGTAATATGTGAACGGTGAACTTCCAGATGTTCAAGCTGGTTTTAGAAAAGGCAGAGGAACCAGAGATCAAATTGCCAACATCCTCTCGATCATCAAAAAAGCAAGAAAGCTCCAGAAAAACATCTATTTCTTTTTTTTTTATTTATTTTTTCGCTTTTAATTGAAGTATAACTAATTTCTTTTTGTACAGCAAAGCGACACAGTTATATACATATACACATTGTTTTTAATATTATTTTCCATTATGGTTTATCCCAGGAGACTGAATGTAGTTCCCTGTGCTATACAGTAGGATTTTACTCTGTCCATTCAATTGCATTTATCAACTCCAAACTCCCAATCATTCCTTCTCTAGCCCCACTCGCCCTTGGCAACCTCAAGTCTGATCTCTATGTCTGTGAGTCTGTTTTCTAGATAAGTTAATTGGTGCCATATTGTGGATTCCATATATAAGTACAGTACTTGCCTTTCTTTTTCTGACTTACTTCACTTAATATGAGGATCTCCAGTTGTATCTATGCTGCTGCAAATGACATTATTTCATTCTTTTTATGGCTGAGTAGTATTCCATTGTGGGACTTCCTCGACAGCAGCTTTTTTTTTTTTTTTTGTTCATTATTTCTTTTTTTTTTTTTCCATTACATAGTAGCAGACTCATTCACTTAAATATAAACTTTTTTGATTTCACAGTCATAAGTCAAGTATATCACACCACTGGCACAATTAATATACTATAGGAAATAGTTATACAGAAATATATACGTTGTCAATGCTCTTTGGAAAACTACATAGTACAATACATATGGTCTTTTTTTTTTTTTTTTTCCTCCCAAATCTTCCCACCCTCTCCCTCTCCCACAGAGTCCATAAGCCTGTTCTATACATCAGTGTCTCTTTTGCTGTCTCGTATACAGGGTTATCGTTACCATCTTTCTAAATTCCATATATATGCGTTAGTATACTGTATAGGTGTTTTTCCTTCTGGCTTACTTCACTCTGTATAATAGGCTCAAGTTTCATCCACCTCATTAGAACTGTCAAATGTATTCTTTTTAATGGCTGAGTAATACTCCATTGTGTATATGTACCACAGCTTTCTTATCCATTCATCTGCTGATGGACATCTAGGTTGCTTCCATGTCCTGGCTATTATAAACAGTGCTGCGATGAACATTGGGGTACACGTGTCTCTTTCCCTTCTGGTTTCCTCAGTGTGTATGCCCAGCAGTGGGATTGCTGGATCATAAGGCAGTTCTATTTCCAGTTTTTTAAGGAATCTCCACACTGTTCTCCATAGTGGCTGTACTAGTTTGCATTCCCACCAACAGTGTATGAGGGTTCCCTTTTCTCCACACCCTCTCCAGTATTTATTATTTGTAGACTTTTGGATTGCAGCCATTCTGACTGGTGTGAAATGGTATCTCATAGTGGTTTTGATTTGCATTTCTCTGATAATGAGTGATGTTGAGCATCTTTTCATGTGTTTGTTAGCCATCTGTATGTCTTCTTTGGAGAAATGTCTATTTAGATCTTTGGCCCATTTTTTGATTGGGTCATTTATTTTTCTGGAGTTGAGCTGTAGGGGTTGCTTGTATATTTTTGAGATTAGTTGTTTGTCGGTTGCTTCATTTGCTATTATTTTCTCCCATTCTGAAGGCTGTCTTTTCACCTTGCTAATAGTTTCCTTTGATGTGCAGAAGCTTTTAAGTTTAATTAGGTCCCATTTGTTTATTTTTGCTTTTATTTCCAATATTCTGGGAGGTGGGTCATAGAGGATCCTGCTGTGATGTATGTCGGAGAGTGTTTTGCCTATGTTCTCCTCTAGGAGTTTTATAGTTTCTGGTCTTACGTTGAGATCTTTAATCCATTTTGAGTTTATTTTTGTATATGGTGTTAGAAAGTGTTCTAGTTTCATTCTTTTACAAGTGGTTGACCAGATTTCCCAGCACCACTTGTTAAAGAGATTGTCTTTTCTCCATTGTATATTCTTGCCTCCTTTGTCAAAGATAAGGTGTCCATAGGTGCGTGGATTTATCTCTGGGCTTTCTATTTTGTTCCATTGATCTATATTTCTGTCTTTGTGCCAGTACCATACTGTCTTGATAACTGTGGCTTTGTAGTAGAGCCTGAAGTCAGGTAGGTTGATTCCTCCAGTTCCATTTTTCTTTCTCAAGATCGCTTTGGCTATTCGAGGTTTTTTATATTTCCATACAAATTGTGAAATTATTTGTTCTAGCTCTGTGAAGAATACGGTTGGTAGCTTGATAGGGATTGCGTTGAATCTATAAATTGCTTTGGGTAGTATACTCATTTTCACTATATTGATTCTTCCAATCCATGAACATGGTGTATTTCTCCATCTATTAGTGTCCTCTTTGATTTCTTTCACCAGTGTTTTATAGTTTTCTATATATAGGTCTTTAGTTTCTTTAGGTAGATACATTCCTAAGTATTTTATTCTTTTCGTTGCAATGGTGAATGGAATTGTTTCTTTAATTTCTCTTTCTGTTTTCTCATTATTAGTGTATAGGAATGCAAGGGATTTCTGTGTGTTGATTTTATATCCTGCAGCTTTACTATAATCATTGATTAAACTGCTCAAACTCTTCCAGAAAATTGCAGAGGAAGGTAAACTTCCAAACTCATTCTATGAGGCCACCATCACACTAATACCAAAACCTGACAAAGATCCCACAAAAAAAGAAAACTACAGGCCAATATCACTGATGAATATAGATGCAAAAATCCTAAACAAAATTCTAGCAATCAGAATCCAACAACATATTAAAAAGATCATACACCATGACCAAGTGGGCTTTATCCCAGGGATGCAAGGATTCTTCAATATCCGCAAATCAATCAATGTAATACACCATTAACAAATTGAAAAACATCTATTTCTGCTTTATTGACTAGACCAAAACCTTTGACTGTGTGGATCACAATAAACTGTGGAAAATCCTGAAAGACATGGGAATACCAGACCACCTGACCTGCCTCTTGAGAAACCTGTATGCAGGCCAGGAAGCAACAGTTAGAACTGGACATGGAACGACAGACTGGTTCCAAATAGGAAAAGGAGTATGTGAAGGCTGTATATTGTCACCCTGCTTATTTAACTTCTATGCAGAGTACATCATGAGAAACGTTGGGCTGGAAGAAACACAAGCTGGAATCGAGATTGCTGGGAGAAATATCAGTAACCTCAGATATGCAGATGACACCACCCTAATGGCAGAAAGTGAAGAGGAACTAAAAAGCCTCTTGATGAAGATGAAAGAGGAGAGTGAAAAGGTTGGCTTAAAGCTCACATTCAGAAAACTAAGATCATGGCATCAGATCCCATCACTTCATGGCAGATAGATGGGGAAACAGTGGAAACAGTGTCAGACTTTATTTTTGGGAGCTCCAAAATCACTACAGATATTGATTGCAGCCATGAAATTAAAGGACAGTTACTCCTTGGAAGGAAAGTTATGACCAACCTAGATAGCATATTCAAAAGCAGAGACATTACTTTGCCAACAAAGGTCCATCTAGTCGAGGCTATGGTTTTTCCAGTGGTCATGTATGGATGTGAGAGTTGGACTGTGAAGAAAGCTGAGCGCCAAAGAATTGATGCTTTTGAACTGTGGTGTTGGAGAAGACTCTTGAGAGTCCCTTGGACTACAAGGAGATCCAACCAGTCCATCCTAAAGGAGGTCAGTCCTGGGTGTTCACTGGAAGGACTGATGCTAAAGCTGAAACTCCAATACTTTGGCCACCTCATGCGAAGAGTTGACTCATTGGAAAAGCCCCTGATGCTGGGAGGGATTGGGGGCAGGAGAAGAAGGGGATGACAGAGGATGAGATGACTGGATGGCCTCACAGACTCGATGGACATGAGTTTGAGTAAACTCCGGGAGTTGGTGATGGACAGGGAGGCCTGTGATTCATGAGGTGATTCATTGGGTGATTAGTGCTGTGATTCATGGAGTCGCAAAGAGTGGGACGTGACTGAGCGACTGAACTGAACTGAACATAAAAAGCAGATGAAAGTGGATTATTAAACAAATTAGGAAAACTACTGATAATCAAAGATTTTAAAGCAACTGTGGCACATAACTGAAGCATAAATCAAGATGGAGGGCTCAAAGACTTTTTAATTTCCTAAAAAAAAAAAAAAAAGTTATCGTTGCAACATACAGGATTTCTTCCCTTATTTTAATCTTAGGAATTTTAAAGAATAGGCAGTGGATTACATACACACATTTGAGTCCACGCACAAACATGCAAACATGGACAGACATAGTGGTAAGTAGAGTGTCTAGTTCCTTCTTCCTACCTCCTAACCCTCACTACCACTGAGCTATACCTCCTATACGTACCACCCTTTGGACTCTTTATATCCTTGTCTTTGTGTGGTGCTTCCTACAATTGTACATGGTATAAACTGTAAGATACTAGTCTTCAGCCCTTTCTTAAAAGCAAGGATTGTGTCATTCTATGTTTTTCAGTTTTGTGGCTGATATATAGTAGTCACTCTGTTGTGTTGACTATGCTGCTGTTTTCTAATTTTTAACTAACTTTAACTTCCATTTTACCTTGGCAGGTTTGTTTCTTCTGATAGATGCTAGAACACTGGCATGTTAAGTCTCAATATATTTCTTCCCACATTTTACATTAGGATGAATTCAGGTCGCTCTTAATCAACTCAGAATTTATAAGATGAAGATTGTGTATTTCTATTTCTACTATAACAGAATTGCCATAAACTTGTCTTTAGAACAACATACATTTTATTCTCTTACTGTTCTTAAAGGCTAAAGTTTGCAGTTAGTTTTACTGGACTAGAGTCAAAGTGTCGGCATGTCTTGATCCTTGTGGAGGCTCTGAGGAGAGAATCCATTTTCTTTTTTCAGCTTATATAAGCATCCTATATTCCTTGGCTTATGTCTGTGTCTCCAAAGCACATTAATCTCTGTTTTTATTATCAGTTGCCTTCTCCTCTTCTTGTAGTCTAATCTTCCCTGCCTGCTTCTTGTTAGACCACTTGTGATTATAAGACCTTTTAGAACTAACACCCAAGAAAGATGTACTTTCCATTATACGGGACTGGAATGCAAAAGTGGGAAGTCAAGAAACACCTGAAGTAACAGGCAAATTTGGCCTTGGAGTACAGAATGAAGCAGGGCAAAGGCTCACAAGAATTTTGCCAAGCGAATGCACTGGTCATAGCAAACACCCTCTTGCAACAACACAAGAGAAGACTACACATGGACATCACCAGATGGCCGTGAAATCAGATTGATTATATTCTCTGCAGCCAAATATGAAGAGCTCTATACAGTCAGCAAAAAGAAGACCAGGAGCTGACTGTGGCTCAGATTATGAACTCCTTATTGCCAAATTCAGACTTAAATTGAAGAAAGTGGGGAAAACCAATAGACCATTCAGGTATGACCTAAATCAATTTCCTTACGATTATACAGTGGAAGTGACAAATAGATTCAAGGGATTAAATCTGATAGAGTGCCTGATGAACTGTAGACGGAGGTTCGTGACATTGTACAGGAGACAGGGCTGAAGACCATCCCCAAGAAAAAGAAATGCAAAAAAGCAAAATGGCTGTCTGAGGAGGCCTTAAAAATAGCTGTGAAGAGAAGAGAAAAGCAAAGGAGAAAAGGAAAGATATACCCATCTGAATGCATAGTTCCCAAGAATAGCAAGGAGAGAGAAAAAAGCCTTCCTCAGTGATCAGTGCAAAGAAATAGAGGAAAACAATAGAGGGGGAAAAGACTAGAGATCTCTTCAAGAATAGTAGAGATATAAAGGGACCATTTCATGCAAAGATGGACTCAATAAAGGACAGAAATGGTATGGACCTAAAGAAGCCTAAGATACTAAGAAGAGGTGGCAAGAATACACAGAAAAACAGTATAAAAAAGATCTTTACGACCCAGATAATCATGATGGCGTGATCACTCACCTAGAGCCAGACATCCTGGAATGTGAAGCCAAGTGGGCCTTAGGAAGCATCACTACGAAAAAAGCTAGTGGAGGTGATGGAATTCCAGTTGAGCTATTTCAAATCCTAAAAGAAGATACTGTGAAAGTGCTGCACTCAATATGCCAGCAAATCTGGAAACTCAGCAGTGGTCAAAGGACTGGAAAAGATCAGTTTTCATTCCAATTCCAAAGGAAGGCAATGCCAAAGAATGCTCAAACCACCACACAAGTGCACTCATCTCAATGCTAGCAAAGTATTGCTGAAATTTCTTCAAGCAGGCTTCAGTAATACGTGAACCGTGAACTTCCAGATGTTCAAGCTGGTTTTAGAAAAGGCAGAGGAACCAGAGATCAAATTGCCAACATCTGCTGGATCATGGAAAAAGCAAGAGAGTTCCAGAAAAACATCTATTTCTGCTTTATTGACTGTGCCAAACCTTTGACTGTGTGGATCACAATAAACTGTGGAAAATTCTGAAAGAGATGGGAATACCAGACCACCTGACCTTCCTCTTGAGAAACCTGTACGCAGGTGAGGAAGCAACAGTTAGAACTGGACGTGGAACAACAGACTGGTTCTAAATAGGAAAAGGAGTACGCCAAGGCTGTATACTGTCACCCTGCTTATTTAACTTATATGCAGAGTACATCATGAGAAACGTTGGGCTGGAAGAAGAACAAGCTGGAATCAAGATTGCCAGGAGAAATATCAGTAACCTCAGATATGCAGATGACACCACACTTATGGCAGAAAGTGAAGGGGAACTAAAAAGCCTCTTGATGAAGGTGAAAGAGGAGACTGAAAAAATTGGCTTAAAGCTCAGCATTCAGAAAGCAAAGATCATGGCCTCTAGTCCCATCACTTCATGACAAATAGATGGGGAAAGAGTGGAAACAGTGGCTGACTTTATTTTTGGGGCTCCAAAATCATTGCAGATGGTGACTTCAGCCATGAAATTAAAAGACGCTTACTCCTTGGAAGGAAAGTTATGACCAACCTAGATAGCATATTCAAAAGCAGAGACATTACTTTGCCAACAAAGTTCTATCTAGTCAAGGCTGTGGTTTTTGCAGTAGTCATGTATGGATGTGAGAGTTGGACTATAAAGAAAGCCTAGTGCCAAAGAATTGATGCTTTTGAACTGTGGTGTTGGAGAAGATTCTTGAGAGTCCCTTAGACTGCAAGGAGAGCCAAGCAGTCCATCTTCAGTTCAGTTGAGTTCAGTCACTCATTCGTGTCCGACTCTTTGCGACCCCATGAACCGCAGCACCCCAGGCCTCCATGTCTATCACCAACTCCTGGATTTCACCCAAACTCATGTCCATCGATTTGGTGATGCCATCCAGCCATCTCATCCTCTGTCGTCCCCTTTTTCTCCTGCCCCCAGTCCCTCCCAGCATCAGGGTCTTTTCCAATGAGTCAACTCTTCGCATGAGATGGCCAAAGTATTGGAGTTTCAACTTTAGTCCTTCCAATGAACACCCAGGCAGGACTGATCTCCTTCAGAATGGACTGGTTGGATCTCCTTGCAGACCAAGGGACTCTCAAGAATCTTCTCTAACACCACAGTTCAAAAGCATCAATTCTTCGGCGCTCAGCCTTCTTCACAGTCCAACTCTCACATCCATACATGACCACTGGAAAAACCATAGCCTTGACTAGACGGACCTTTGTTGGCAAAGTAACATCTCTAGTTTTGAATATGCTGTCTAGGTTGGTCATAACTTTCCTTCCAAGGAGTTAGCGTCTTTTAATTTCATGGCTGCAGTCACCGTCTGTAGTGATTTTGGAGCCCCCCAAAATAAAGTCTAACACTGTTTCCATTGTTTCCCCATCTATTTCCCATGAAGTGTGATGGGACCAGATGCCATGATCTTAGTTTTCTGAATGTTGAGTTTTAAGCCAACTTTTTCACTCTCCTCTTTCACCTTCATCAAGAGGCTTTTTAGTTCCTCTTCACTTTCTGCCATAAGGGTGGTGTCATCTGCATATCTGAGGTTATTGATATTTCTCCCGGCAATCTTGATTCCAGCTTGTGCTTCTTCCAGCCCAACGTTTCTTCTGCATAGAAGTTAAATAAGCAAGGTGACAATATACAGCCTTCACATACTCCTTTTCCTATTTGGAACCAGTCTGTCGTTCCATGTCCAGTTCTAATTGTTGCTTCCTCACCTGCATATAGGTTTCTCAAGAGGTAGGTCAGGTGGTCTGGTATTCCCATCTCTTTCAGAATTTTCCACAGTTTATTGTGATCCACGCAGTCAAAAGTTTGGCATAGTCAATAAAGCAGAAATAGGTGTTTTTCTGGAACTGTCTTCCTTTTTCGATGATCCAGCAAATGTTGGCAGTTTGATCTCTGGTTCCTCTGCCTTTTCTAAAACCGGCTTGAACATTTGGAAATTCACTGTTCATGTATTGGCTGAAGCCTGGTTTGGAGAATTTTGAGCATTACTTTGCTAGCATTGAGATGAGTGCCATCGTGCGGTATTTTGATCATTGTTTGGCATTGCTTTTCTTTGGGATTGGAATGAAAACTGATCTTTTGCAGTCCTGGGACCACTGCTGAATTGACTGCTGAATTTTCCAAATTTGGGGACATATTAAGTGCAGCACTCACAGCCTCATCTTCTTTTAGGATTTCAAATAGCTCAATTGGAATTCCATCACCTTCAGTAGCTTTGTTTATAGTGATGCTTTCTAAGGCCCACTTGACTTCACATTCCAGGATGTCTGGCTCTAGGTCAGTGATCACACCATGGTGATTATCTGGGTCATGAAGATCTTTTTTGTACAGTTCTTCTGTGTATTCTTGCCACCTCTACTTAATATCGTCTGCTTCTGTTAGGTCCATACCACTTCTGTCCTTTATCGAGCCCATCTTTGCATGAAATGTTCCCTTGGTATCTCTAATTTTCTTGAAGAGATCTCTAGTCTTTCCCATTCTGTTGTTTTCCTCTATTTCCTTGCATTGATCGCTGAGGAAGGCTTTCTTATCTCCTTGCTATTCTTTGGAACTCTGCATTCAGATGCTTATTTCTTTCCTTTTTTCCTTTGCTTTTTGCTTTTTTTTTTTTTACAGCAATTTGTAAGGCCTCCTTAAACAGCCATCTTGCTTTTTTTGCATTTATTTTCCATGGGGATGGTCTTGATCCCTGTCTCCTGTACAGTGTCACGAACCTCCGTCCATAGTTCATCAAGCACTCTATCAGATGTAGTCACTTAAATCTATTTTCACTTCCACTGTATAATCATAGGGATTTGATTTAGGTCATACCTGAATGGTCTAGTGGTTTTCCCTACTTTCTCCAATTTAAGTCTGAATTTGGTAATAAGCAGTTCATGATCTGAGCCACAGTCAGTTCCCTGTCTTGTTTTTGCTGACTGTATAGAGCTTCTCCATCTTTGGCTGCAAAGAATATAATCAGTCTGATTTCGGTGTTGACCATCTGGTGATGTCCATGTGTAGAGTCTTCTCTTGTGTTGTTGGAAGAGGGTGTTTGCTATGACCAGTGTGTTTTCTTGGCAAAACTCTATTAGCCTTTGCTGTGCTTTATTCCGTATTCCAAGGCCAAATTTGCTTGTTACTCCGGGTGTTTCTTGACTTCCTACTTTTGCATTCCAGTCCCCTATAATGAAAAAGACATCTTTTTTGGGTGTTAGTTCCAAAAGATCTTGTAGGTCTTCATAGAACTGTTCAAGTTAACCTTTTTCAGCGTTACTGGTACAGTCCATCTTAAAGGAGATCAATCCTGAGTCTTCAGTGGAAGGACTGATGTTGAAGCTGAAACTCCAGTACTTTGGCCACGTGATGCAAAGAGCTGACTGACTGGAAAAGACCATGATGCTGGGAAAGACTGAAGGCAGGAGCAGAAGGGGCGATGGAGGATGAGATGGTTGGATGATATCACCTACTCAATAGACATGAATTGGGTAAACCTCAGGAGTTGGTGATGGACAGGAGGCCTGGCCTGCTGTGATCCAAGGGGTTGCAAAGAGTCAGACATGACTGAACGATTGAACTGAAACTGATGACATTTTAGAGCCTATCAGAGAATCCAGGACAGTGTTGCCATCGCAGGAGCTTTAATTTAGTTACACTCGCAAAATCTCCTTTGCCATATAAAGGCATACAGTTTTCCAGTGATTAGGATCTGGATATCTTTCGGTGCCATTAGTACCAACCACATGTTGTAATGAAGAAGCAGCTTAAAGCTTTTTTATTTGCATATTAATGCTTATTTTATCCTCCCTAATGGGTGTTATTTTCCCCCAATGAAATAACTCAGTGGAATAACATTTTACCCAGCTCTTTTTCTTTTTTCTTATCTATGACATATGAATGAGTAGTTCACATATAGGCATCGTGTATAATTTCCTTATTTTTTCCTGAAAATATTTCTTAATGTTGTTGTTTTGTGTTGTAGTTGGTGTAATACGGTGCCCAGTATGCCGCCAAGAATGCAGACAAATAGACCTTGTGGATAATTATTTTGTGAAAGATACATCTGAAACCCCTAGCAGTTCTGATGAGAAGTCAGAACAGGTATGCTTCTCAATTTTTCTTTATATTACTTTCTTCATTATCAGAATGTACATTGTAAGAAAACATGCCTGAATTGTTACATAAATTAGGATAGTTATGCCCTAGTTTCGTCTTTAAATTTGAAAATGAAGAGTATCTTTATTCTGCACCCTCAGACCTGGCTAAAAGAGATTAAAAGTTATCACTTAAAAATTCAAAGCTTGTGTCGATTTTATGTTCTGAGACTTAGATTTTTACCCACTTGAATGTTTGATCTGGAAGGGAAGGATTTTGTTGAAGAGAAATGGATAGCAAGATGATTTTATTCTAGGTACAGTGAATTAGTATATTTGAGAGTAAGGTAGAAAAGTTTACTTGTTTATTTTGTGGATCTATTGTTTGTAAATTTAATGTAGGTTAGCATTTCTTTCCTCTTTTAGGTATGTACTAGTTGTGAAGACAATGCGAGTGCAGTTGGCTTTTGTGTCGAGTGTGGAGAATGGCTATGTAAGACATGCATTGAAGCACATCAAAGAGTAAAATTCACTAAGGATCACTTGATCAGGAAGAAAGAAGATGTCTCAGGTAAGAGAGAAGCAGTTTTAATGATTACTATTCATCTCTCTCTTTTGCCCCTGTAGCATTTGTACTTAACTTTACAAGCTTTTGATACCATTATCGGTAAGAATTTATGAAGTCAGACAAAAATGGTGTTTAGTTTTAAAATATATGTTTTATTTTACTGCAGAGTCTGTTGGAGCATCTGGTCAGCGCCCTGTTTTCTGCCCTGTTCACAAACAAGAACAGTTGAAACTTTTCTGTGAAACGTGTGATAGACTGACATGTAGAGACTGTCAGCTATTGGAACACAAAGAACATAGGTACAGAAGTCATTATTGCTTATCAAGAAATATTATTAAAAGTTCTTATAGAATTATTTTTCCTAAAACAGATATTTTTTGTGTGTTTTATGTCTTAGAGCAAGATACATTTTTTGGTAAAATATTTAATGGTTTCTATATTCATATCTAATTGTCTTATGGATATTTATTGAAAATGTATTAATTAGTACGTGGATTTGGGTTGCAATAGTAAGAGTTATATTATTTCTTCATATACAATCCCTCTGGTTCAAACTCACTTTTTTTTTTCAAGTGTTCTGTGGTATTTATCACAGGGTTATGGGCTTTGGCCTGTCATGTTAAAAGGTAGTATTTTCATGTGTATGACTGATAGCCATTTTAGCATCAAAGCATGTAAATATACTGATTTCATGTCAGATTTAGTTTGTAGAAAAACTGGGGATTTATAAACATCCAAGTAGCATAGTTACTAATTCATTAAAATATAGCTTTGTATTTCAACCCTTTTACCCTCAATGCAATAATGTTCACTTATCACCAGCCTGTCACATCAGAACTGTTCTGGAAACTACTGAAATTTCTAGTTAGTTGTTAAGTTCAATTAACCACACTTTAATGTTTAACTCTAGGATGTTTTAGAGCTTTTAATTTGTTAGAGCCATTGGAATTTTTAAAGTTCTCTTAAAGAGAGGATACATGAATCCTATTCGCTATTGCATCCATAGTTTGTGCTGGGCACTTTTCTGAATGCCACATGTTTAATTCATACCAACCGCCCATGAAATGTTGGTACTGACATCTCAGCTATTTCAAAGTGAGCAAGTCTACTCACAGAAAGCTTTAATAATGTATACAGCGTGTCCCTGTAAGTGGTAGAGCTAAGACTTGAACATAGTCAGTTGGAGTCCAGATCTGTTTTAGCTCATTTGCTCACTTTCTCCCATGTGATATTCAGAATATAGAATACAGTGTGTGGAATCTTTCAAACTTGATCTCATACAGGTAATGCTCTGTGTCCTTTTTCAAGACACCTTTCACTGTTCTACAGCCCATTTGGGTAGAAATGCTACTTTAAACTTTCATATCCTTTGTTACAAAGTGTTTCATCTTACCTACAAATTAGCTATTGTTTTATTGGAGGTGACTAATTTTGTAGATGCCTTCACTTTGGGTCCAGATCTAATCCTTGTTTTGTAATAAATCTAAGTAAGACATTAAATTACTTTCTCATAGCTGCTGTCAGGTTTTTGAGCTTTTAGACTTCTTTTGACTTTTTAAATTGATGGTGTAAAGCAAAAATAATAGGAACACAGCATTCTTTTTCCTGTGAAAGAATAGCTTCATCGACACCTCAAAGTTTCACGGTAATTCATCCTTCCTTTTCCGTCACCACTTTCCTTTACCATTATATCGAAGTCCCAGTTGCCTCTTGAATGTTCCTGCCTTTTCTTTAGTTCTTTCACACTTTGGATTTCCTGGGTGAACTGTGACAGAGCCAATGGCATTGGGCTTGAAGCCTTGGCTCCTGTCGCAGCTCGTTCACAGCCAGCGTCCTTGCTTTGAGTTTTCCCGTCAGATTCGCTCTGTCTGTACTGCTGCCAGTACCATTTGGCTGACATGTGCCTCACCTACCCCAGCCACTTTAAAAACACCCTTCCGTGTACCTCACAGAGCCTAAAGTGTTCAGGATACAGCACTTATCAATGGCACCCCACTCCAGTACTCTTGCTTGGAAAATCCCATGGACGGAGGAGCCTGGTGAGCTGCAGTCCATGGGGTCGCTAAGAGTCGGATACGACTGAGCGACTTCACTTTCACTTTTCACTTTCATGCATTGGAGAAGGAAATGGCAACCCACTCCAGTGTTCTTGCCTGGAGAATCCCAGGGATGGGGGAGCCTGGTGGGCTGCCGTCTATGGGGTCGCACAGAGTCGGACATGACTGAAGTGACTTAGCAGCAGCGAGTCTTACCAGACTGTTTCCTTATCATCTGTACACAGTTCAGAAACAGTCCTCAAGACCACCTCTTTTGTCATACCAACTTCAGGGTTCAGTAAAAACGCATACACAGGGGATAACAGCATGCAGGCCAGCTCATTGATATGATTCATTATTACATTCTTCAGTTAAAGTGGTACCCTTCTAAACAGATTGCTTTCTGTACACTTTGGAACCACCATCCATAAACCACACAGCTCTTTGTTAGCTAATAGCTGTTTTTAGAGTACCACCTATGTGATCATAGCATTCAGCAGTTCCTTTGGTAGTTCCAAAGTCATGTTTAGAGGGAAAGAGAGTATAGTGACTCAGACAATAATCTGCCTAAAATGCAGGAGACCTTGGTTCGATCCCTGGGTCAGGAAGCTCCCCTGGAGAAAGAAATGGCAATCCGCTCCAGTATTATTGCCTGGAGAATCCCCTGGACAGAGGAGCCTGGCAGGCTACAGTTCCATGGGGTATCAAAAGAGTCGAACACAACTGAGTGACTTAACACTTTCACTTTCACCTGCTCATAAATATGATAGAATATTTCTTTGCATCCTCTTGGTTGCATGTTCCTGCACAAACCATCTCTGTTTTTGTGGAACACTTCTGGACTCTGCCTTCCTTATTCGTTTTCTCCTGTCACTCAAGACATAAGGGGTATTTCAGGTTTCATGGTTATGTTATGCCCTTCAGTCACAGTGTCAACCTCAGTGCCCAGTGGCAAACTAGTTATTTTCTCTTAAATAGCATGTGTTTTACCATGGCATCCAGAAATTTTCTGGTCCAAAATCCTGGATCTCTGCTGAGTGGTACTCAGAGGTTTTTGCCGTGTGTTTCGATCTTCGTATGTGTTGCTAACACTTCCCAAATCACGTCTAGTTGTGGATCACAGGGTCCGTAAGCATCAAGAGAAAGACTGCTTTTTGCTGTTCACACATAGTTCAGGCCCTCATTCAAATATAATTTTCTTTTGGGTGGTTGTATTGGTAAAATTCCCAGATGTGGAGTATATATTCTTTAAAATTCAAATATACCAACCAAATATTGGCGCTACTTGTTTAGTTCTAGGAATGTAGGTGGCAGAAGCTATTTATTTTTTTTTTTTTGCCTGTGGAATGATAAAGGTGGCTCCTACCTAGCTTATCCCTAAGAATAAACATAAATTAGGGTCTTTCCACATGAAAAACTGCATTTGGCTTTTCTTCAGAGTTAGAGGGAAAATTTTTTTTGCGTGTTCAGTCCCTGAATGCCACTTATTATTAAGTCTGCTGTGTATATTTTTTCTGCTGTTCAAACCATATCAAGGACTGCTGATGCTGTGGTGGCATTATTGAGTTCAAGCTTTAAATAGTCTACTGTTAACTGGATGAACCATTTATTTTTTCACAGGGTGCACATGGTTATTGTACAAAGAATTCATTGGTACAAATGAGAGCATAGCAGCTTCTCATTTGTCATTAAAGTCATAAATTCTTTTTATCCATTAGGTATCCTCTACTGTCACAAGTCGACAACTTCTGTGGACTTGGACAGTTTTAATTGTTCCCATTTAGCATGTCTAATCAAGACTTGCCTTAAGGTGAAAATGTATGTCTTGTGTTTTACTATATTAGACAGTATCAGTAATACCCATTCTACTAATCATATAAAGGAGAGATAAAACTATTTCACATAGTTTGTTCATATCAGTATGTTCCAGCTTTCACACAGACTTTCACTTTAATGCTGTCAACCATCCCTCTCTTTCCAGTCTAACCTTAACATCCATTATGACTTCAGCAGGTTTTAGAATCATAGCACATTAGGCTCCTATGTCAGGGAGTCCCAGAAATGTCTTTTATCCAACGCCAGGCTATTTTACCCACACAAATGCATATTACCTTGTGTTTTCCAGCTGGACTTTGAGCCAGAAGACCCTGGCCTCTCCTTCAGTTCTCAATTTGATTAGTCCATGGAATAGTTGCTCCAGGGAGTACAAGGTCAGGTTCTCATTGTCATCTTTTCCAGCTTTTAACATTTCTTCCTCCAGCTTTTAACATTTCTTCATCCTAGGGTGAATATAACAGAGTTGTTTAATGCCTTTTAACATTGAGGACCAGCAGTAGCTCCCATTGGTCCTCCCAACCCCCTAGAGTGCTGCATTTAAGTCCTTTGTTTCAACCCCGTCATTGTTTGCTTTATTCATATCTTCCCCCCTCCCCATTTTTAAACAGCCATCTAAAATTTTTCATCCTTTTGGGATAAATCCCTTGACTCTCTTGTTTGTCTTTTCCTGTGTTCTTGTGAATCACCCGTTTTCTCAGCATCTGTAAGGCCCATAAAGCTGAGACAATAAATCTGATAAGGCATCTCAGATTATTGCTAGGTTTTGCAGCAGAAAAATTACATGGGGGTACCCATGTATAAGGGTCCCCCTCAACTGTATTATTTACCTTGACTTTAGTAAGAGGCATACTCAGTAGACGAATATCCTGATCTTCATAATGCTAATCTCACATGGCTTGAATAAGAGGCATGTCAATCAGTTCTGAGAAGTTCTAGTTGGCATTTATAGGAGAAGGACAATGACCTGTCTGAGGGTAAAAATACTTGACAGTCCACTAAGCTAGCTGTCCCCTCGGGAATGACCTGCTGTGTAATAGAGATTTTGGATAACCATCTGTGGTGGTTCAGCAATGAGTGGTGGGTCCCACATCAGCTCAGACATTGCTCTTCTATTCTGCAGCATTCAAAATCAACAATACTGCCTCTAAGTGTTGTCACTCTCACAGTATTTTCATAAAGGTATTTTCAGGAAGCATACAATGTCTACCCACAAAATGAAATAATTCCTTAGCATTTTACACTCTGATTTCATTAGTTTCTTGATTTTGTCTTTCCTCAACCTGGACTACATTGTTATTGGAAGTCGTAGAGGTGCTGCCTGTTTTCCCAGTGTAATTTTTCCATTTGGAATGGCCCTTAGGCTAGTGGCTGTAGCTCAGCCTGGCTGCAATCTAAGCTTTGCCCAGTGAGTGTCAGGATCTGTCCCAACACACTCTTCATTTTAGCTAGTACAGATGACAATATCCAAGGAATTGTTTAATTACCTTATTTCTTACTAGTTTGCATTTCCTTGTTTATCCAGTGAGTTAGCTCCTAGGGAGTTGGATCTAGTTTCTAAGTTCTGTTGGTAACTTTTACCTCTGATAACCACAGCTGCAGTTACATACTATCATTGAGTAGATAGTCATCCAAGAATCAAAGGTTCATAACCCTTGTCATCTTTTCCTCCTTCTTCCCTACCACAAGTTTCAGTGAGTCAGTGTCATTCTAGTGAATCCCACTTTTGATGTTAACTATGAAGTTAGATGACAATTCACAGATCCTCTCTTACTTCTGATACCAACTGTAGAATTTGGGGTGATCCCCCCAAACCATTTACAGTTCTAAATAAAATTTATCTTATTCATTCTCACTCTGGCACCAGTTCCAAGTTCAGAATTTCCCAAGACTACCCTCAGATTTAATAATTTGTTACAACTCACTGAAAGCTATATATTTACAGCTAACATTTATTACAGTGAAAGGATATAGATTAAAATCATCCAAGGAAAAGGCATGGGGCAGAGTCTAGGAGAGTTCTAAATGTAGGATTTCCATTGTCTTTTCTCAGTGAAATTCTTAATGTAATTAACTCCTAGCAATGATGTGTGACAGCATGAAGGGAATATTGCCAACCAAAGAGGCTTGCATGAGTCTTGGCGTCCAGGATTTTTATTGGAATTCTGTCATGTAGATACAGATGGAGTTTACTGTCCATGTAATTGACCTGTCTCCAGCCCTTCCTGGGGTTGAGCTGAAGACCCTACAATAAATCATATCATTAGCATGTGGCCTTAAGGCCCCAAATTGAAACAAAAGTACTTTTGTCAGGCAGTACATTTCAAGGGCTTAGAGATGCCCTTCCAGCTGCTGAGGGCAAAGGCCAGACCTCTCTTTGGGCAAAGTTAAATTCTTAGAATCTGTTATCTCCTATTTATACTCTTAATGGTTTGCTTTTCTTAACGTACAGAACACTGTCAGTAGAACTATTTCTTTTATTGATGTTTCTTTTTATTTCTTTAAATTATGAAAGTATATGATAACACATTTGCAAAAGACTTGGAAAATACAGAACAAAGTTACATGTGAAAGTGAAAGTGAAGTTGCTCAGTCGTGTCTGACTCTTTGCGGCCCTATGGACTGTAGCCTACTAGTCTCTACCATCCATGGGATTTTTCCAGGCAGGAATACTGGAGTGGGTTGCCATTTCCTCCTCCAGGGGATCTTCCTGACCCAGGGATCGACCTTGGGTCTCCCGCATTGCAGGCAGACTCTTTACCATCTGAGCCACAAGGGAAAAACTGTATGTAAAAAGTTACATATAGTTCCACTATATATAATTATTTTTTCAGGTAGATAAATTAAGATTTTTAGTTGGAGTTTTAATATCAAACTCTCAAAAATTAGAATGAATAGACAGAAAAGTAGAAGGGTGTAGTAGACCTGAAAAGCACCATGAACCAATTCAACATAATTAAAATTTATACAGTTTTCACACAACAGCAGGATACAAATTCTATTCAAGTTCCCATAGACTGTAAACCAGAAGACACTGAAACATATCTAGGGATGTAAAGCATGGTGCAGAAATTCCATGGTCTAAAGGTATTGAAATCATACAGAGTCTGTTTCAAGAACTATTTCTTAAAGCCAGTTCACTTTGGTATCTTGCCTTTTTTAACACTTTCATTCCAACTTATCTACTCCGTTTCCATGTCTGGACTTAAGGCCTTTAGGGCTAGTTCAAGGGGCTCAGTTTCTCAGATGCTTATTAATCAAATTGGGTTTCCCATCTCTTCTTGATTCACTGATGTAATTGTGATGGTACATATTTTCTTAGAAAATCCCACCATCTAGTAGAGATTTAAAAATGTATTTCCTTAGAAATAGACAATAAAAGATTTTATTAGCATAGCCATAGATTTGAGTCATTGGTCATTTTAGCAATCTAATTTTTTAAATAATTTATTATATTTTAAAAGAAATACTCTAATTCTTACAGTTCTCTTTTGTTTTTGTTCTTTACTAAGCTTGAGTCGGACATGACTGAAGTGACTTAGCATGATGAATCTTGATTTTATAAGAAAGATGTGAATTTTTTCTTGATCAAACTTTAGCCTCATTCCAAGAATCATGACTGACTTACATATGTACTCAGTCACGTCCAATTGTTTCTGGCCTTATGGACTGTAGCCTGCAAGGCTCCTCTGTCCCTGGAATTCTCCAAGCAAGAACACTGGTGTGGGTTGCCATTTTCTCCTCCAGGGAATCTTCCTGACTCAGGGATTGAACCCGTGTCACTTACATCTCCTGCATTGACAGGCAGATTCTTTACCACACTGACTTACATATTCTATATTTATATTTTTTAGTCCCCTCTTACCCGCCCATTCTTTTAAAGGTGACTGCTACATAGTATAGTGATACAGATGGTGAACTCTGGTATGTATGTGCACGAGTGTGAATCTTTCACATGGAGAAAATTTAGTAGTACCACCCTAAAGTGGGTGTGAGGTTTGAATTGAGAATTGTACCCATGAAGTGCTTAACACAGTAAGGGCTCAGTAGCAGTCTGACCATTGTTATATTTTGTTTTTGGTCATGCTGCCAGGCTTTTTGGAGTTCCCTAACCAGAGGTTGAACCTGGGCCCTCGGCAGTGAAAGCACAGAGTTCTAACCACCAGACCAGCATGGAATTCCTTATTTTTTCTAAAAGCACTTTCTTGAGATTTTTGGTTTTCTTAACAGTCTCATTGTTTCAAAAAAGGAAAGCATCTATAGAATTTTTTTAAATTATTGTTTATATTTATTTGTTTTTGACTGTGCTGGGTTTTTGTTGCTGCAGTGGCTTTTCTCTAGTTGTGGCAAATGGGGACTACTCTGTAGGTACAGGGCACGGGTTTCTCATTGTGTTGGCTTCTCGTTTCAGAGTAAGATGCAAAGGTGTCAGTAGTTGTGATTCCCAGACAGCACAGGCTCAATAGTTGTGGCTCATGGGCTTA
This sequence comes from Bos indicus x Bos taurus, assembly GCF_003369695.1. Lineage (NCBI taxonomy): Eukaryota > Metazoa > Chordata > Mammalia > Artiodactyla > Bovidae > Bos > Bos indicus x Bos taurus. Next base: position 29,052,953 of record NC_040078.1, read on the forward strand.
GTTGTTCTGTGGCATGTAGGATCTTCCTGGATCAGGGATCAAACCCATGTCTCCTGCATTGGCAGGTGGATTTTTTTTTTTTTAATCACTGAGCCACAAGGGAAACCCTGCATCTATAGAATTTTATGAAATTTTTTTTATTTCAAAGTACTGCATAGTTTCTAGCTAAACCGTGGGGTTATTTCTCCTCTCTCTAGTAATTCTGTTCACAGTATACGAGTATGAAAAATGTCTAGGGCTTCCCTGGCGGTTCACTGTTTAAGAATTCACCTTGCAATGCAGGAAACACTGGTTTGATCCCTGATGTGGGAAGATTCCACATGCCGGAGCAACTGGGCCCATGTGCCATAAATACTGAGCCAATGCACTCTACATCCTGTGGTCTGCAACAAGAGAAGCCTGAGCACTGCAACCAGAGAAAACCCAAGTGCAGCAACAAAAATCCTGCACAGCTAAAAGTTTAAAACAAGAAAAAAAGATTCTAATTCATTAAAAAAAAGTATAGACTTATATGAAAGACAAGAATGAAATAAGAGACACCATTGAACATTTCAGTTAATTTTTCAAAACAAGGGAAATGGATTGAATATTTTTGGATCTGATAATTGACCTAGTAGAGTTGAGTGAAATACAACCCAGGATCATGCAAATAAGGTATAAAGGAAGCCGCTTGATTTATTTCCCAGAAGTCTATGGTGGCTCAGAATCTGGAGGTGATAGGCATCACAAAAGTTAGGCTTATTCTCTGGATAAGTAAAATCAGAGGCTCTGGACTTGGGGATGATAGGTGTAGATGGAGGGTCTGGATGAGGTACTTGGCTATAATTGAGGAAATTAAAGTGTAAATCTGCATACTAAACTATGGGATGTTCACGTACCCAACTTGATTCCAGATTGCCAGTAGTGAACTTTTACATTTCACTATTCTTCACTATGCTTCCCAGGTGGCTCAGTGGTAAAGAATTTGCGTGCAAAGCAGGAGACACGGGTTCGATCCCTGGGATGGGAAAATTCCCTGGAGAAAGAAATGGCAATCCACTCCAGTATTCTTGCCTGGGAAATCGCATGGACAGAGGAGCCTGACAGGCTGCAGTCCATGGGATCACAAAAGAGTCAGATGCAACTTAGCAACTGAGCAATGACATGACAATAGACTAAGAAACTGAACATGGAACAGCGATGGGTTCAAAATTGGGAAAGGAGTACAGCAAGGCTATACGTTGTTACCTTGCTTATTTAACTTACATGCAGAGTTCATCATTTCAAATGCTGGACTGTATCACAAGCTGAAATCAAGTTTGATGGGAGAAATATCAACAATCTCAGATATGCAGGTGATACCACTCTAATGGCAGAAAGTGAAGAGGAACTATTGAGCCTCTTGATGAGGGTGAAAGAGGAGAGTGAAAAAGCTGGCTTAAACCTCAACATTCAAAAAAAACTAAGATCATAGCATCCAGTCCCATTCGGATCAGATCAGATCAGATTAGTCACTCAGTCGTGTCCGACTCTTTGCGACCCCACGAATCGCAGCATGCCAGGACTCCCTGCCCATCACCAACTCCCAGAGTTCACTCAGACTCACGTCCATCGAGTCAGTGATGCCATCCAGCCATCTCATCCTCTGTCGTCCCCTTCTCCTCCTGCCCCCAATCCCTCCCAGCATCAGAGTCTTTTCCAGTGAGTCAACCCTTCGCATGAGGTGGCCAAAGTACTGGAGTTTCAGCTTTAGCATCATTCCTTCCAAAGAAATCCCAGGGCTGATCTCCTTCAGAATGGACTGGTTGGATCTCCTTGCAGTCCAAGGGACTCTCAAGACTCTTCTCCAACACCACAGTTCAAAAGCATCAATTCTTCGGCGCTCAGCCTTCTTCACAGTCTAACTCTCACATCCATACGTGACCACAGGAAAAACCATAGCCTTGACTAGACGAACCTTTTTTGGCAAAGTAATGTCTCTGCTTTTGAATATGCTATCTAGGTTGGTCATAACTTTCCTTCCAAGGAGTAAGCGTCTTTTAATTTCATGGCTGCAGTCACCATCTGCAGTGATTTTGGAGCCCAGAAAAATAAAGTCTGACACTGTTTCCACTGTTTCCCCATCTATTTCCCATGAAGTGATGGGACCAGATGCCATGATCTTCGTTTTCTGAATGTTGAGCTTTAAGCCAACTTTTTCACTCTCCTCTTTCACTTTCATCAAGAGGCTTTTGAGTTCCTCTTCACTTTCTGCCATAAGTGTGGTGTCATCTGCATATCTGAGGTTATTGATATTTCTCCCGGCAATCTTGATTCCAGCTTGTGTTTCTTCCAGTCCAGCGTTTCTCATGATGTACTCTGCATATAAGTTAAATAAACAGCGTGACAATATACAGCCTTGATGTACTCCTTTTCCTATTTGGAACCAGTTTGTTGTTCCCTGTCCAGTTCTAACTGTTGCTTCCTGACCTGCATACAAATTTCTCAAGAGGCAGATCAGACAGTCTGGTATTCCCATCTCTTTCAGAATTTTCCACAGTTTATTGTGATCCACACAGTCAAAGGCTTTGGCATAGTCAATAAAGCAGAAATGGATGTTTTTCTGGAACTCTCTTGCTTTTTCCATGATCCTGCGGATCCCATTACTTCCTGGCAAATAGAAGGGGAAAAAGTGAAGCAGTGACAGATTTTATTTTCTTGGGCTCCAAAATCACTGTGGACGGTGACTCCAGCCATGAAATTCAAAGACACTTGCCCCTTGGAAGAAAAGCGGTGACAAACCTAGACAGCGTATTTAAAAGCAGAGATGTCTTTGCTGACAAAGGTCCATCTAGTCAAAGCTTTGGTTTTTCCAGTAGTCATGTATGGATGTGAGAGTTGGACCATAAGGAAGGCTGAGTGCTGAAGAATTAATGCTTTTAAACTGTGGTGCTGGAGAAGACTCTTGAGAGTCCTTGGACTACAAGGAGATCAAACCAGTCGATACTAAATGAATTCAACAATGAATATTCACTGGAAGGACTGTTGCTGAAGCTCCAATTCTTTGACTACCTGTTGCAAAGAGCTGACTCATTGGAAAAGACCCCAATGGTGGGAAAGATTGAAGGCAAAAGGAGAAGAGGGTGACAGAGGACAAGATAGTTAAATAGCATCATCAACTCAGTGACGTGAATTTGAGCAAACTCCAAGAGATAGTGGAGGACAGAGGAGCCTGATGTACTATATATAGTTTGTGGGGTGGCAAAGAGTAGGACTGGATTCAGCTCAGCGACTGAACAACAATAAAAGCAACAAAAAACTTCACTCTGCTTGCTGTAATTAGAGGTTTTTTCACTCTCTGGAGAAAGTAGATATTTAGAAAAGGCCTTCTAATGTTGCTATTTGGTGTTCATTTCTTATTAAAAAGATTGCCTTACAGTGAAGCCCATCAGTTCATAGATTCTACTGTCTCTCACAGATGATTATAAACATTTTTATTTTTATTTATTTTTTATATTGTTCTTTCAACTTTATTGTAGGTTTAAAAACTTCAAAACAAAAAAGAAAAACTTCAAAAAAGAATCTTTCAAAACTTCAAAAAACTTCCCTGGCAGTCCAGTGGTTAAAATTCCCTGCTCCCAATGAAGGGCGCACAGCTTTGATCCCTGGTCAGTGAACTAGGATCCTGCATGCCATGCTGCTGCTGCTAAGTCACTTTAGTCGTATCCTACTCTGTGCAACCCCATAGATGGTAGCCCACTAGGCTCCCCTGTCCATGGGATTTTCCAGGCAAGAGTACTGGAGTGGGGTGCCATTGCCTTCTCCATTATAAGCAGTTTTAAAGTATATTTAAATATAAATGGGTCATCTGACTTCTGATGAGAGCCAGTGTCATATGCCATGCATTTTGACATAGTTAAGAATTCTCAACTTGTATCTCTCGTCTGGCTTCAAATATAGGGACTAGAAAAGCTAAGTATTCCCTTTCTCAACATTTCTGGCATTAAGGTAGTTCTCATTTACAGTTTATGCCCCTAAAATACAAGCAGAAATCTGTTTAGAGCATGATTTTCAGAAAGTATTTACCTTCTTGATAAAAGGGACAGAAGTTGCTGGTGTCACCCATCTTCCTCCTTTTTCCTTCCTTAAATTTGGATGATTCTTAGAACTCTGACATCATTATATGTTCATGAGGGTAAAGGCAAGAGCATCTCAGAGGTTCTATCTTTGATGTTGTTAAACTAACACCGTCAGCTGCCCGAGTTTGTTCTTGTTTTATGACCCACTGTTAGTCACCACAGCTGTACATGTCTCTGATTGATACAGGTATCCACATGAAAGAGCATGAAAGGACATAACATAGGAACAAAAGGAAATGTAAAATAAAACTTATGACGTTCTGAATTAATGACAAGCTATTGGTTACAAATTAATGACAGAGTCTCTACAAAAGAAGCAGTTTAAAGGCAGTCTGGCAGTTAAGACTCCGCACTTTGATTTCTACTGCTTTGTACTGTAGGGGGTGCAAGTTCCTCCATCCCTGGTAGAGGAAATAAGATCTTAGCACATGCTAGTGACACAGGCCCCACCCCACCCCCCACCCCCCAAGTGATTAAAATAGAAAAGAACTCTTGGAAGTATGATAGGTAAAAAAACTCAATTGGTCTTTTCTTTTTTAAAAATCATATATTTATTTATGGCTGCACTGAGTCTTCACTGCTGCATCCGGGCTTTCTCTAGTTGTGGTGAGCAGAGGGTGCTTTGCTTGTGGTGCACAAACTTCTTGTTGCCATGGCTTGTCTTGTGGAGCTTGGGCTGTAGGCATGCTCCCTTCAGTAGTTGTGGCAGGTGGGCTCAGTAGTTGTGACCTACTGGCTTAGTTGCTCCATGGCATGTGGGATCTTCCCACACGGGATCTAACCTGGGTCTCCTGCAATGGCAGATGGATTCTTAACCACTGGATCACCAGGGAAATCCTATCGATAGGTTCGATAAATTCTATTTAGCCTCCTAGAAAACAAAACAAAAAGATTTTTAAAAAGATTTAAAAGGTATAAGAGGTCCTTTGCTTACCAGTATGAATTATAGAAAAATAAATGAAATTATCAAGTAATATAAGAAATTCTTCTATAAACCCAGAATTGCCAATCTGAAATGACCCATTTAATGCCCATTACACTAACAGTAAAGGATTCCTATCAGAGTTGTATATCATCATAAAGGGATGATACTTGATGGGTTAGAGTGGAGATAAGCAGAGTTGCCAAAGAATCGAGTAGGTAACCTACAGAGAAATGGGAATCTAAATATGATCTTTAAAAGTAGCAGTACTAGGAGGTAGAAGACACTGAAACTAACTGCAACAGTTGGGAGATTGACAGGGAAAGATTTTCAACCTAGAAGTCTATATCCAAACTGTTAATCGATGTGAGAGTAAGATGTAGACATTTTGCAGCATGCAAGGATTCAGAAACTGCCTCCCATACACCACTTTCTGGAGAGCTGTTAAAGAATGTGACCCATAGAAATGTTAGTAAACCAAGAAAGTGAATGGGAATGCCTAGAATGACAGGTGTATCCTAGCTAGTTTAGACTGAAACATCAGGACTGAGGACCACATGAAGGATGCCTCAAGAAAAAAAATTGAACTACTTCTACTGAATTTGTTATCTTAGGTCTTTTCAGTTCAGTTCAGTTCAGTTCAGTCGCTGAGTCGTGTCCGACTCTTTGCGACCCCATGAATTGCAGCATGCCAGGCCTCCCTGTCCATCGCCAACTCCCAGAGTTCACCCAAAGTCATGTCCATCGAGTCGGTGATGCCATCCAGCCGTCTCATCCTCTGTCATCCCCTTCTCCTCCTGCCCCCAATCCCTCCCAGCATCAGAGTCTTTTCTAATGAGTCAGCTCTTCACATGAGGTGGCCAAAGTGTTGGAGTTTCAGCCTCAGGATCAGTCCTTCCAATGAACACCCAGGATTGATCTCCTTCAGAATGGACTGGTTGGATCTCCTTGCAGTCCAAGGGACTCTCAAGAGTCTTCTCCAACACCACAGTTCAAAAGCATCAATTCTTCGGCGCTCAGCTTTCTTCACAGTCCAACTCTCACATCCATACATGACCACTAGAAAAACCATAGCCTTGACTAGATGGACCTTTGTTGTCAAAGTAATGTCTCTGCTTTTGAATATGCTATCTAGGTTGGTCATAACTTTCCTTCCAAGGAGTAAGCGTCTTTTAATTTCATGGCTGCATTCACCATCTGCAGTGATTTTGGAGCCCCCCAAAATAAAGTCTGACACTGTTTCCCCATCTGTTTCCCATGAAGTGATGGGACCAGATGCCATGATCTTAAAAAATATTATTAACAAGTGTTTGACATATCTGATGGAACATTAGAAATGTTTGGGATCAGTACATTGATAGTTAAGCAAATGAGAACAAAGGATATTTATCAATTCCAAAAGAAAAAATGTTCAAGAAAGTATTACACTCCTTGGCTCAATATTGGACAGTGTTTACAATCACTTAGTAATTCAACAAGCAGTTGTATGCTTATTGAGTGCTTGGTATGGTTTATTTCTGTGAACAAAGTAAAGTCACTGTCCCCATGACTTAATTTTTCATGGTAGAGTAAAACAAATAGTAAATAAATCGTATGGTGATCATCATAGAGAAAAATGCTCTGAAGTTGGGACAGAGCACGTGAGCGTACAGGTTTGCGGGGTTTTATTTTAAATAGGGTGGTTTTTAAAAGGCTTTCATGATGAAGTGGCATTTGAGTAGAGACTGAAGGAAGAAAGGGATCAGGCGTTGCTTAAATTTGGCAAGGAGCATGTTTCAGATAAAGCAAGTGCAACAGGCCGAGATAGTAGCATATTTAACATCTCTAAGTAACTGTATGGTCTGAGTGCAGATACCAAGGGGTAGATGGTTACCAGATGAGGTAAGGACAGAAAGGGCCAAATTATTTAGTGCTTTGTAGGTTTTTTTAAGAATGTTGCCTTCTACTGAGTCAGATGCTCAAGCTTTTGAGCAGTGGAATGGTTTGACTGATGATTGTTTTAAAAATATCACAGTAGCTCTAGTGAAGAGAGATTAAAGACTGAGCAAGGACAGAATCATGAGATTAGCTTGGAGATTGTTATCAATAATTTTGGCAAGACATAATGGTGGTTTAGACTAACATTGGAGATAGTAAGATAGAGTCAAGTTCTGTATATGTTTTGAACTTGGATTTGATGCATGAAACTTATATGTGGATTTGTTGATACATGGTTTATATGAGATACCAGTGACACCAAGATTTTTCGCTTTCATTCTTAACCAAAAGTAGCAGAATTAGGCTTGAATTTACTAAGGTGTGGAAGACTGTGTGAAGACATACTTTGTTAGGTGTATGTCGGGAGTTGATAGTTAAGTTTTGGCCATGTTAAATAAATTTGATATCTTAAACATTTTATGATAAAATTAGATTGAGCAGGATAGAAGTAGGGAGGATGGTGATGTAAATGTTGAATTCTTAACTGTGAAATTGATAAAGCTATTTAATAGAGGCCTCTCATTTTGGAAGGCATCTCATAGACCTTCTGTCCCCATTATCATAGGTGGAGAGGTCCTCACACTCACTGTGCCTTCTCAGAACCTCTCAGCTCCCTTCACTCTGTCATTCTGAGGCAAGATGTCACATGCACATTTGGAGTGAGTTTGCTTCTCTCGAAATAAGGGTCGCAACTAAACCTTCATGTTCTAAGATCACGCAGTTCTGACTCTTCTATCCTCATCTGGAGTGAAGATGCTGTTGACTCGCTGGAGCTAGGATTTCTTCTCCACAGATTAAAAGAGAAAGCCCCAGGCCCCATTCTTCTTTACCACCAGTATTTACACCCTCTCTACCATTATCTGCTTTAAATCTGCTAGGACTAATACTATAGTCTTTACCCCTGTTTGTCATCTAAGAAACGCCCCACACTCCCAGGTCTCCCCTCATTTGCTCTGCTTTAATTCCCATAAAGCTTTCCATGCGACAGTATCAGATACTTGTTCTCTGTAAATCATGGTTTGTCATCAGCAGGGTCTCTGTATTCTCAGGCTCATTTTTGACCCCTTTCTGTACCTCCTTTGCTCTATGGAAACAGAGCTCCTGGACGCTGCTTCCACCGCGTCTTCTTAACTGGTGCTGTTTTCCTTTGATATCTCATGTGTTACTGGGCCTAGAGATACCAAGTAGGTCTTGTACTTGCTATTTTTTGGACCATTCTTCCTCTTACCTTCCTGAAAAATCTCCAGATGTTAATCTCAAATGCCACTGTTTGTATTGCTCATTGATACTTTCACATACAACCCTTGGGTCACTCCACTTTCTCTCTTACAGATTTTAGTTCCTAACTCAGTGGTAATCTGTGAAATTCTACAGTTCTTAGAAATTCTAAGAATTTCTGGCAGTTGTAATACGCACAGATCTGGTCCTTCTGACACTCTGGTCTTTATGTTTTTGAACTCTTCTGTAAGGTTTACGTCTTCTGTGTTTGCCACTCACATCTGTGATCATGTGCTAGACCTTGGCATTTTCAATAATTATGTTCCATTTTAAGCATTCCTCTTTGTAAACACTTACCCATCATTCTAGCTCATTCTGCTTAGTACCAGACTTCCACAGTTACTCACCATACAGTGACTTATTTTAATCCATTGATTGTACGACTCTTTCACTTTACCTCATTTCTTTATGTTCTCACTTAACCCATTTTCTCTTTAATTTTATGGCTAATCATTTTCATTCCCTGGCATTTAGCCTTGACTCCCATATCCCACTTGGTTGAACTTCCTTGGCAGAACCACCATCCTGATGCTTTGCTTATGTAGTTACATACATATCACAGGAGAAAAAATACTGACTCCAAATAGTTGCTTTCCCAGTCCATGACCACTTAACCTCAGAGACACCCTAGTGTTGCCTGCAATTGTACTGTGCAGTCACACCTTCTCTGTCTTAAATGTCCAACATGTCACCCTCTATCCTCACTCCCAGATACTGGTTTTGCTTCCTACTTCATTGAGAAAAATGAAGCAATCAAAAGAGTACTTCTGCAGGCTCCCTCTACCACATTTACATATCTACAAACACTTGCACCCACAGCTCTCCATTTCTGTTATCTTATTTAAACCCTCTTCCTCTATAGTGCCAGTTGCTCCAATTAATATACACTTAGATTCCATCTTATTTTATGTAGCTGGGGACATTGGTAGTTTGGCCATCTCTGCCAATTTCAGTTTTTTCAGTCTCTAGCAGTTATTTCTATCCGTATTTCAGTATTCTGAAACTTTTCTTCTATCTTTAAAAATGAAAGAAAACACCAGACTCTCTCTCTTTAACCTGCTTTTTCTACCAACAACTGTCTCTGTTCTTTTTTTATTTCTTGCAACAGAAGTTTTGAAAGAATTGCTTGTAAGAATGATCTCCATTTTATCCTGTCATAGCCTTCTTTTCAAAGTTACCGGTAACCTTTGCATTATTAAGACTAGAAGTCATTTCTCAGTCATTGTCTTAATACCTTATATATCAGCAGCATTTGACAGTTGTTCATTTTCTCAGTACATTTTATCTGTTGAATACTTGGCTTCTTTTTAGTTTTCCTTTTACCACACTGATTGCTTCTCTAACGTTGGATGTGCCAGGCCTTACTCCATGATCTACAATTACAGTTTATGACTTTAAATACCATCCATATGCCTGCAATGTCCAAATTCATATCTCTGGCTCAGTACACTCCTGAAATTTCAGTTTTGTCTGTTCTACAGACTGTAGCATCTCTGCTTGAGTGCTTTCTCATATAGTACAGTGAACCCTTTAACAGCATGGGTTTGAACTGTGTCAGTCCACTTATATGTGGATTTTTTTTGTTTTTTCACTAAATACATACTGCAGTGCTACACAATCCAAGATTGGTTGAATCTGCAGATGTGGAATCAAGTATTTCAAGATCAGCTATAAAGTCATACTGGGATTTTTGACTGATTGATCAGTTGGAGTCCCTAACTTCTGCGTTATTCAAGAGTCAACTGTATATCCAAAATTGAGTTGATACCTACCTACTCCAAGCTGTTTCCCCTGGAAGCCTTCCCCATCTCAGTTTGTTGCAATTTTTCTGTTGCATAGGCCAGAAATCTTGGGATCATCTTTGACTTCACTGTTTTTTCATACCCAAAGCCAAACTTATCAGAACATCTTTTTGGTTCCACTTTTAAAATATATCCCCCAGTCCCACAACTTCTACCTCATTATTGTTAGTTCCATGATACTAACATGGAACTAACCATGTTAGTCTCAACCACCATCATTTCTTGTGTGATTTGCTGCAGTAGTCTCATAAATCTTCCTCATGCTTCTAATAGTGTCATTCAGTTTATTCTTAGCACAACTGCTAGAGTGAATCTCAAAGTGTGTCACTTCCCTGCTCAAAATGTGCTGTGTTCAGAGTAAAAGATTTCTGTAGAGTCATATAAATACGCATTTCATCTATTACTATTCTTACTTCTGACTCTGCTACAGCTATACTTACTGTTTCTAAAACATGCTAGGGATGCTGCTGCCTGCCTGTTTTCTCTAACTAGAACTTTCTTGCTCTACTCGTTTGCATAGCTGACTTTCATATATCCATCAAGTATCTGATTAAATGTAGCTTTGCCAATGAGATCTACTCTGATCACTGTGTTTAAAATTGCAATTTGAATACAACATTGTAAAGCAGCTGTATTCCAATAAAGATTAATTTAAAAATTGCAGTTAACCGTTTTACTCCTTATGGTGCTGTTTTTTAAATATATAAATATATATTTTAATATATAAAACATCACTTTCCAAACATATTCTGTAATTTATAGCTTGTTTTTTGTGTTCTTCCCATTGCAATGTAAGTTTTATGAGGATAAGTGTTTTATTCATTAAATCCCAATATTTTACACAAATTTAGACCTTTCATCTGTTGAATAAATATTTGTTAATTTAGGTATAGGGGAAGAAAGAAAGAGTAGAGCTGCCTGAATATAGGAATTATCCTTTTTTTCCCTTTTTTTTTTAATTGGTGAAAAATTGCTTTACAGTGTTATGTTGGTTTCTGTACAACAATGCAAATCATATGTATATATACATTATATACACACACACACACGGAGGCTCTTTACATGTACCCTCCCTCTAGAGCCTTCCTCTCCCATTCCCACACCTCTGTGTCATCACAGAGCTCCAGGCTGGGCTCTCCATGTTAAATAGTAGCTTCCCACTACATACCTATTTTATACATGGTAATATATATATATATGGGCTTCCCAGGTGGCGATAGTGGTAAAGAACCTGCCTTCCAGTTCAGGAGACTTCAGAGATGGGGGTTTGATCCCTGGGTCAAGAAGAACCCCTGGAAGAGGGCATGGCAACCCACTTCAGTATTCTTGCCTGGAGAATCCAATGGACAAAAGAGCCTGGTGGGCTATGGTCCATAGGGTTGCACAGAGCTGGAAACAAGTGAAGCGACAGCATGCGTTGGTGCAAGCCATTAAACTGTGCTAGAGTTGTCTAGTCTAGCCCCATACTATTAATAGGGGCTTCCCTGGTGGCTCAGATAGTAAAGAATCTGCCTGCCAAGTGGGAGATCTGGGTTCGATCCCTGGGTCGGGAAGATCCCCTGGAGGAGGGCATGGTAATCCACTCCAGTATTCTTGCCTGGACAATCCCATGGACAGAGGAGCCTGGCGGACCACGGGGTGGCAAAGAGTCGGACCCGACTGAGCAACTAGGTGACATGATACGTGTATGTGTGTCAGTTCTGCTTTCTCAGTCTGTTCCGTCCTTACCTTCTCCCACTGTGTCAACAGGTCTGTTCTCTACTAGGTGATCAATACCATTTTCTAGATTCCATATATGTGTGTGTGTGTTACTGATAATATATGATACTTTTCTCTTTCTGACTTTACCCTGTAAGAGGCTCTAGGTTCATCCACCTCACTACAGTTGACTCAGATTTGTTCCTTTTTATGGCTGAGCAACATTCCACTGTATATATGTACCGTATCTTGTTTATCCATTCATTTGTTAGTGAACACTTAGGTTGCTTCCATGTCCTGATTATTGTGAATGTTTCTGCAGTGAGCATTGGAGTACATGTGTCTTTGGATTTGTGGTTTTCTCAGGATATATCCCCAGTAGTGGGATTGTCAGGTCATATGGAAGACTTATTACTAGTTTTTTTTTTTTTTTTAAGGAATCTCCGTATTGTATTCTGTAATGTCTGTATCAGTTCACATTGTCAACAGTGCAGAAGGGTTCCTGGAATTATCAATTAAATGTTGAAGGCTTCTTACCTTCTCTTTTAATTGGAGGCTCTTGCTCTTTTAATTGGAATATTTAAAGCTATTCCCTACACATGAACCTTCAACTTGAAAACTTTCAAAGATGCGAACGTGTGTTCTATCTGTGTCAGGCATGAGTGAAGTTGCACCTTGCCGTGTCTCCTGTTGCTGACAGTCCTTCAGCTCTACCATCTCCTCCCTCCTCTCCTTCTTCCCCTTCCTCTCCTGTTCACTTGATGCCAGCACCTGTATGCCAGCTTTTGTACTGTACGGTGACGTAGTGGTAAGGAATCCACCTGCCAATGCAGGAGACTGGGGTTCAGTTCCTGGGTTGGGAAGATTCCTTGGAGAAGGTAGTAGCAGCCCAGTCCAGTATTCTTATCTGGAAAATCCCATGGCCAGAGGAGCCTGGTGGGCTACAGTCTACAGGGTTGCAAAAGAGTTGGACATAACTTAGTGACTAAACAGCAGCTGTTCTTTTCAAGGTACTGTACTGTAAGATTACAAATGTTTTCTTAATTTTTTTGTGTTTGTTTTTTATGTATTACTTGTGTGAAAAGTATTATAAACCTGTTACAGTACTATATCACAGATTGTTTTAGTTGGATACCTATGCTAACTTTGTTGGACTTATGAAAAAATTGGACTTACAAATGTTCTCTTGGAATGGAACTTGTTTGTGTGTAGGAGGCTTATTGGATTTAGTGATGAGGTTAGGTTTAACTTTCTATTTTGTGCTTTAAAAATTAATTTTATTTTTGGCTGTTATTTATGGCTGTGCTGGGTCTTTGTTGCTACATGGGCTTTCTCTAGTTGTGGCGGGGCGGGGTGTTGGAGGCGCTTCTCTAGTTGTGGTGCGCCAGCTTCTCATTGCAGTGGCTTCTCTTGTTTTGGAGCACGGGCTTCAGTAGTTGTGGCACATGGATTTAGTTGCTCCGCAGCATATGGGATCTTTGAGGATCAGGGATGGAATCCATATCTCCTGCACTAATAGGTGAATTCTTTTTCACTGACCCACCAGGAAAGCCCCTCTTGTGCTTTATTATTTTGTTTCTTTCCTGCCATCTTTTAAGTTAAACTTTTTGGTAATTTATTTTATATCCACTTTTGGCTTTTTAAGGTATTGCTATTTAGTTGCTAAGTCGTGTCTTACTCTCTTGCGACTCTGTCCATGGGATTTTCCTGGCAAGAAGACTGGAGTGGATTGCCATTTCCTTCTCCAGGGGATCTTCCTGACCCAGGGATTGAACCTGCATCTCCTGCATTGGCAGGCGGATTTTTTACCACTGAGCCACCAGGGAAGCCCAGTCTTAACATATTACAGGTTTTATAAAAGGTAGATCATGTTGTTCTAAACTACAAATGTCTAGTTACAACTGAGCTTCTCTCCAGTTGTGGCACAGGGACTCTACAACTACTGTGGGCTCAGTACTTGGAACACAAGGGCTCTCTAGTTGTAAGCCCAGTCTTCATATTAACCCATTTATTACTGTTACTGTTTCTCTACATCTCTTATGTTCCTTTGCCCTGAAAGCTGTTCTTCAGCATTTCTTGTTTTGCAGGTCTGCTGGCAATGAATATTGTCAGTTTCTTTGGAATAGATGTTTGGAAATGTGTTTCCACTATTTATAAAATTTTGGACCGCCAGTTTCTTCTTTCCACATTTAAAGTAATTAAAGTCATTACTTTGTATTCTGGCCTTCTTTGTTTTTAATTATATCATTCATACTATTCTTGACTGAATGTTGTTCGGCAGCTCTCTGGCTGCATTCAAGATTTTCTTTGGTTTTTACCATTTGAACCATGTTGTTTTTATGTTTGTATTTTGTTTATCCTGTGTGTGGTTCACTGAACTTACACCTGTAAGTTGATGGTTTTCATCAGTTTTGGAAAGTTGGCCATTAAAAAGATTTTTCTCTCTCCACATTCTACTGTCTTCTGGGAGTCCAGTCATACATTTGTTAGACACTTGATTTTGTTACACAGATCCCTGAGGCTTTGTTCATTTTCCTTCAGTCTGTTTTCTCACTTATTCAGTTGTTAAAACTTCTCATTTGTGTTCATTTTCGCTCACCCTTTTCTTCAGTCATCTCCCATTTGCTGCCAGACACATCCAGTGAATTATTTCAGTTATTGTACTTTTCTAGAATTTTAGCTTTTAAAAAATAGTTTCTATTTCTTTGCTGAGACTTCATTTAAATTTTGAGTAAATATACAGTAGCCTATTCGAAGTAGTTGCTTAATACAGCAGTTGGATTATCTTGGTGACAGTTTGTATTGAATAGGTTTTTCTTTACTTTGAGTCATACTTTCCTATTTCTTCGAATACCTAGTGATTTCTAATTGTGATTTGGATGTTATGGATGATATAGAAATTCTCGTTTCTTTTATCTTCTTCTGTAGAGTGTTAATTGTTCTAGCAAGCAGTTGAATTATTGGCTGATCACCTTGATCTTGTTGTGTAAGCTTGGTTTTACTCTTTGTAAGGATCTATGGAAATCCAAGGTATTTCCCAAGCCTCTCAGCTTCTGAACTCTGTTTTTTGGAAGATCTTGTAAAGACTTGATTTTAGACTTCGTTAGGACAGAATAGGCCTATGGTAGAATTTATTCCAAGTAGTAATTCAGGTTAGTCACTCAGTCATGTCTGACTCTTTGTGACCTCATGGACTGCAACACGCCAGGCTTCCCTGTCCCATCACCACCTCCCAGAGCTTGCTCAAACTCGTGTCCGTTGTGTCGGTGATGCCATCGAACCATCTCATCCTCTGTTGTCTCCTCCTCCTGCCTTCAGTCTTTCCCAGCATCAGGGTCTTTTCCAACAGCATCAGGGTCTTTTCCAATGAGTCAGTTCTTCACATCAGGTGGCCAGAGTATTGGAGCTTCAGCATCAGTCGTTCCAGTGACTATCCCAGACTGATTTCCTTAGAATTAACTGGTTGGATCTCTTTGCAGTCCAAGGGACTCTCAAGAGTCTTCTCCGACACCACAGTTTAAACGCATCAATTCTTCAAAAGCATCAGTTCCAAGTATAGTTCTTTGTTTCTTTTAATGTGTAGCCTTTCTGGTTTCTCAGATGGATGCCTGGGGAAATAAACAAAATCTCTTCTTCTACTGGCTCAGCTGGAATTCTATCTCCTAGAACTGCTTCTATCTCCTAGAAACTCCTAAAGAGTTTCTCTCTTTACAGTGTCAACTTTATAACAGCTGCTCTTTGTTAATCCCTGCATAATCTCATCCTGTGTATTACTGCCCAGAGTTTGGTTAAGGATTTGTGAGGAATTCATTTTTTCTTCTCTTTGACCCCCCACTCCCCAATCTCACCCTACACAGCTCCTTCCATTCTAGTGCCCTACTCCATGAATTTCACTGGCTCATGGAGTCCCAAATCCTGATTTCTGCATCCTCAGCTCAGAGAGACTTCTGTGTTCTGCTTAGTTTCCAGCCCTCTGTGCTGTTATCATGTAATTGTCTTCAGACAGAGTGATATTCTCTAATATTCTCTAAAGAATTACAAGATTTTTCTGCTTACAGTCTAGTGACTGAATATAGTTGTATATTTCTGACTTGCTTAATAATCTTTGGTTGCAGGGCTATTCTGGTACTAGTTATTCTGTGATAGTTTAAGAGTGGAAGTCATCTTTGCTCCACCTTAATATTTTTTATCCCTGATTACAGTTTTCTGTATAGTGAGAGAATGGTGTTTATGGATTGTTTTTGAGGATCAGTATGGTTTAACAGAGAGTAGTTGCTTAGAATCTAATGTCAGACATTTTTGTTAAAGAGTAACAAAAGAGTATATAGTGATGGTCCCTTGACTGGAACTGTATAAGTGAAATTTCTCAAAAATGTTTTCCTAAAGAAATAGCTTTCCTTGGAATTAGGCTTTAAAAAAAAAAAGCAAGGATGGATGTTTTGGAAATTTTGAGAAGCAGGCATCAGTTGTCAAAGTCGGGAAAGCAGGAGCACAGTGGGTAAGACGTGTATCTCAGACCAGGATCCATAGCGTCACCCACCTTCCCTCCTGATTGGGGGAAGGGATGATGCAAAGGAACTCCAGTTATGCTCCATCCAGATGCACAGGAGGGCTTTAGGGATAACCCTCCCTGCATGCTTTATCTGAGCCTCCACTTCCAGAATCTCCAGTTTTTGAAAGTAGCCTGGAGAGGGAAGTTGTTTTACTCTTAAAGAAGGGTATGAAATAAAATTTCCAATGCCAGAATGTACAGATTAAGTATGAGACCAGATTGATGGACACAAAGCACAAGCTACTACATTCTTAGGGAGGGGGTATCTCAAGGGAAGGCAGGGTCTTCCACATCTTGTCTCCTTATAATCCCATGTTGGGAAGGGTGCTGAAAACTGTGCCAAGCAGTGGGTTGTGAAGATAGGCGAAAGGGGTGGTTGAGGGAACAGCTGCAGACCTGCTGCTTCTAAGCTCACTCGCACCCCTTTTGGGGCAAAGACAGTTTTATTTATTTGCTCCCTTGGGTGACTGTTCCTTGGGTCCCACTTTCTCTAGGATGCCAACCACACTGGCTGTGTGCAAATGACTTACCTTGTGCATTTTAACTTTCTTTTTCATAATATAAATATTCAGGTTTTGTATTTTTGTGAATTTTAATCAGAGGCCCTTATTCCTGCACTGTGTTCTCAGGTATATGAGCAATCTCAAGCATAAGTTGGCAGGAGCTCTGGGTCTGCACAGTTTGAATACTTTTTGTTGCTGTATCACCAGAAAGAAAAACTATTTGGGGTCTATATAGCCTATTGAACTACCTTATATTTGCATGTTAGAGCTGGCTTTTCTAATGGTGTCCTCTTAAAACCCATTCATCTTCAGTGTTTCATGGGAGGCTAGGTTTTAACTGGGTTGCCCCCGTGACTTGGTTGCCTTCTACTAAAAGGTTGGAAATTAGTCTGAAGCAAAAAAGGTGGTGCAGAGAGGTTAGAAGAGGCTTGGGCCAGGTAAAAGATGCAGAGAGGGGAAGCCAAGATAGGACGAATCTCTATGTGTGATCAAAGTTTCCTGTTACAAACCTCTAATCCCAGGGCATGGGACTCGATTTACATACCAGATCCATCCTTTGCTTGATTGGGCTAGGTCTACTGTGCACAGCAGGGTGTATATATGTATGTGTTTTTGTAAAAAAATATGAGTGGATAAGGGTAGGTGTTAGGAACAATGCCTCTGTACCCACCTTGAGCTGCCCAGGGATGGATATATGAAGCAAGGACAAGATCCTTAATTTTAACATTTCTGGGCGTTTGCCCCTTGACTTCGAGAGACCATCATTGGTGGCTTCTTCGTAGTTCCCAGAGCCAGTGTCCTATCCTGCTGTAGCAGTGATTAGTGTCATGGAGTTAAAGAAGAAAAAGGGGTTACTTTTACATGCTGTGAGATCACCGCAATCTGCCTCACTGTGTTGTAACAGGGCAAATGCAGTAGTACACATCTGATCCTGGGTTCTAGTCTCCCTCAGTTGCTGCCCCCTTCTAGTTACTGTATTTGTCTGCACTTTGTAGGACTTCATGGGATTCCCTGGTGGCTCAGATGTAAAGTGTTTGCCCGCAATGTGGGAGACCCGGGTTCATTCCCTGGGTCAGACAGATCCCCCCTGGAGAAGGAAATGGCAACCCACTCCAGTACTCTTGCCTGAAAAATCCTATGGATGGAGGAGCCTGGTAGGCTGTGGTCCATGGGTTGCAAAGAGTCAGACACAACTGAGTGACTGCACTGTCACTTTTCTAGTTATGGTATTTGTCTGTGCTGTGTAGGACTTCACAAGTCACTGATCTGGCGATTGCTTGGTGGCCTAGTTTGTGTAAATGTGTGTGGTCTTCTCCATGTTCTTTTGGGGCTTAATTGTTTACAAACTTCTTTTTATATTGAGAAAAATAGCCAAACCATCTTTAGCAAAAATGTTCTGTACCAGGCAAAAAGATCTGAAACATAAGCTTGGGGGCCCTCATCTTGAAGTGGCGGGGGGGGTGGGTCTTGAACCATACTTTCTTTTATGTTCCCTTTTGCCTGTTTCCTATTTAGAATAAGATCTTCTGTCCTAAATCTAGATTCCTGCCCATTCCTCTGTTTCACCCTGACATCCCCCACCTCAAATAATCCATGTATCTATATGTATGGATTGTAGAATATCTACAATTAAATGATTTGTGCAAAAATTTGTGATCCAGATAGCTGGTAGAAATGACATACAAATTCGTATCTACCATCAGTCTTCTCAGGAAGGGGTATGGCAACAAATCAGATTTTCCAATCAGACAAATTGTTTTCCTGAAGTGCATTTATTGTCAGAAAAGCAGCTTGTTTACTGTTCAATGTTCATTCAGCTCATTTGTTCAGTAGGTATTTGAGTACTCACCATGTACCAAGTACCAGGCTGGGTGATGATTATGCATATAATATACAAAAACAGAGATGGTCGTTGATGTTTTGGGAGCCTCACCATCTTTACGAGGCTCAGGATAGAGTAATGGTTCAGTAATAGTTCATGATAATCTCCAAAAATAGTTCGTTTATTTTGGTTTTGCTGAAAAAGCCTTGTTAATTTTAGTATCGTAGTTTGTGAATCTATCCAACTGTCTGAGGAACTCATAGGCTCAATGAGTCAGTTACCTTGCAGAATGTTTGCTATGACTAGAAGTGGGCATGGCTGAGAGTTAGCTTGAAATAGAGGAATTTCAGAAGATTTGAGAAAGAAACATTCTTCAGAGTCATCAGGTACCATTTGGGAAAGGGACAGATTGGTTGAGATGTATGTTGCTAAAATTCTGTAAAGTGAAATCTGTATTGGTTGAAAATGGTTGATCATTTTTCCTTTGCAGCAGTGTAAGCCTGCCTGTCACCATTTATAGTTGATCTCTGATTTCTGTATGGCTGGTACTTAGCTTTGAGATCTTAGCATAAATGTCACTCTAAAAGAATCTTTTTCTGTATATCCAGTCTATAGTTTTTAACCGTCCATGTCCTCTCTGTCACATCACTATTTAAATTGTTTTCTCATTAATTAGAATATAAGGAAAGGAAGAATAGGACCCTGTTTTGTCTTGTTTACTGTTGTATTTTTAGCCTTTGAATGCTTCTGGCAAATAGAAGAATTCACTGACTGGATACTTTGAAGTCCTATTAATGACATATATAAGTCACTATGACATATATTACATATACATATTTTGTGATTTCATATGTATATCTTGTGACTTATATATGAGTGTGTGTATAGACATACACAGAAAAGTATTTAAAAGTGCAGTTTAGAGAATGACTAAAATGGAAATGAAATAAAATCTGGATTCTTGTCTTTTACTTAGCTACTTGATAAATGGAAATATTAGGTACTTTAGTTCTGTGGAAAAGAAAAAAAAAAAAAAAAACTGCTGAGATGCCAAATGGCATCATCAGCCAAGGAAGTTTGGAAACCTCTTGGCTATAGTTAATTCATTCTTTTTTTGATAGTAATTTGGGTTGTTTCTAATTTTGGCTAGTATAAAAAATAATAATAATTTTGGAGTCCGAGAAAATAAGATCTATCACCACTTCCACTTTTTCCTCTTCTATTTGCCATGAAGTGATAATACCGGATGCCAAGATCTTAGGTTTTTGAAGTTGAGTTTGAGTTTTAAGCCAGCTTTTTCACTGTCCTCTTTCACCCTCATCAAGAGGCTCTTTAGTTCCTCTTCACTTTCTACCATTAGAATGTTACCATCCCTGTGTGTGAGATTGTTGATATTTCTCCCAGCAGTCTTGATTGAAGCTTGAGCTTCATCCAGCCTGGCATTTTGCATGATGTACTCTGCATGTAAGTTAAATAAACAGGGTGACAATATACAGTCTTGTACTCCTTTCCTCGTTTTGAACCAGTCAGTTGTTCCATGTGAGGTTCTAATGGTTGCTTTTTGACTCCACATACAGGTTTCTCAGGAGACAGGTAAGATGGTCTGATATTCTCACGTCTTTAAGAATTTTTCACAGTTGCTATGATCCGCACAAAGGCTTTCTTTCACATAGTCAGTGAAGCAGAAGTAGAAGGTTTTCTGGAATTCCTTGTTTTCTCTGATCCAACAAATGTTGGCAGTTTGATCTCTGGTTCATCTGCCTCTTCGAAAGCCAGCTTGTACATTTGGAAGTTCTCAGTTCACATACTGCTGAAGCCTAGGTTTAAGGATTTTTGGCATAACCTTACTAGTGTGTAAAATGAGTGCAGTTGTATGGTAGTTTGAGCGTTCTTTGGCACTGCCCTTCTTTGGAAGGAGGAATGAAAACTGACCTTTTCCAGTCCTGTGGCCACTGCTGAGCTTTCCAAATTTACTAATGTATTGTGTGCAGCGCTTTAACAGCATCATCTATCACAGCCTTGTCGTAGTGAATGGGCTTGCTTAATTCAAATATGCCATTATATATATATATATATATATGTATGTATGTGTATATATATATGTATATATATCTGTTTTAAAACTATGAACTCATTTTCCTTTAAAATTATTTATGCAAATACTTTGTCTAGAATTACGATGCTTTCTTCAGTAAAGGTTTGAATTTCCTTTTGCCAGTTCATTTAAGCACTACCAGGTTGAGGCTATTAAATACCCAAAATGAAATTGTTTTAGACCATCAGATGATGTGTACTTGGTCTAAAAATTCGTATAGTGTACTTTGTGACTACTACTTCTAAGGATTCATCTCTCTTCCACAGCATTATAGTAACTTTCCTTTAGTCCTGTAGAGGTGGTAGAGGAGCAAATGACTATTGGTGGCAAAGGTAACACACTTGTGAAACCATCATCACAGTCAGAATAGTGAACGTATTTTTATCATTCCCAAAAGTTTCACTTTCATATTTGAAAGCTGTTTCTGCTATATCTCTAATTCTAAGTTGACAGTTTTCTTTCACTACTTTAAGATGTAGCTCTACTCTGTTATGGCTTGAATTGTTTCTAGTGAGAAGTCTGTTGTCCTTTTTAAAAAAGTTAATTTATTTTAATTGTATTTCATTACAATATTGGGATGGTTTTTGCCATACATCAGCATGAATTGGCTACAGGTATACATGTGTTCCTCCCATCCTGAACCCACCTCCCTCACTACCCTATTGCTCTGGTTGTCCCAGAGTACCCGCTTTGGGTGCCCTGCTTCATTCATTGAACTTGTGCTGGTCATCTATTTTAAATATGGTAATGTATATGTTTCAGTGCTGTTCTCTCAAATCATCCCACATTCACCTTCCCCTCTTGAGTCTTAAAGTCTGCTCTTTACATCTGTCGCCTTTGCTGCACTGCATGTAAGATCGTTGGTACTGTCTTTCTAAATTCATGTATATGTTGATATACAGTATTTATCTTTCTCTTTCTGACTTACTTCACTCTGTGTAATAGGCTCCAGGTTCATCCCACCTCCTTGAAACTGACTCAAATACATTCCTTTATAGCGGAGTAATATTCCATTGTGTATAAGTACCACTACTTCCTTATACATTCATTTGCTGATGGACATCTAGGTTGCTTTCATGTTCTCCCTATTATAAATAGTGCTGCAGTGAACATTGGGGTACATGTGTCTTTTCCAATTCTGGTTTCCTTGGTGGAGGTTGTATGCACAGCAGTGGGGTTGCTGGGTCTCATGACAGTCCTTTTCTCAGTTTTTTAAGGAATCTCCAAACTGTTCTCCATAGTGACTGTACCAGTTTTCATTCCCACTAGCAGTGTAAGAGGGTCGCCTTTGCTCCACACCCTCTCCAGCATTTCTTGTTTGTAGACTTTTTGATGATGGCCATTCTGACTGGTGTGAGATTATACCTCGTTGTGGTTTTGATTTGCATTTCTCTAATAGTGAAGTTGGGCATCTTCTCATGTGTTTATTAGCCATCTGTATGTCCTCTTTGGAGAAATGTCTAAGTCTTTTGCCCACTTTTTGATTGGGTCATTCATTTTTCTGGTATTGAGCTGCATGAACTGTTTGTATATTTTGGAGATCAACTCTTTGTCAGTTAATTCATTTGCTATTATTTTCTCCCATTTTGAGGGCTGTCTTTTCAGTTTGCTTATAGTTTCCTTCATTTTGCAAAAGCTTTTAAGTTTAATTGGGTCCCGTTTGTTTATTTTTGTTTTTATTTCCATTACTCTGAGAGGTGGGTCATAGAGGATCTTGCTGTGATTTATGTTGCAGAGTGTTCTGCCTTTGTTTTCCTCTAAAAGTTTTATAGTTTCTGGTCTTACATTTAGGTCTTTAATCCATTTGAAGTTTATTTTTGTGTATGGTGTTAGAAACTGTTCTAGTTTCATTCTTTACACATGCAAAACTATAATAAAAAATCTTCCAACAAACAAAAGCCCAGAACCAGGTAGCTTCACAGGTGAATTCTTCCAAAAATTCAGATAAGAGCTAACACCTATCCTACTCAAACTCTTCCAGAAAAATGCAGAGGAAGAAAAACTCCCAAACTCATTCTACAAGGCTATGATCACCCTGACACCAAAACCACAAAGATGCCACACACAAAAAAAACAACAGTCCAGTATCACTGATGAATATAGATGCAAAAATCCTCAACAAAACTCTAGCAAAAAGAATCCAACATATTAGAAAGATCATACATTATGATCAAGTGGGCTTTATGCTAGGAAGCAAGGATTCTTCAGTATTTGCAAATCAATCAGTATGATATGCCAAACTGAAAGATAAAAACCATATGATTATTTCATTAGATACTGTTCTGTCTTTATTCCTCTGTACATAATATATCTTTTCTCCTCTTGGTACTTAAAATTTTTCTTTATTATCAACTTTAAGCAGATTGAACACGATATATCTTTGTGTAATTTTTAAAATGTTTCTTGTGCTTGGAGGGTGTTGAGCTACTTAGATCTATGTACATTTTATAGTTTTTGTCAAATTCGGGAAATTTTATTCCACTGTTACAATTTCTTCCAATATTTATTGCCTCTTCCCTCTCCCTCCCCATTTGGGGATGCCAGTCATACATGTATTAATTTTATTACAGTTGTCCTAAAACTCACTGTTCCTCTATTGGTCTCTCCTCCAGTTTTTTTCTGTTTGATTTCAGATGGAATTAAGAGCAGGTTGGATGTTACAAAAGAAAAGATTAGGAAATTTGAAGAAAGGTAGCAATGTAAAGTAACAGCTTGTTCTACTAATGAAGTTTTCAGTAACTGAAACATGAGTTGATGTCATTGTGTTCCTTTCGTGACTTAGTTTTTCTTCTGTTCCTTTTCTATTTAATGAGAATCGTAATGTCTTCCCCAAGCTTTCTTGAGATTTCTATCCTTTTGGTTCTCATCATGTGTGCTCAGAGTGCATGCTCTCTGCAGCTGTTCAGTTCAGTCGCTCAGTAGTCTCTGACTTTTTGTGACCCCATGAACCGCAGCACGCCAGGCCTCCCTGTCCATCACCAACTCCTGGAATCCACCCAAACCCGTGTCCATCGAGTTGGTGATGCCATCCAACCATCTCATCCTCTTTCATCCCCTTCTCCTCCTGCCCTCAATCTTTCCCAGCATCAGGGTCTTTTCCAATGAGTCAGCTCTTTGCATGAGGTGGCCAAAGTATTGGAGTTTCAGCTTCAACATCAGTCCTTCCAATGAACACCCAGGACTGATCTCCTTAGGATAGACTGGTTGGATCTCCTTGCAGTCCAAGGGACTCTCAAAAATCTTCTCCAACACCACAGTTCAAAAGCATCAATTCTTCGGTGCTCAGCCTTCTTCACAGTCCAACTCTCACATCCATACATGACCACTGGAAAAACCATAGCCTTGACTAGACGGACCTTTGTTGGCAAAGTAATGTCTCTGCTCTTTAATATGCTATCTAGATTGGTCATAACTTTCCTTCCAAGGAGCAAGCATCTTTTAATTTCATGGCTCCAATCACTATCTGCAGTGATTTTGGAGCCCAGAAAAATAAAGTCAGCCACTGTGTCCACTGTTTTCCCATCTATTTCCCATGAAGTGATGGGACCAGATGCCATGATCTTAGTTTTCTGAATGTTGAGCTTTAAGCCAGCTTTTTCACTCTCCTCTTTCACTTTCATCAAGAGGTTCTTTAGTTCTTCTTCACTTTCTGCCATAAGGATGATGTCATCTGCATATCTGAGGTTATTGATATTCCTCCTGGCAATCTTGATTCCAGCATGTGCTTCCTCCAGCCCAGCATTTCTCATGATGTACTCTGCATATAAGTTAAATAAGCAGGGTGACACTCTACAGCCTTGATGTACTCCTTTTCCTATTTGGAACCAGTCTGTTGTTCCCTGTCCAGTCCTAACTGTTGCTTCCTGACCTGCATACAGGTTTCTCAAGAGGCAGGTCAGGTGGTCTGGTATTCCCATCTCTTTCAGAATTTTCCACAGTTAATTGTGATCCACACAGTCAAAGGCTTTGGCATAGTCAATAAACCAGAAATAGATGTTTTTCTGGAACTCTCTTGCTTTTTCCATGATCCAGCAGATGTTGACAATTTGATCTCTGGTTCCTCTGCCTTTTCTAAAACCAGCTTGAACATCTGGAAGTTCATGGTTCACATATTGCTGAAGCCTGGTTTGGAGAATTTTGAGCATTACTTTACTAGCGTGAGAGATGAGTACAATTGTGCGGTAGTTGGAGCATTCTTTGGCATTGCCTTTCTTTGGGATTGGAATGAAAACTGACCTTTTCCAGTCCTGTGGCCGCTGCTGAGTTTTCCAAATTTGCCTGCATATTGAGTGCAGGACTTTCACAGCATCATCTTTCAGGATTTGAAAGAGCTCAACTGGAATTCCATCACCTCCACTAGCTTTGTTCGTAGTGATGCTTCCTAAGGCCCACTTGACTTCACATTCCAGGATGTCTGGCTCTAGGTGAGTGATCTCACCATCATGATTATCTGAGTTGTGAAGATCTTTTTTGTACAGTTCTTCTGTGTATTTTTGCTACTTCTTAATATCTTCTGCTTTTGTTAGGTCCACACCATTTCTGTTCTTTATTGAGCCCATCTTTGCATGAAATGTTCCCTTGGTATCTCTGATTTTCTTGAAGAGATCTCTAGTATTTCCCATTCTATTGTTTTCCTCTTATTTCTTTGCATTGATTGCTGAGGAAGGCTTTCTTATCTCTCCTTGCTATTCTTTGGAACTCTGCACTCAAATAGGTATATCTTTCCTTTTCTCCTTTGCTTTTTGCTTCTCTTCTTTTCACAGCTATTTGTAAGCCCTCCTCAGACAGCCATTTAGCTTTTCTTCACTTCTGTTTCTTGGAGATGGTCTTGATTCCTGTCTCCTGTGCAGTGTCACGAACCTCCATCCATAGTTCATCAGGCACTCTATCAGATCTAGTCCCTTAAATCTGTTTCTCACTTTGACGGTATAGTATAAGGGATTTGATTTAGGTCATACCTGAATGGTCTAGTGGTTTTCTCCACTTTCTTCAATTTCAGTCTGAATTTGGCAATAAGGAGTTCATGATCTGAACCACAGTCAGCTCCCGGTCTTGTTTTTGCTGACTGTATAGAGCTTTTCCATCTTTGGCTGCAAAGAATATAATCAGTCTGATTTCAGTGTCAACCATCTGGTGATGTCCATGTGTAGAGTCTTCTCTTGTGTTGTTGGAAGAGGGTATTTGCTATGACCGGTGGTGCGTTCTCTTGGCAGAACTCTATTAGCCTTTGCCCTGCTTCATTTTGTACTCCAAGGCCAAATTTGCCTATTACTACAGGTATCTCTTGACTTCCTACTTTTGCATTCCAGTCCCCTATAATGAAAAGGACATCTTTTTGGGGTGTTAGTTCTAGAAGGTGTTGTAGGTCTTCATAGAGCTGTTGTTGAATCCTTATGGCATTATCATCTCCTTTTTGCATATTGCCTTGAGTAAGGAACATAACCTCAGTTTAAAATTCTCCCGAGTACTATTATGAAGTCTTTATGTATGCTGTAGGTCTTTTGTTGTTGTTGGATTGAGGTATTTTATTTTAAACAATGCAAATCATTTTAAAATATTGCTAAAAATATCAGTGATAAACAGCTTTAAGCCTTTACTGTGCTTTAATAAGCAAAATAGTATGTTTATTTAAGTGTTTTATATTTTTTTGATCAATTTAATTCTTGGACTAATCCTGTAAGATATGATTATTCTGTATTTTTCTGAAGAAGACCTGAGACATAGAAAGTTGTCCAAATCATGTTACTGTGATGACTGTAATATTACTTAGTTATTAAGTCTTTCTAAAGATTTAATGAGAATCCATGTAAGATACTTAGCAAAATGCCTGAAAACATTGTAAGTTCTCAAAATGAGCTAATTGTTATTTCTAGATTGGTAAATGCTTAGATAAATTATGTTTGGACTATTTTTCAGAGTAATCTTGAGGATAGAATAGGTGAGTATACTGAAAAAATTAGCTATAAATGGATACTTTTTGTAAGTGGATGATTGGTTCTGTGGGATTGAATCTGTGCTTTAATCTATGCTTGAAAATTTATATAATTTGTATTTATGAAATTTTATAGATAACTGATTTAAGGAAGAAACTGAATCGGAATTGCTACATATCAGGTTTAAAGGATGTTTACCTAGACAATCAGTTTGCATACAAACCAAGATGATATATTTCCCTGGAAGTAACCAGAGTAAAATCTTATCAACTGTTAAACACTCTGACAGTTACTAAGAATAATTACTTGGCAAATAGAGTGGCATCCTTTTACAACTCAGGGTCTGATAAGACTTTAAATGTGCATTCAGAAGTTACAGTTTGCAGTTTTAGCTAAGTGATTCTCAGCCTTCGGAAAAATCCTTTATTCACTTCCCATACTTATGAGAGCCCTCTTTTCAAAAACTTAGCAAATAGCTTTAAATAATAGTTTATTTCTCAATAAATTGATATATATGTATAAGCATAATGATTCTGTTCAAAACATGATAATTGGTAGTATACATGTTATAGTGAGTTTCTATAATTCTAGCCAAAAGGAGAAAAAGTCTTAACTTGTAAGCCCATCATTACTAAGTTTGCGTGCGTAATTTTTATATAGACATGTTGAAATACACAAAATAAGTCACTGTGGTGAAGAATTCCATGTTAAGAATCACTGCTTCATATGCAAGATTAAAATCTAAGAAACTGCATATTACATATTAAAAAAATTGTGCTTGATCCATTTATTAGTTGTTCTTCCCCCTCATTTCTGAAGTATTTCAACTATTAACATTGATTCGTTCAAAAAGAAAACTCAGTGTTAGTTTATTCTGTTAGCTAAGAGAATCAGAAGGAGCTTGTAGCCAAAACTACTGTATTGTTCATTTGGTTTTCAAGCTCGTTAGTATTTTTCTTCTAGTAATACAGTAGACATTCATTCAAGTGAATGGAAGCAAATCTGATTATCAGTGTTTTACCAATCTTGATGGTTAACTGTTATTTATTATCTGAGTCCACCTTCAGCAAAATGTACAGTTGTGTTTAACACCTGGTACCTCCCTGTTTTTCTAGCTTTGTCTTTTCCTTAGCCCTGAAACTTACAGATGACTTCAGAACTGTGTGCTTTTGTACATTCAGATTGTTTACCCCAGTGAAAGCTCTTACCTTTCTCCCAGGTTTGTTTACCTAGAAAGGTCTTACTCACCCTTTAACATCCAGTGTAGATGTCAACACCTATATGAAGGCAGAAAAGGGAATATACTGTCTCCTAGGTGTATCATGGTGTATTTGCTTCCTGCTTGTTCATATGAATGCAGTAAGACATTTCTAGAAGTAGGATTCTGAAACATTATTTTGAGTTGAGAAAAGAAATAAAATTGTACAGATATAAATTTCATGAATTAAAATTTTGTAAGTTATGGTACTAGTTGACCTTTCTGCCCAATGCCTTCTTATTTGCTGACATATTTAAACTCTGGGTCAAAAGATCTTTCTTCTTTACAATGTAAAGCTTAAGTCAAAAGGGTTAGCGTGGAAATCTCATATTCCTGCTTTGTCCATACAGATTAAACAAAGTAAAATTTCATTTTGGCCTTTGAGAAATAAATGGTATAGGAAATGAATCAAATCTTGTTCCTTTAATGTTTCTTCAATGAAGGAATAGTCTGGCTCACCTTTGTAACAGAACCTCTTTTAAAAGCCTTTTAAATTAAAATACTCACATGCTTTTGTGCTGTTTAGTTAATATATCATACAAGTTATCATGTGCTAGATTTTACATTGTAGATAGGTTCTTTTTTTTTGCTTTAAAATTTTTCTCCTTGAAAATCATAAAATGATATGCCTGTTATGTATATTTCACTATAATAAAAAATTTTTAATGCACAAAATAAAAACCTCATTTGCCAGCTATTTTGTGTAACCGCACTCACCCTATTGTTCTAAACTTTGCATTCTAATTCTCTCAATTTTTCCTTTACATCTTAAACCCCACCACTCAGCAAACTTTCCTTTTGTTAACAACTTCATAGCCTTTCCTCCTGTATTTACCACAATGGAGACCTTTACTAAAGGTACAAACATTTAGGTGCTCATAGCCTTCCTCTGCATCTCAATTTCTGCTTTTACTTTAATGATCTGTGTCCACATAGACAATGAAAACTTCTTCAGTGCCTTGAGCTTCTCTTTTCTGGCAATCTTTTCTTGATTCTGCCTTAGCTAGGCGTTCAGTTTTTAGGTTATATCATGGATGTTATGGCTCCAGTTAAACTTTCAAATTACCAAAAATGTTGATCACTGCGACAAAGTCAGAGACCATTGTTCAAGCTTGTTTATTCAGCTATACCCATTAGTACTGTACCCTGATCATCTGAACTACTGTCTTTAGAGTTCTAGCTGATCTTCCCCTTCTCTCTTCTTCAGATCTTTTATATTATATTTCTGTATGATTTTCCTGGTGGCTCAGATGGTAAAGAATCTGCCTGCGATGCAGGAGACATGGATTTGATCCCTGGGTCGGGAAGATCCCCTGGAGAAGGAAGTGGCAACCCACTCCAGTATTCTTGCCTGATGAATTCCATGGACAGAGGAGCCTGGTGGGCTATAGTCCATGGAGTTGCAAAGAGTTGGACATGACTGAGCAACTAACACACACATATATTACAATAGTAGCAGTGATTTTATGATTTTGAAATTGTGGGAAGTTTTCCCACCTTTGAAAGTATTTTGTGCAATGTGATTATATTTTCTGATTTAAAATGTATATAACTCATGCCAGTATTTGGATTTTTAAAAAATGCAATCCTGAATCAAAACTCTAATGTAAGAACACTTGAGCAGTTTTGAGTGATTTTGTTTGTTTTATAGTGGATTCACTGGGTCAGGTTAAGAGTGAAGGGGAATTGATAGTTAAAAGTTGCTGGTGATGTAAGGGGTGTGTGTCCTTCTTAGAATGTTGATCATTTAAGGTTTCAAGATTGACTCATCCAGCAGTTTTCATTCCCAAATCACAGTCATAAATTTTCTGTTTTAAATGTAATTTTTTTTTGTTTGTTTGTTTTGAAGGTATCAGTTTTTGGAAGAAGCTTTTCAAAACCAGAAAGGTGCAATTGAGAATCTACTGGCTAAGCTTCTTGAGAAGAAGAATTATGTTCATTTTGCAGCTACTCAGGTGCAGAATAGGTAAGTGTGGTTCCTTAAAACCAAAATTTCACATTAAGGATTATTAAACACAGTGGGTCCAGTTTAAATTTGTTTTCCTTCTATATTAAGCATATATAGAAAAGATTTTTTTTTTTGAGGAGTAAATGATTTGAGGTTGGATTATGATGTTTATTAAAGAAAATTTAATTCACTAAAATTTTGGATACTCATTTAGGATACATCATTGACTGTTATATAGTTAATATCACTCTAGTCTTCATAAGGCTTAGTTAAGTGTAGAAAAAGCAATTATTGTATAAAGAGTTAAATTATAAAATTTTGACTAGAGACTGTGGAAGACAGAGGAGAGAATATGAAGAACGGTGGGCAAATTTTCCATCTGTAAAACAAACATTAAAAACAGTACTTATCAAAAAAAAATAAATAAAATAAAATAAAAACAGTACTTATCTTAGTTGTATTATTATGAGAACACAGTTTCTGGCACATAGTAAACCCTCAAATTTTAGCTTTTTAAAATCACCAACACTAGTTTTTAGAACAACAACAATAGTTTTTAGAAATCCTATTTTTGTTAATTTCTAAATTAACTAAATTTGTTGATAAAGCACGTGGGACTGAGACTTTTCTGGTGGTCCAATGGTTAAGACTCCATACTTCTACTCCAGGGGCCATGGGTTTGATTCCTAGTTAGGGGACTCGGATCATGCAGTGTGGCCACAGAAAAACAAACAAAAACAGACACAAAAAACCCACAATGGCTGTTGGGACTAAGTTCATAAGTGAGTAGGTTAAGAAGATTAGGACTCTTAAAGGAGTCCTTGCAGACAAACACTTGGAGCTGGCATAATTAAAACCCGTATGTTCCTAGAGGTATGAATAAGGGTTCATATGTTTTTATTCTTTAGACTCACAAAATTAAGACTTCTAGGATCTCTAGAATATTAAAATTAATTTTTGATGATTTAAAAAGACCCATTAAATACTTAAAATATTGAAGATGAATGAATGGTGATTATATAGTATATTAGGTAATAATATGTTAGACATTAAGAGATGTTATAACTTTCATCCTAAAAGGTTATACCAAAGGAAAATAGAGGCTCCTCAGAGAGTGTAGACAATATGTAAATGTATATACACATATACTAGTCAGGAACCACTAGTTCTTGTGGTTATGTCAGGATGTTTTTTATGCTGTTATATTGTAGATGATATTGGAGAGGATAACTGTCTTCTCATAAATTACAGATGGTTATCCTTTTCAGACAAAGGATAGAGAGAGAATTCATATGCAGTCCTGTATTTTTATACCATGTATGTTATGCATATTTTGTATAAATGTTCCTCAGTCTGTATAGACAAGTGAGGCTTATGTGTCGTATGATTACAGATGGTTGGAGAAAGAATTTCATCTCCAGAAAGCTTTAAAATAAAGCATTTAAGATTAAAATCTATAATTATACTTCTTTTAAATTCTTCGATGACTTTTCTCCATTTTTTAATGTACATTCATTTATTTTTCTCTTCCTTTACAATCGAATGTAAATTATCCATGCTTAAACCTAGGGGTGTTTGACTCTACTGTCAGCATGCTTAATGATTTCAACCTTTGGCTGAATCTTTTTTTTTTTTAATTTTTAAATTTATTTATTTTTAATGGGAGGATAATTGCTTTACAATGTTGTGTTGGTTCTGCCATGCATCAGCATGAATCAGCCATAGGTATGTGTATGTTCCCTCCCTCTTGAACCTCCCCTTCCTTTCCGAATCATTTTGAGTCATGTATTTCTTAGCACTAGTAATTAGCACTCTGATTTAAAAAAACTTGTCCTGTACTCACATTAATAAGATAAGGACAGCACTGAGTAAAACTTTCAAACCAGTGCCTGATGTACAAAGGAGGGAAAACTACATTCTTGATCCAGTGTATTCAAGTTATTCAAATTTGTACTTGATAAATGAAAGGCAATTTTAGTGGTTGAAAGTGTTAGTTATAGTTTGTATAAAAGTAGAATGTGTAAAAGTTGAAGGTTACCATCTTATGATTGTTTGTTAACATTTTATGTATTTATATTTGTGGGATTTTTCTCTTCCTATTTTATAAATAGCAAGGTATTGGCTATTTCATATTTGCAACCAAAATTTTTATAACTTAATGGTAGCTTGTATTTATTTCTAAAACATTTAACAGCTATTTTTATAAAAGGAATGAAAGTGTTTTATTCCCTTAAAACATTTTGAGAAGTAAGTCATTTTGAGAAAAACCCATGCAATGAGTATATATGAATTCACATTTGAAGTAGTTATAAGTGAACCTAAATGCTTCTACGCTTCCTGCTATTTCAAAAGATAATAGTATTGGTTGCAACATTGGTTCTTTGCTCATTGTTCTTGAAAAGCACTATGATTAAATAGAACCAATGTGCCATATTTAACACAAACCAGCAATCATTGATGGCAGATGTTTGTATATCACTTTCATGTCATAGAAACTAAAGGAGATTGCCATGTAGTGTAATAAACTGTCCTTTATGAACTTAATTTAAAATTACTAAATATTTAATTCATTCTTTGTCTATATACATAACTTGTTTGGGCCAAATTGAGTGGTCAGGCCTGCCAAAACGTAAGTTGTACATTTGACATAAATTTAATTACTCGTTTAAGTGCCCAGTTGGATGAATTTCTGTTACAGTTGGTAATTCAGAGACGTAGGATAAGTCGATAACCTAATGATGCATTTCTCTTATTCAGGATAAAAGAAGTAAATGAGACTAACAAACGAGTAGAACAGGAAATTAAAGTGGCCATTTTCACCCTTATCAATGAAATTAATAAGAAAGGAAAATCTCTCTTACAGCAGCTAGAGGTATGGTTCAAAGCCAAAATAAAACAAAAACTGCTTCTCTTGCTCTTTAGCTGTTTTTAATGTTTATTGAAAGCTCTTTTAGATTGGTTGTGGGGGGTATGAAAGTAAAGTCAGTTAAAATTTTTTTCGTGTGTTTTTTAATTGGAAAATCCTCTTTTCAAGTTAGTTACTTTATAGCCCAATTTAATTAATAATACTTTAGCTATATCAGTTAGGAGATAGTGTTGGCCTCTTAGAAATGAAAGAATTATTACTAAAATGTGATATAAATGAAGACAAAGCTGACCTGCCACACTCCCTCTTCTCCCCTCAGATGGGCCCTCAGTTTAACTTTTACGTGTGAATGTATATTGGGAGTCTTACTGACTCATGCGGGTGCTTCATTTTATTTTTTAATGTTCCATAGTTTTCCTAAAAATGCTATTCATTTTGAAATTTATAAACTTTAAATTTACTGGTAATTTTGTTGTATTATGTCTTTATGTTGCATATTTTGAGGTTAATATATGATTTAAATTTCTAGATGAGAAGCCAGTCAATTTGTGAAATCCAGATTGTTTTAATCAGAGACTCTACTGACCATAGTTGATTGTTCTCAAAATTTTGTGGTTTTAAATTGGCTTAGGTAATATGGGGTTACATTTAAAGCAGAATTGAAAAGTAATAAATTACATGGATATTTGATTAACTTTTAGTTACTATTAACCTCAAATTTTTCATAGATTTTTTTTCTGTTGCTATTGCTTTCTTCAAAATTGTGAAATATTAGGCATAATTACATATAAATATATGTCAGCAGAGTAGGATTTCTGAATTTCTGTCTTTTGAAATACATGTTGCCATTGTTCCACTATTGTGAGATTAAAAGTACTCTCACACATATTGTTAGTTTGAGGTTTCTTGTGACTGTTGTATATCCAGCCTAGTTGCATTTAACCTTAATAGATTTTTATTTTAAAAAGGACCTTGTAAAGGGAGAGCATGAGCAGGCAATTATTTTTGATACCTTTTAACTTACAGTAAATACATTTTAATTATAAGTCTAAAGTAATGTTCTGAAACCATTTCAAGAACTTTTGAATTAAAAGTTTTGAATTAAAGTACCTTTTATTGCTAAAATATACACTAATACCTAATGATAAATCTGCCACATATTTCTAACATGCTGATAATTTAAGCAATAGATATTTTCTAGTGTACTATGTTTCTAAACTTTGTAAAATAGAGGTTTTCCTAAACTTTATAAAAGGGATGATTTTCTGGGAAGTTGTAAATAAAACTCCCATCAGTTGAATATTTTTATCTACTAATTTACATTATAAAGTGAGCAAGTTATTTCCTTAGGAGAAATATTGTTCAGTAAACTCAGTTGAATCACTTGTAAGAAAGTGGTTAAGACCGAAGAGGCAAGTTGTTTAGCATGCTGAAAGTCAAAGGACATAGAGCATCCTCTATTCCTTCTGGGAAGTTTCATCCCCAGAAAGCAGTTTATTTTTCCTTTGCAGCATTTTCCTCAAATTGATCTTTGCTTCCACTCTGCAATTCATCTTTCTCCTTTTGTCTTAATATTTAAAATAATAGGTTTTTTCAGCCTCATTGCCACACCAGTAGATGGCACTGGTAACACAAAATTTTCTTTGGCCTGAGAAGTGTACTGAGTTAAGATAATAAAATTATTTCTAAAGGTCAGCTCATAAGTCATAAGCTCTGTATATTAGATTAGCCTAATAGAAGGACACTATTTTTAACAAAGACTTTTCATCTTCTGAAGGAGAAGGAAGACATAATTAACATTAGTTTCTGTATATACAATGTCTATTTTAGCCCAGAGAACTAAGAACTAAATTTTAGTCCCTCTTTTGTTAGTAACTTTGTCCTTGAACATAGACTCATTAAATAATGAGGAGCTTAAGTTATCCCATATTTAAAGATAAATATAAGTACTATGTTCATTTGTGATAGAAATTGAACTGATATATATAGTAATTCCTCAGTGAACCTCTTGTTCTGTTTCAGAATGTTACAAAAGAAAGACAGATGAAGTTACTACAGCAACAGAATGACATCACAGGCCTTTCCCGGCAGGTGAAACACGTTATGAACTTTACTAACTGGGCAATTGCAAGTGGTAGCAGCACGGCACTACTGTACAGCAAGCGACTGGTGAGACCCCAGTATCTTCTTTTTCTTTAAGTTGACCTTATTAAGGTGTTACTTACACCTATTTAAATTTACATTTTGAATTTCAGTAGAAGTAATGACCATCACACCAAAATATAGGAAGTTTCCATTACCTGCAAAAGTTTTTTTGTTTTTCTCTACCCCTAGCATTTTGCAGCCACTAGTCTGATTTTTGTCATTTTCTAGAATTTCATATAAATGAAATCATACACTAAGGTTTGAGTCAATCATAGGTTTTGGAAATACTTGTATAATGTAGTTTAGCACCAGAAATGGCAGAAATTCAAGCATGTGTGTTTGATTGTTAATATAGTTTTTTTAAACACTGATTCTGTCTCATCTGAGATGGACACTCTGGGGCTACATGAGGTTTTATTATGTCTTTATCTTGTTTGTTTTCTCAAGTGGTATTTAATTTTAAGACTAATGTGATTTTTTCCCTTTAAGATTACTTTTCAGTTGCGCCATATTTTGAAAGCACGGTGTGATCCTGTCCCTGCTGCTAATGGAGCAATACGTTTCCATTGTGATCCTACCTTTTGGGCAAAGAATGTAGTCAATTTAGGTAAGAAATAATTAGTTGTATGGCTATAATTTGGAACACTGAATTAGGAGAAAGCAGCTAAAACAAATCTTAGGTACTTCAAGATTTTAAGTGACATTCTAGCATGTAAACTTTTGAAAGATAAGTTCTTCATTGGAAACTCACTTCAGCTTTGTTCATTACATCTTTAAGAATGTTGAGAGTCTCCTCTGTATAGTTTTCAATAGTAGGGATCATTTCTAACTTTTTCCCCCACATCTTTTAAAATTGCTATGGACTGTTACATGTCAAAAACTTAGCAAATGAGTTTTTTCTCTAAATAATTTCTTACATGCTTAGTAGCTTATATATTAATGGTACAAAATTGTCCACTTGAGGAAGCCTTTCAGCATGCTAATGTGTCCAGATCCCATGTTCTGAGGCATGGTTGAAAGATAAGAGTAGCTCTTTAGACATGGAAGCCAAATGGACTTTGCTTTTGTTACTCCACAATGTGGATCTAAGGACTGTAGGTGAAAATTATAGATAAATGTATAAACAGCTCAGTTTACAATAAAACATTGCCTTCCCCAATCAACAGTTAGAGCTGTCTACAGATGGATTAAACTTATTTTCAGAATAGTCAAGTGCTCACCATTGGAAGCTGTAAAAGCATAGATGAAAGGCTTTTTGTAAAAATAGTAATAATCTTTGTGTATATTCAGGTTTGGCTATAGCTTTAGATCAGGCATCAGCAAACTGTTTTTGTGTGATGTGGTAGCTAAGTTTGGCTTTTATGTTTTAAAGAGTTGTTAAAAAGTATATGACAGATCTTATGTGGCCTGCAAAGCCTAAAAATCTGGCTTATTACATGAAAAAGGTTTGCCAACTCTACTTTAGGTCAAACCTTCCTAAAATATGCGTTCTATTCCTAGAAAGTACTTGACTCTGGAAAAAGGAAGGAGAATTTGTCATTTCCAAGGATATAAATAGTAATAGTTTTAAAACATTCAACATGTCCATAGAAAACAGTGTAGTACTCTTCCCTGCACATTTTGACAGTTCAAAGGCAGATGGAATCGGTATTAGCAATCTCGGATATCCTTGAATCTCCTCGGGAGAGAATTTATTTAGACTGACTAGGTGGGCCTCTTCTCATAGTGTATCTTTCAGCTGTTTAATTTTCTGTACATTTGTGTAAATAATAAGGGCAGATAATATATCATTCTGAGTAATCAGAAATCAATTAATTGGCTTTGGACTATATTAGGTTTCTGACCGTTACCATCTTTGACCCTAGCTCCCTTTGTTGTTGTGCTATTGGGAGCTTTGAGTGGTGGTAGTTGTCAGAGGAAAGAGGAAAATATAATGATTAGTCCATGATGTAGATGTTGATTATATGCAAATTACTCTCATTTTTTTTAAATCCTTCAGGTAATCTAGTAATAGAGAGTAAACCAGCTCCTGGTTATACTCCTAATGTTGTAGTTGGGCAAGTTCCTCCAGGGACAAACCACATTAGTAAAACCCCTGGACAGATTAACTTAGCACAGCTTCGCCTTCAACATATGCAACAGCAAGTGTATGCACAGAAACAGCAGTTGCAGCAGATGAGGATGCAGCAGCCACCTGCACCCGTACCAACAACAACAACAACAACACAGCAGCACTCCAGACAGGCAGCCCCTCAGATGTTACAGCAACAGGTGAGCGTTGTATCGCATTACTGAGACAAATTATGAAGACCTCAAGTCTGTATATACTCTGTCCTATATAGGTGAGTTACACATTTCAAAGTTACTAATGGGGACAGAGATCAAGGGACAGAGCTCAAAGGTCAGTTTAAACATTTTCTTTGGATATGGCAGGGATGTGGGGGACGTGTGAGGAAGGACAAGAGTTAAATACTATGATGGGAAACAATTAACTCACTAGTACTATGGAGGTATGCAGGAAACAAAAATTCTATCACTGGGTCAGGAAGATCCCCTGAAGTAGGAAATTGCATCCCACTCCAGTATTCTTGGCAAAGAGTCTGACACTAAGCGACTGAGCACACACACTGTGGAGGTATACATACTTTTATCCCTCTATACCACATCTTTTTTATTCTGCACCTGTGGTTTTGGGTCAAAGAACCGTGTTCTATCTGATATCTGATACGTTCTTTAGGCTTTTGGTCAAATCATTTCCTTTCCTGTATCTTCCCTGCTCTCTTCTCTCTCATCCAAATCAAAACTGTTCATCCGGGGTTCATTAAGTTAATGCTGATAGGCTTTGAAACACACTTAGACTAAGAGAAGGAGATTGGGGCAAGACACGAGCAGAATGACTTACACTTTTTACTATCCTGAGAAAATTATTTTTACTGTAACATTTTATAATTGAAAGATAAATTTATAAATATTATTACATAAATGCAATATATACCTTTTGCAGCCTCCAAGATTGATCAGTGTTCAAGCAATGCAAAGAGGCAACATGAATTGTGGAGCTTTCCAAGCCCATCAAATGAGATTGGCTCAGAATGCTACCCGAATACCAGGGATACCCAGGCACAGCGGCCCTCAGTATTCCATGATGCAGCCACATCTCCAAAGACAAGTATGCCTAGAGTTACATTTGTAAGAATCATACAATTTTAAAACTAAAAGACAGCAATTTTTTAAAATCAGTTGTGGGAGGGAGGAAGGGTGGTCATTGATACCTTTGAGAATTTGACTAATGCTGTGTTATCTTCCTGTCCCAGGAAAATACACATAAAATTTGTATTAAATTTTAAGAGCTTCTTTGATGTCTTTAAACCCAATGTATACTTTGTGTTGAGCATCCCTTATTTAGTCCAACCAATTCATTTTACAGAAGTGAAAAATAAAGGAGCTTATTATTTACTCAGAGTTCCTAGAGGTAATGGTAAAATTAAGAATAAAACTTTAGTTTCTTGAAATTATTCTTCTGATCTTTTAATATGACATTTTGACTTTTTTATTCCTCTCTTTACTCAGTGTTGTTTATTTTAAGATGGGTATACCTACTCTTGTGTTTAGAGAGGCATGTTTTCTAATCTTTGCTTGAATAGTAGATTGTATAGGAAGGTATGATTACTTTTACATAGGATTTCTGGTGATATATAAAAAAAAAGGTCATTTTATCATTGTTAGAGTGATGTTTCTCAAAGTATGATATAAAGGCCATGAGAATTACTGGGGCATCTTGTCATAAATACATTCTGAACTATATCCATTGAATCAGAATTTACAGGAGGGGAATACTCAGAAATATGTGAACTTGTACTGATTTAGATGGACCTGCATACTAAAGTTGCACAAATACCATCCTAGAGAAGTGGTCCTCCAACTTTTTGGCTCATTTACCTCTGAAAGACTTTTGGAAAATACATACCGTAATACCTCACATTTGAAGGTTGACATTTAAAACTTCCATTACAAGTTTAAGTTTAAATAGTAAGCCCTTTACAGGGCTTACTGTCTACCATATTATAAATACTAACATTATAAAGTAAAACCCTTGCATTATTTTTTAAGTGGATTCACTGGAGTCCCAAATACAGTAGCAGATTGTTTTTGTTGTTGTTGTTGTTTCCTTAAACTTTTTTATTTTCTCTTGGATTATAGCCGATTTACAGTGCTGTGATAGTTTTGGGTGGACAGCAAAGGGACTCAGCCATAAATATACATGTCTCCATTCTCCCATAAATTCCTCTCCCATCAAGCTAGCACGTAACACTGACAGTTCCCTGTGCTATTCCTTGTTGGTTATTCATTTTAAATAAAGCAGTGTGTACATATCGATCCAAAACTCCCTGACTGTCCCTTGCCCCCATTGTTCCCTCATGGTAACCAAAAGTTTGTTTTCTAAGTCTATGAATCTGTTTCTGTTTTAT
This sequence comes from Bos indicus x Bos taurus, assembly GCF_003369695.1. Lineage (NCBI taxonomy): Eukaryota > Metazoa > Chordata > Mammalia > Artiodactyla > Bovidae > Bos > Bos indicus x Bos taurus. The sequence goes on from NC_040078.1 coordinate 29,092,318, forward strand.
AAATAAGTTCATTTGTATTATTTCTTTTTAGATTCCACATATAGGGGATATCATACAATATTTCTTTATCTTAGCAAGTTATTTTTTGAAAGTCAAAATTACATACTTTTTTCTCCTTGGACTTAAATTTATTTTCTACTTTTATAGAATTTTATCTTAATATATTTATGTTTGATAGAATTGTGAATCAGTTTGTTGCAGTTTTCTGCTGGAAAGAAGTCTTTCTATTTTAAAATTCTGAATGCTGTTATCAAGCATTAATACTTTTTCTTTAGACCAGATTTTCATTACAATTATTCCTATACAGTTTAAGATATATATTTACATGGTTTAAGAATATTAGGGAACAAAAATTAAATTCTTTGAGATATACATTTCTTTATGTGATAGAGCCTTTTTCCTTTCCTATTCATTTATGCATATTTGTATGTTTGTTACCTTTTACTGTTGAGAGTAAGTCAGAATTCAGCATTGATTTACCAGTTGACAACTTCTTTAGGCCTTCTGTCATTTTTGTTGATCATTAAGTATCATCAGAGCTCAATCCAAAGATTGGTTACCCAGGTTTTAGAGCCAGACACTCTGTCTGCTGATTGATTGATGCCTTTATTTTCAACTGTACATTTGCCTATCTCTTCAGCATTGTTTTTGTGTGTGTGTGTGTGTGTGTTTTATGCTGGGGCGATATGTTGGATTAGATTAGAGATGAGTTAGAGATGTCCTGTGTTATTTCTTATTTTTGGAGAAGGGCAGTTTTGAAAGAAATAGTTGGGAAAAACTCACAGACCATGGTACATTCTTAGGTAAATTGGGTTTTCTTCAGAAAAAAGTATATATGAAGGTTGACTATCTAGATTTTAATTTCCTTAAAAGTATTCACATACACAATGACCCCTTAGTTCTTGGAAAGCCTTCAAATAGTACCAGGAGGCAGGTACACCCTTTAGAATGGTGCAGAAGCTACAAAATCAGACCAACCATCTTAGGACCTTGTCCTTAGACTTTGGGTCCTACAGAAATCACTGACTGTTAGAATTTTAAGTTTTAAAATATTTCAGATGGTTTATATGTGTATACTAAGTTATTTCCCAGAGATTTTAATCTCTTATTTTTTTATATAGCACATATATATGTATGTTTATCACATATAATTAAATTTATCTTGAGAAAACAAGAACATTAAACAACTCTTAGTTTAAATCACCACATTAAGGATCATCTCAATGGATACAGAAAGGTATCTGATAAAAGTAATGATTCATGGTAATCTTGTAAACTGAATAGAAGAAATTTTCTTTATCCTGAGAAAATATATCAGAAACCTACTGCAAATATTTTGTTTTCTTTTTTAATTGAGATATAGTTGATTTTCAATAGTGTTTCAGGTGTGCAACATAGTGATTCACAATTTTCAAAGATTATACTTCATTTATAGTTATAAAATATTGGTTATATTCTCTGTGCTATACAGTATATCCTTGTAGCTTGTTTATTTTGTATGTCAGTTCAGTTCAGTTCAATCAGTCGTGTTTGACTCTTTGCGATCCCATGGACGCCAGGCTTCCCTGTCCATTACCCAACTCCCGAAACTTGCTCAAACTCTTGTCCATCAAGTTGGTGATGCCATCCAACCTGCTCATCCTCTGTTTTCTCCTTCTCCTGCCTTCAGTCTTTCCCAGCATCAGGGTCTTTTCCAATGAGTCAATTCTGTGCATCGGGTGGCCAAAGTATTGGAGTTTCAGCTTCAGCATCAGTCCTTCCAATGAATATTCAGGACTGATTTTCCTTTAGGATGGACTGGTTTGATGTACTTGCAGTCCAAGGGACTCTCAAGAGTCTTCTCCAACACCACAGTTCAAAAGCATCAATTTTTTGGTGCTCAGCTTTCTTTATAGTCCAACTCTCACATCCATATATGACTACTGGAAAAACCATAGCTTTTTTTTTTTAAGTTAATTTATTTATTTTAATTGGAGCTAATTACGTTACAGTATTGTAGTGGTTTTTGCCATTCATTGACATGAATCAGCCATGGGTGTACATGTGTCCCCCATCCTGAACCACCCTCCCCGCCTCGCTTCCCATCCCATCCCTCAGGGTCATCCCAGTGCACCAGCCCTGAGTGCCCTGTCTCGTGCATCAAACCTGGACTGGCGATCTATTTCACATATGATAATATAGGTGTTTCAGTGCTCTTCTCTCAAATCACCCCAACTTCGCCTTCTCCCACAGAGTCCAAAAGTCTGTTCTTTACATCTGTGTCTCTTTTGCTGTCTTGCATATAGAGTCATCGTTAGCATCTTTCTAAATTCCATACATATGCGTTAATATACTGTATTGGTGTTTTTCTTTCTGACTTACTTCACTCTGTATAATAGGCTCCAGTTTCATCCACCTCATTAGAACTGATTCGAATGCATTCTTTTTAATAGCTGAGTAATATTCCATTGTGTATATGTACCGCAACTTCCTTATCTATTTGTCTGCCCTTGGACATCTAGGTTGCTTCCATGCCCTAGCGCTGTAAAAAGTGGTGTGATGTGATTGCTAAAAAGTACATGTGTCTCTTTCAATTCTGGTTTCCTCAGTGTGTATGCCCAGCAGTGGGATTGCTGGGTCGTATGGCAGTTCTATTTCCAGTTTTTAAAGGAATCTCCACACTGTTCTGTATAGTGGCTGTACTAGTTTGCATTCCCACAAACAGTGTAAGAGGGTTCCCTTTTCTCTGCACCCTCTCCAGCATTTATTGTTTGTATACTTTTGGATAGCAGCCATTCTGACCGGCGTGAGATGGTACCTCATTGTGGTTTTAATTTGCATTTCTCTGATACTGAATGATGTTTAGCATCTTTTCATGTGTTTGTTAGCCATCTGTATGTCTTTGGAGAAATGTCTGTTTAGTTCTTTGGCCCATTTTTTGATTAGGTCGTTCATTTTCTGGAATTGAGCTGCATGAGCTGCTTGTATATTTTTGAGATGAATCCTTTGCCAGTTGCTTCGTTTGCTATTATTTTCTCCCATTCTCAAGGCTGTCTTTTCACCTTGCTTATAGTTTCCTTTGTTGTGCAAAAGCTTTTAAGTTTAATTAGGTCCCATTTGTTTATTTTTGCTTTTATTTCCATTACTGTGGGAGGTGGGTCATAGAGGATCGTGCTGTGATTTTTGTCGGAGAGTGTTTTGCCTATGTTGTCCTCTAGGAGTTTTATAGTTTTTGGTCTTATGTTTAGATCTTTAATCCATTTTGAGTTTATTTTTGTGTATGGTGTTAGAAAGTCTTCTAGTTTCATTCTTTTACAAGTAGTTGACCAGTTTTCCTAGCACCACTTGTTAAAGAGATTGTCTTTTCTCCATTGTATATTCTTGCCTCCTTTGTCAAAGATAAGGTGTCCATAGGTGCGTGGATTTATCTCTGGACTTTCTATTTTGTCCCATTGATCTATATTTCTTTGTGCCAGTACCATACTGTCTTAATGACTGTAGCTTTGTAGCATAGTCTGTGAAGTCAGGTAGGTTGATTCCTCCAGTTCCATTCTTCATTCTCAATATGGCTTTGGCTATTCAAGGTTTTTTGCATTTCCATACAAATTGTGAAATTATTTATTCTAGTTCTGTGAAAAATACCATTGGTAGCTTGATAGGGATTGCATTGAATCTGTAGGTTGCTTTGGGTAGTATACTCATTTTCACTATATTGATTCTTCTGATCCATGAACATGGTATATTTCTCCATCTATTGTTGTTATCTTTGATTTCTTTGATCAGTGTTTTATAGTTTTCCGTATATAGGTGTTTTGTTTCTTTAGATAGATTTATTCCTAAGTATTTTATTCTTTTTGACGCAATGGTGAATGGAATTATTTCCTTAATTACTCTTTCTGTTTTCTCATTGTTAGTGTATAGGAATGCAAGGGATTTCTGTGTATTAATTTTATATCCTGCAGCTTTACTATATTCATTGATTAGTTCTAGTAATTTTCTGGTGGTGTCCTTAGGGTTTTGTATGTCAAGGATCATGTTCTCTGCATACAGTGAGAGTTTTACTTCTTCTTTTCCAGTCTGGATTCCTTTTATTTCTTTTTCTTTTCTGATTGCTGTGGCTAAAACTTCTAAAACTATGTTGAATAGTAGTGGTGAGAGTGGGCACCCTTGTCTTGTTCTTGACTTTAGGGGAAATGCTTTCAGTTTTTCACCATTGAGGATAATGTTTGCTGTGGGTTTATCATCTATGGCTTTTATTATATTGAGGTATGTTCCTTCCATACCTGCTTTCTGGAGCGTTTTGATCATAAATGGATGTTGAATTTTGTCAAAGGCTTTTTCTGCATCTATTGAGAATATCATATGGTTTTTATCTTTCAATTTGGTTGATTTGCAAATATTGAAGAATCCTTGCATCCCTGGGATATAGCCCACTTGGTTGTGATGTGTGATCTTTTTAATATGTTGTTGAATTCTGTTTGCTAGAATTTTGTTAAGGATTTTTGCAACTATGTTCATCAGCAATATTGGCCTGTAGTTTTCTTTTTTTGTGGGATCTTTGTTTGATTTTGGTATTAGGGTGATGGTGGCCTCATAGAATGAGTTTGGCAGTTGACCTTCCTCTACAATTTTCTGGAAGAATTTGAGTAGGATAGGTGTTAGCTCTTCTCTAAATTCTATATGTTATCTTAAATGATCCTCATAAAAACCCTCAGAAAGACAGGTGTCCATTTTCATTTGTCATTTTCCACATTTCTAAATTACCAAGATGGTGATTTTGCCTAAAGTCACACAGAATTAAGAGTTAGGAATTGATAACCATGTTTCCATTTGTAAATTTGTCATTCTTTCTACCATATTAGTTACACAATACACAATTATTTTTATTAAGGCAAAAGTGTCAAAGTGAAATATAGATGGAACAGAGGTTCTCTGTGTCTGATGATTGAAAACTTTAGGGATTTCCAGATCATCTATTTTTATATATCTTTGTTCTCAAGTAAAATCATATCACCAGATTGACAGGGTACAATTATTGGCAAGTATTTTTTTTTCCTAAATACTATACAAAAATGGACAGAAAATGAAATGGCTAACTTTGAATCTTATTTTTCCTGCATAAGTTTGAAAGGGCCCATTTCTTTGTCTCTCAGCCACAGGTATCAAACACTGAATTTTTGTATCCTTACTTAACTGAAAATTGTCATCAAGATACCGTTCATATTAGGCTATCCTGGCAGATCAAGTAATGATAACATCTTCTTTTCCTAACAGCATTCAAACCCAGGGCATGCTGGACCCTTTCCTGTTGTGTCAGTACATAACAACCCAGTCAATCCAACCAGCCCTACTACAGCTACTATGGCGAATGCAAATCGAGGTCCCACCAGCCCATCTGTTACTGCAATAGAATTAATTCCTTCGGTTACCAATCCAGAAAACCTGCCATCGCTGCCAGATATTCCACCTATACAGGTTTGTATTTAAGTTGAATGAGAGATTTAAAACCTATTGTTAATTAGGGAGTTGCGTATATATTTCTGGTTGCTTTTGTATTTTTTTTAATGCAGCTGCAATATTTGTTTTGAAATTTCAAAAAAAATTGGTCTAAATATTTGAATTTTAAAAATTTACACGTGCTAGACCTAGTACTTCTCAATATTTTAAAGCTACAGGGCGTCAGCTTTGCTTATGTGTCATCTGCCAACAGGCAAACCTAGTGTTTAATGCAGCACTTTTGCTTCATTAGATCCAGAGAGAAGGTTTAGATCCAGAGAGAAGACCCAGGACCAAAATAAATTAAATTTTTGTGAATCTTCTGTTAGGTGCAAAAAAAACTTGTGCAAATAGGTTTGACTGAGAAAGGAGGAGGTTGGAAGGTGTAGATATCAGGCATGTACAGGGGCAGTACTGAGAGAGAAGTAATAGTGAGGAGTAAAAGATGGGCAGGATGGGTCTCTGAGCTGTTGTGTCCCTTTCACCTGTAGCATTATTTCTGAAGAAAAATATTATTTGGTGCCTTCTAAAATTTTATAAATGTATTTGAATTAAAATCATTTTAAAAAATTAAATATAAAACTTGAAGGTTGTATTGAGTCATCTCATGTATAGTATGAGTTATTCAGAGTCAAGGGTCACTGTGGGAGCAAGGAGCAGTGAAATCACTAAAACATTAGGACCTGTGAGACTTCATGGCTGCAGTTTAGTAATTATGTATTTAGTGGATTTATAGTATAGTTTTAAAGGATGTTTCTATAACTTCAGAATTGTTTCAGAATCACTAACTCATGAATTCTCTTAATGTATTTAGTGGATTTATAGTATAGTTTTAAAGGATGTTTCTATAACTTCAGAATTGTTTCAGAATCACTAACTTATGAATTCTCTTAATCTGATTGTTTCCCTAGTAATAGGAGAAATCTTTTGGCTAAGTGATTGGTAGGTGTAGTGGTGTTAAGAGCACTGGACTATACAGTGTAGAATTTTGGAATAAATCGATAAAAAATAAAATTTGTAAGTTGTAAGCTTGTAATTTATAAAATGTTGGTTTAATGCTTGAAATCATCTCATATGATATCTAGTATCCCTATTTCATGAAAGAGAGTGAGAGAGGTTAGTTACTTTCTCAGTCACCCAATAAATGGTAAGTTGCATTTCAAAGCCTAGCACCTGATTACAAATCCATTTCTCTCCCACTGCTATCCATAGAGATAGCGGGGAGACGGTTTGGGATTGTAGGTGTGGAAAAGTAGAGTATTGAGGGGCTCTAGGCAACCAGGGATAGTTAGATACAGTGTTAAAGGAGTCATTCAAGCACTCATTGCATGCTCAAGTGGACGCTGAAGATAAAAAGAAACAAGACTTGTTTCCAATTCTTAAGAAGCTTTCAAAGGTTAGCAACTTTAGAAAGGTTGCTAATGTCAAACTTTACATAATTTTCTAGGGCCACTCTAACAGAGAACAGATGAAGGAAGGAAGGATGCTCCACACTTTTGAAAAGCCTGGGTATCATAAGGCAAATGAGCCCTTACTAGACTTTTCTTGTCACCTTGCACAAGAGCTTTGAAATCAAGACAAAAGGTTCCAGAATATATCCCCTCCCATCTTTAGTTTTTCTAAGTGGGATAGAAAGAACAGGATCCATGTTTTCTGTCATGAACCTTTTCTTCCTTGCAGACATATGGCGTAACTTCAGGTTATTAAAGTATTGTCTGCTCTAAAAAATTGAGATATAATTCTCGTACCATGAGACCCAACTTTTAAGAAATGGACAGTACAGTCTGTAGTTCTTAGTATATTCACAAGATTGTGCAACCATCACCACTATCTAATTCCAGAACATTTTTGTCCCCCTAAAAAAAACTACCCATTTGCAGTCACTCTCCATTTTCCTTTTTCCAGTCCCTGGAAACCACAAATTTATTTTGTTTTTATGAATTTGCCTATTCTGGAGATTTTGTATGTATGAAATTATGCAATATGTGGCCTTTTGTTTCTGGCTTGTTTCACTTAGCATAATGTTTACCAGGTCCATCTATGTTGTAGCATATATCAGTACTTAATTCCTTCTTTTGTCTGAATATTCTGTTCTCTGAATATACCAAATTTGTTCATCTATCCATCAGTTGATGGACATTTGAGTTTCTACTTCTTGACTCTTGGGAGTAATGCTGCTGTGAGCATGTGTGTGTAAGTTTTTGTGAACATAGATTATCAGTTTTCTAAATTTCTGGGAGTAGAATTCAGGGTCATAGAAGTTTCTGAGGAACTACCCAACTCTTCACAGTGGCTGCACCGTTTTATATTCTCACCAGTGTCCGTGTGTGAGGATTTTAGTTATTCCACATCTGTGCCGATACTCTGGGCTTCCCTTGTGGCTCAGATGGTAAAGAATCTGCCTGTAATGCAGAAGCCCTGGGTTTGATCCCTGGGTCAGGAAAATCCAGGAAATGGCAACCCAATCCAGTATTCTTGCCTGGAGAATTCTATGGACAGAGGAGCCTGGTGGGCTACAGTCCATAGGGTTGCAGAGAGTCGGACGTGACTGAGCAGCTAACATGCTTCCTTTGCAAATACTCATTGAGGCCTGTTTTTAAAGCAGTTTGAGGTGGTTACCACAGAAGTACAACCAAAAATAGAAGGGGAAGTAAACCTATAGTCTCTTGAAGAATTGCATACTTTTTCTCCTAGCCTGTAGTTTTCTATGGTATAGTGAAAAAGAAATGTGGGGGGAGGTTACACAGGAAGCAGACAAGGGAGCATTAACTATGCAGTGCAGACAGGAAATAAATACAAAGCAATTTCAGGTATTTGTTGATATATCTTAATACTGGTCATTCCAGCTATCCAGTATAGAGTAGAAGTTGATTTAAGTAGACTTCTCTCAAGTTGAATTATTTTTTTATTTGACTTTACTGTTCATCTCCAGAAGAATTGTAATATGTGTTAGTAATTTTGACTTTGAGGGAATATATGATGAACCTGGATTCTTTTTGAATAGTTAAGTGAATATTAGATTGTGTTCAGATTAGATTTATTAAACAATAGATGTGTTAAATTATTTATTATTAGGTTATTAAACAATAGTGTTAAATTCTTTGTAAACAGTTTTCCATACTTGACATAATAACTTAATTTATTTGGATACTACACTGGATAATATGAAGTCTTGGGAAAACCATATGTGTCTTTCTGATATTTATATGTAAATTTAAATGTTATAGAATACCCATTCTGTACTGTGTTCCTGATAGTGGCTGTCTTCCATCTTTACCAGTGTGATAGGTAAAAATGATGTTTGTTGATTTCATAGTTCTTTAATTTGTGTGAGTTTTTATCTTTTTTTAGGTTCATTGATGCTTAAAAAATGTTTATTGATTCATTAATGGCTGCACTGGGTCTTCTTTGCTGCATGGGCTTTGGTTGTGGAGAGCGGGGGCTACTCTCTAGTTGTGGTGCTTGGGCTTCTCATTGCAGTGGCTTCTCACTGAAGAGCACAGGCTCTAGGGCACGAGGGCACACAGGATATAGAGCGTGGGCTCAGTAGTTATGGCACATGGGCTTAGTTGCCCTCTGGCATGTGGTATCTCCTTGGATCAAGAATCAAACCCTTGTCCATTGCATTGGCAGGCAGATTCTCACCAGCGAGGTCCAGTTCATTGATTATTTACATTCCTTTGTAGATTGTCTTTTTCCTTTGAATTCTTAGAAACTATTTATATAGCATGTACCTGTTCCATGCCGTTATTCAAGGACACTTAACTAACATTGGTTTAATAAATATGTGAATTAATATTTTTCCAGTTAGACTTCTGACTATAGTTATAGTGATTCAATCCATGCTTGATGAAACATCGAGATAAATACTTGCACTGGCTGGTGGCATCAGAGAAGCCCTTTTATGTACTTGCAGTTTGCCTCTTCCTAATATTTTCACTCTTCTCTAGGGTCTCTAGGGTTGTCACTTGGGCCAGAGATACAGACTGTAGGTGGGAGAGTATAAAAGGAGTGGCAATAGAAATAGGTAACATGGAACTTTCATGTCTGTTTTGAATCATCCTATCTGCTCCTTTATGTTTAGGTGAGATATATATAGCTCAGCTTCTGTCTGTGGCCCTTATTGGGAACTGTTCTTCCTCACAATTCTCTAGGTAACTTTAGTTACAGCTAGGGATTTTCCTGTAGTTACAGCTTAACAAGTGAATCCTTGGCCAATAGCTGTGACCATTGAGCAGGCACAACTCTTCATATCTCTTAATCATCCCTCTAGCTAGCCCACAGCATGCTCTCACTTTCTGCCTTTTATGTCTGTGACATTTGGTTTTTAAAGGGCTTTATGAGAAAGGCCTGTTTACCTTTTTTTTTAATTAAGGTATGATTGACTTAGTTTCAGTTGTACAACATAGTAATTTAATATTTGTATACATTGCAAAATGATTACCGCAGTATTTCTAGTTAACATCAGTCACTATACATAAAAATTGTGTGTGTGTGAGAGGAGGACTTTGAAAGTTGCTAAGAAAGTAAATCTTCAGATATATGCTGCTGCTAAGTCGCTTCAGTCGTGTCCGACTCTGTGCGACCCCATAGACGGCAGCCCACCAGGCTCCCCCGTCCCTGGGATTCTCCAGGCAAGAACACTGGAGTGGGTTGCCATTTCCTTCTCCAATGCATGAAAGTGAAAAGTGAAAGTGAAGTCGCTCAGTTGTGTCCGACTCCTAGCGACCCCATGGACTGCAGCCCTCCAGGCTCCTCTGTCCATGGGATTTTCCAGGCAAGAGTACTGGAGTGGGTCGCCATTGCCTTCTCCTCAGATATATAATAAAGTGTTAATAATAGTCACCATGCTGTACATTACCTCCCCATGATTTGTTTTATAAGCAGAAGTTTGTACTTTTTGATCCTTTTCACCCACTTACCACCACCTCTGCCAACCACAAATCTGTCTGTATTTATAAGCTTGATTCTGGTTTTGTTTGTTTTTAAATTCCACATATTACTGAGACCATATGGTATTTGTCTGATTTATTTCACTTAGCTTAATGCCTTCAGGTCCATTCATATTGTCACATGTGACAAGATTTCCTTTTTATGGCTAATATTTATTCCATTGTGTATATGCATATGTCACACAATTTTATTCATTTATCTATAGCTTTATTTCTTCATCTATTGATGGACACTTAGGTTGTTTTTATATCTTAGTTATAAGTAACGTTGCAGTGAACATGGGGGCACATTTATATTTTCAAATTTGTGTTTTGGGTGACTTCCATGGTGGTCCAGAGTTTAAGACTCCATGTTTCTACAGAGGGCACAGATTTGGTCCTGTTTGGGGAACTAAGATCCTGCATGCCTTGATGTGGCCAAAAAATTAAATTAGAAAAATATTAGTGTTTTTTGTTTTCCTCATGTAAATACCCAGAAGTGAAATTGCTGAATCATGTGATAGTTCTGTTTTTAACTTTTAAAGAAACTTTATAGTGTTTTCCATAGTGGATGTACCAATTTACACTCTCACGACAGTTCACAAGGGTTCCCTTTTCTCTACATCCTTACCAGCACTTGTTATCTCTTTTCTTTTTGATAATAGTCGTTCTAACTAGGGTGAAGTGATAGCTCATTGTGGTTTTGATTTGCATTTCCCTGAGGATTGGTGATGTTGAGCACCTTTGCATGTACCTGTTGGCTGTCTCTATGTCTTCTTTGGGAAAATGTCTATTCAGATTCTCTGCCCAATTTTTAATTGGATTTGGGGGAGTTGCATGTAGGATCTTAGTTCCCTGATCAAGAATCAAATCCACATCCCCTTGCCATGGAAGCACAGAGTCTTAATCACTGGACTGCCAGGGAAGTCCCTAGATTGTTTAGTTTTTTTACTGTTCAGTTGTGTGAGTTCTTTATGTAGTTTGGATATGAACCCTTTATCAGATATATGATTTATGGATATTTTCTTCCTTCAGTATGTTTCTTTTTCATTTTGTTGATGATTTCCTTCGTTGTGCAGTACCTATTTAGTTTGAATGTAGTCCCACTTGTTTCATTTTGCTTTTGGAATGAGATCCAAAAAATCATTGCCACAATCAGTGTCCAGGAGCTTATTACTGCCTGTGTTTTCTTCTAGGTCTTACATTCAGGTCTTTGAGTGATCCACTTTGAGTTGGTTTCTGTGTATGGTATAAGATAGTAGTCTAGTTTTATTCTTTTGCATGTGGCTGTCCAGTTTTCCCAGCACTGTTTATTGAAGAGACTATCCTTTCCTTGTTGTATATTCTTGGTTCCTTTGTCTTATATTAATTGACCATATATGTAGAAGTTTATTTCTGGCATCTTTATTCTTTTCCATTGATCTGTATGTCTGGTTTTATGCCAGTATCATACTGTTTTAATTACTGTGGCTTTGAAATTCTGGCCTATGATGCCTCCAACTTTCTTCTTTCCCAAGATTGCTTTGGCTATTCGTGTTTTTTTGTGGTTCCAAAGAAGTTGTAGGATTGTTTGTTCTGTTTCTGTGAAAACTGCCATTGGAATTTTGATAGGGATTGCATTGCATTTGAAGATTGCTTTAGTTATTATGAACATTTTAACAGTATTAATCTTCCAGTCCACAAGCCCAGAGTATCTTTCCATTTATTTGTGTCTTACAGTTTCTTTTATCAATGTTGTACAGTTTTCAGTGTATATATCTTTGACCTCCTGGTTAAATTTATTCCTAGGTGGTTATTCTTTTTCATGTGATTTTATTTTTTAAGTACTCTTAAAAATTATATTTATTCATTTTTTCATTTTTGGTTGTGCTTAGGTTTTAGTTGCAGTGGGTGGGGTGCTACTCTCTGTTGCAGTGAATGGGCTTCTCGTTAAAGGTGGCTTCTCTTTGTGGAGCACAGACTCTTATTTATTTGGCCATGCCGCACGGCTTGCAGGGTCTTATTCTCTGACAGGAAATTGATCTTGGGCCTGACAGTGAAAGCCTGGCATCCTAACCACTAGCCAATCCAAGGAACTCCCCTGGGATTGTTTTCTTAAATTCTTATTCTGATAGAACATCATTAGTGTACAGAAACACAACAGATTTTCATATATTGATTTTTGTGTCTTGCAACTTTACTGAATTCATTTATTCTTACAGGTTTTGGGTGAAGTCTTTAGGATTTTCTATATATAATGCCATGTCATCTGCAGATAGTGACAGTTTTACTTCTTCTTTTTCTTGCCTAATTACTCTGGCTAGGACTTCTAATACTGTGTTGAATAGTAGTGGTGAGAGTAGTCATCCTTGTCTGTTCCTGATCTTACAGGAGAAGCTTTCACTTCAGCTTTTCACTGTTAGGTATGATGTTAACTGTGAGCTTATCATAAATGGCCTTTCTTGTCTTGAGGTACCTTCCTTCCACTTTGTTGATAGGTTCAGCTTGTTTTTATGATGAAAGCTATTTACTTTAGGAGAGTCCTTTCTTGCCTGTAGTATGTTGTGAGCTGCTTTATTCTGATCATTGTTATGTCAGTCCAATTCTACCTTGGTTTATATTTGTAGTTTTTCTTCAAGATTTGATGCCACTCTTTCCTATTTTATAGCCTTGAAAATCAGTGTGATTTTGAGGGGGAAAGGAGAGTGAGAAGTAAATGTACCGATATGTCTTCAGTTTGGGGGTTTTTTTTTTTTTTTTTGGAAGACTTATTTTTTGGCCATGGTGGGTCCTCGTTGCTGCACATGGGCTTTCTCTAGTTGTGGTGGAGGGAACTACTCTCTGGTGTGCGTGGGCCTCTATTGCAGTGGCTTCTCTTGTTGTGGAGCACGGGTTCCAGGTGCACAGGCTTCAGTCATTGTGTTGCGTGGGCTCAGTATTTGCAGCTTAGGAGCTCTGGAGCACTGGCTCAGTAGTTGTGGCACATGGTCTTAGGTACTCCACAACATGTGGGATCTTCCTGGACCAGGGTTTGAACTGTCGTTCCTTACATTGCAAGGCGACTTCTTAACCACCAGGGCCCAGTTTCCTGTTTTGAATGAGAAGTAGATTTGCCTAAAAAGTAGATCTGCCTCTAGTAAGAGAGTAGATTAAAAGAGGCAGGTGTAGGTAAAAGTAGATCAGTAGATAAGAAGATCAAGAAGGTGAGCAATTATTTAACTAAGAATAATTTGACCGTTTCTGATACGGAATAGTATAAAATTTTTCTTAAGATAATTTCCATAGTTAAATATTTTTTGCTACTGTTTATTTTTCTACATGAATATTTTTCCATCTCATCAGCACAGTTCTCCCCTGTGAGTGGGATGTTTAAAGACAGGGAGCTGATGTTCAGATTGGGAGCTAGCCCACAGTCACAGCGCCAGGTCCTCTGGCTTTTAACTTCCTGCATCTGGTGTGCTAAAAGGGCTTAGTTTTTCTGTTGAGTGCCTCCTTTTTTGTGTGTAATAAGGGACCTTATACCTCAAGATAAAGGCTTTCTGTTGAGTAATAGACTTTTCAGAACTTTAAAATTAGATATGGATGTGGTTAGGTATCTGTTTAAGTTGAATTATTTTGGCACGACCATGGATGTTGAAATAAAGTTAGGGGGATGTTAGGGACAAAGATGCTGAAAACAGGATCCTACATCAGCCTTGAGAAAAGGCAAAAGAGTAAGGGTGTGTCAGAACTATTTTCATAGTAAAACACAAGGGATATATAGTGGGTTATTGGGCTTTGTCTGGACCTGCCAGGTATTTATTGAATCATTTTAATTATAGCTATATTTGCATAAACTATATTGTGTGGGTCCTCAGGAGGATAAGGAAGCAACAATTAAGCTGAGTTTGATATAGCATAATCTGTTTTAGTAAACTGAGTATAAATGATTATATTAATAAGTTATCTGCTTTAATCAAAGCAAATTTATCTTTTTGTTCTTTTTCTTTAGTTGGAAGATGCTGGTTCAAGTAGTTTAGATAATCTACTAAGTAGATACATCTCAGGCAGTCACCTACCCCCACAGCCCACAAGCACCATGAATCCCTCCCCAGGACCCTCTGCCCTATCTCCAGGATCATCAGGTAAAGTCAGTTGAGGTACCGCCTCATTTCTGTAACATCTTAAAAAAGTATCTCTCAGTGTATGTATTAGGATTCTCCAGAGAAACAGAACCAATAGTAGAAGGGTGTATGTGTCGGGGGAGAGAGGAGACAGAGGTTAAGGAATTAATTGGCTTATGTGATTGTCAGGGCTGGCAAGTCTAAAATCTGCTGGGCTTGTCAGGAGAGTGGAAACCCAGGGAAGAGTTGATGCCAGTCTTGAGTTGAGGCAAAATTCCTTCTTGCTCTAGGGAACTCAATCTTTTAAGGTCTTCAACTGATTAGAGACCCACCTTCATTATGTTTTACTCAATATCTACTGATTTAAATGTCAGTAACATCTATCATGTTGATGCAAAAGTAATTGCGGTTTTGGACCTTGACTTTAAATCATAGCTAGGCTCAAATGCATCTTTATTAATCAAAATAGGAACCATTACAATCAGCACATTTTTGCCAATAAGAAATAAGTTTGTTTATTCCTGTAGCATAAAAATCCTGCTTCAGGATTCAACGAACTCTTGGAAAGCATTTTCTGCATCCTACTGGTTGTGGAAGCATTTTTCCTGCAAAAAGTTGTTGAGATGCCTGAAGAAGTGGTAGTTGGTTGGTGAAAAGTCACTTAAATATGGTGGATAAAGCAAAACTTTGTAGCCCAATTTGTTCCAACTTTTGAAGCAGTGGTTGTCTGACATGCGGTCAGGTTTATGGAGAAGAATTGGGCTCTCTTTGTTGACCGATGCTGGCTGAGGTATTGCAGTTTTTGGTGAGTATACTTCTGAGATGTAATGGTTTTGCCTGTAGTGGATCAGACAGGCAGCAGACCACCAAACAGAGACCATAACCTTTTTTTTGGCTCAAGTTTGGCTTTGGGAAGTGCTTTTGAGCTTCAGTTACTGACCTGGTCATCACCAGTTGTTGTCTAAAATCCACTTTTCATCGACATCACAATCCAGTGGAGAAATGATTGGTGGTGTTGCGTAGAATAAGAGGAAACGACACTTCAAAATGATGATTTTTTTTGATTTCTGGTCAGCTCATGAAGCACCTACTTATCAAGCTTATTCACCTTTCCAACTTGCTTCAAATGCTGAATGACTGTAGAATGGTCGATGTTGAGTTCTTTGGCAACTTCTTGTGTAGTTGGAAGAGGATCAGCTTCGATGATGACTCTCAGCTGGTCGTTATCAACTTCCAATGGCCAGCCGCTATACGCCTCATGTTCAAGGTTCTTGTCTCCTTTGCAAAACTTCTTGAACCACCACTGCACTGTGTGTGTTAGCAATTCCTGGGCCAGATGTGTTGCTGATGTTGCGAGTTGTCCCTGCTGCTTTATGACCCATTTTGAATTTAAATAAGAAAATCAAAGATGAGATTGCTTTTTGTCTAACATCATTTCCCTAGTCTAAAATATAAAATAAACAGCAAGTAATAAGTCATTAGCAAAAAAAGTGAGAAATGTGCATTAAAATGATGTATAACATAACCACATTTATTTAGAATGTATTCCAGTATCAAATGGCAAATCTAAACAATGCAAAAACCAAAATTACATTTGCACCAACCTAATAAATACCTTTCCACAAAGAACGGGGTACCATATTCTAGCCAAGTTGAGACATAAACTTAATCATTATAATAATATTTTTCCTTGATTGCTCTAATTATTTTTCTTCAAATGTTGTTGGCAGTCTAAAGTGAATTGAAATAATATGTATCTGTGGTGTACACTCTTCAGAACTCTGATGTTCCCCTCCTTCAACCTCCAGCTGTATTTATGTTTTTTGCTGGATTTGTAGATGTATTTACTCTCCATGTCTTCTATTTTACAACACAGGTTGTCAATTGAAGAATTCTTTGGTTTCAACTCAAGTTTAAAACACTTTGTTAAATAATGAAAAAGTTGAAAATTTGTTCAAAAAGCAAGAAATGAGAAAGGGCAAGTGAATTTTCAATTTGAAGTTCAATTTTCAGTGGCCAGTCAAGTCCATGAGATAGAGACCTCTTCCAAAGTCCCAGTTTTATTAACCCTATGACATGAATGAATTATTAAAGCAGCTCGAAATAGATGGACACTGTGGAAGTGGTTATGGAATGTATTTTTCATGTTTCTTACTGAAACATACCACCTCATTATTTCTAGAGTTAGAACAGTTCAGACTTAATGATGCATCTCATGAAAAATCCACATTTAATACATTTTTTGATTAATACTATTTTTGAGGTTTAATGAATGCATTCCAGGACTTTTAAAGAATAATTAATAGGCATCTAAGTAGGGTATTTATCAAATGACTTTGGGTGGGATGGCAAATAGCTTTCTCTTGATATGGTAGTTTCCACTGATTGAATAGTGTTGCTCTGAGAGGATTCTGAGAATGCTTTCTGGGCTCAGCTGAGAGAATCTGATTGACAGTTGCCAATGATTAGACATGAAATCCTTGACTTAGAGACTAAGACTAGGTCTGATTTCCAAGAATTGCTGAATTGCTTTATAATAATACTTGAATTCTGTAGTGGGTAGGTAGAATTCTGAATTTTCTTACCTGCATAGATATTCATTTTGACTTATTAATTTTCAGGTTTATCCAATTCTCACACACCTGTGAGACCCCCTAGTACTTCTAGTACTGGTAGTCGAGGCAGGTGAGTATTACATTAATAGCTTTTTTATTTTTATTAAGAAAAATCAAATATGTACTTTGAAAAATAGACTATTATAATGAACTCCCATATACTTTTCAGCCATCTTCAACAATGATCAAGTTATGGCCAGTCTTTATTTATTCTATACTCCCACCCATTCCCCAGTCTAAATTTATTTTAAATAAATTTCAGACATTTTGTCATTTTATTTGAAACTGTTTCTCTATATATCACTTACAAGGTAAGGATTTAAAAGTTTTATAACCATTGAACCATTATACACCTAAAAAATATTTGGTAGCTAATTTTAATCAGTAGACCTCTAGTTAATGTTCATATTTCCCAGTTTTTCTCATAAATGTTTTAAAAAATGATTTTTATTTAATCAGATTCAGATAGGCCCTATACATTGCCATCAACATGTATGTTGAGGTCAAACTCATTGTATTTATTGAAGAAAAATGTATTGTTTTTCTTACAGAGTTTTCCTCATTTTCCCATCTTTTCATGTAAAAACTACCTTTTGTTTTTTTCTCTGTATTGCTATTTAGGTCAGGAGGTTTGATTAGATTCAGGTTTGATTTGAGGCGAAGGGATGGGGATAATACTTCACCGTGGTAACGTGTACTGTCAGGGTCACAAAATGGAGATTTTTTTATGACAGCAACCAGTGATTGTCAGTGCTTTTTTTTTTCCCTGGCTTGAAAATGATATTTTAGTTACTGTATACCACCTTCTTTGAATACTTCTGTAAAGAAAAATTTTCTGCCAACTATTTGATTATTGGAAAAGCAGAATAAATTGATTCTCTTTATTTGCCTATTTTAGTAATAATGAGTTGATTCCCAGCACCCTCCAACAGTGACCAATGAATATTAACTTTATGAGTTCATATATTTAAACATATTTTATATATTTTAATATTTTAGGTGTTATTTTTATTGATGATTACATTGTTCCATTTGGCCTGTCCGAACTTTTTCTTAGTTATTTTGCTATAATCCCAGTAGTCATTTAAACATTCTTGTTTCCTGTTGTGAAATGATGTCACATGTTCATCAGACAAATAGCTGATCTCAGGCCTGAGGCAAGAAATGTATAAGGAATCCTGGTCATATTAGTGGGGAAATAGTGCTTTGAGACAAACTTGTGGGTTCTAGGGGCTACTGAATTCACTGCTACTGAATTATTCATGGTTTCTTCTACTTTTTTGGTGAATGGAGAGCTAAGATATTATAGTGTGGGAAGAGAGAGAATGTATTGTGCTGAAGGTTAACATAATAAATGTTGACTGATTTTTCTGTTTTTAATTTGAATAATTTAGTGCAAAGTAAGGATTTTATTTAAGGTACATTGAATCTTTTATTTATATGTAAATGCATTTGGAAGACTAATTCTTTGTTTTTAAATTACACTTTAAATAATCAGTACTTTTAGTAGAAAAGTACAAATTGAGTGAAAAGGGTTTTCATTTTTGTCAGTGATACAGTCTTAAAGTTTATTCACTTCTCTTGCCCGTGGTTTGCTTTATGATCTAGATAGAGCCGATTAGTCACGTATCTGTCCCTCTTAGCCTTTGGTTGTTGTTCAGTCACTAAGTCGTGTCTGACTCTTTGCAACCTCATGGACTGTAGCATGCTAGGCTCCTCTGTTCTCCACTATCTCCTGGAGTTTGCTCAAATTCATATCCATTGAATTGGTGATGCTATTGAACTGTCTCATCCTCTTCTGTCCTCTTCTCCTTTTGCCTTCAGTCTTTCCCAGCATCAGGGTCTTTTCCAGTGAGTCTGCTCTTCACATTAATTCACATTAGGACTCAAAAGCTGAAATAGTGATTCCCTTGAAGGGCATTTCATAGACCACTGTTACTGATGTTTTTAGATCTTTGGAGATAGAGAACAATTTAAACTTCTATTATATTTAGAGAAGCAGTCCCTATACTAGTAGCCTAGGGAAATGATCATTTACTAGATCCCCTAAATGATGTAGTGTAGGTTCCTCAGATGATAAAATGTTTAGGGTCTTCCGAAAGATTGATAAACATTTTTTAAAATTTGAAGCTATGAGTTTATAATACACTCCTCTTAACCATATTATTATGTATCCTTATCTGCTGTGAGCTTAACAAATTGTTTTTACTTTAATGAACATTTCATATAACTTAATGAACTTTTCATATAATTGTTTCATATAAATGTACACCATGCAGTCAAACATATGTGACCTTTATTTGTTGTTTTTGTTAGCTGTGGGTCATCAGGAAGAACTGCTGAGAAGACCAATCTTAGTTTTAAGTCTGATCAAGTGAAGGTCAAGCAAGAACCTGGCACTGAAGATGAAATATGTAGCTTTTCAGGAGCTGTGAAACAGGAAAAGACTGAGGATGGCAGACGGAGTGCCTGCATGGTAAGGTTCCAGTGGAACCGTTCAGTGATGTAAGGAGGTCACTTCACTAATTATTTCATCTCTGCGTGTGTAAGTCTGGATACTGATCCCGTGGACCTGTATTCATTTCTAAATTTTTTTGCCTGGTATAAGCCAAATATCTCTTTCTCTAACTGATCTTTTTCCATCAAAGTGTCAACTGTAATTGATCAGAAAAGACTTGTATTAAGGACTCCTTTCAAGCTATCTTTTGGTTTGTAATTTGTTATGTAATTTTGCCATGATTCTAAATTGGGCTCTAGTTTTTTCTAAATTTATTAATCATTTCATTAGTCACATTGAGTCTCAAGCCACAAAAATCCTTGGCCATTTTCCTGGACCAGTGAGTTCAGGGTTAAGACTGCTGACATGAAAGAAGTTTAATGCTCAAAGAGTTTTGTAATGAGAAGATTGCCTTTGGCCTATGAATTATAACGATTAATAATTTTTAATCAATTTTTAACCAGTTTAACAATTATTAACCAATTCCTCAGCTGGAACATTTTATAAAATTTATAATACAGAATGAAGGCAGGCCCAAGTCTCTCTTCATTTAGAAATTTTGATCTTGGTTCTTTTCTTCCTACTTACAATTTATGTGTAATTTTCTACATGGTTGGCACATAGAAATTTCAACTCTGTAGATTTAGAGAGTACTGTTATCTCTTCATTCAGAATTTGGTTTGGAAAGTTCCCCTGAAAAACAGTGCAAAAAGGTGGTGAAAGATTTTACATTGTCACAGTCTTTCTATATTAGTAGGATGGTAAGTGGGCAGAAGAATAGTTCAAAATTCTTTTCAAAAGCTATGTGACAAGGAAGGACCTATCATGTAGGAAGCACAGTGAACTGTATTCAGTATCTTGTAATAACCCATTAAAAAAACTCTGAAAAAAAGTACATATATAACTGAATCACTTTGCTGTATACCTGAAACCAACAACATTGTAGATTAACTATACTTTAATTAAAAGTAATGGTTAAAAAAAATAAAGCCAATAGAAAGGGGGGAAAATCTGTGCAACAGTTCATATAGCCAGCTGTCTATAGGAGAATACCCCTATACTTACTTCCCAATTGACATGCTTAACAGTTTAATTCCTTTATTATCAAGTGAACCAATAGTATAGAGACTGCTCCCTAAAATCATTTTATGAACATGCCAAAGTAATTTTGGGGTTATTTTCATTTTTCATATTACTGATATGATTTCAAGCAATTTTACAATAAATTCCAAAATAATTAAGCTATGTCAGTATATCATGTTGTAAATACACCCACAGTAGCACACACAATGCATGCCATAAGGATTAAATGATTCTTCAAGAATTTGTCCTTGCTTTGTTTTAGTTGAGCAGTCCTGAGAGTAGCTTGACACCACCTCTTTCAACCAACCTGCATCTAGAGAGTGAGTTGGATACATTAACAAGCCTGGAAAACCACGTGAAAACTGAACCTGCAGATATGAATGAAAGCTGCAAACAGTCAGGGCTCAACAGCCTTGTTAATGGAAAGTCCCCAGTTCGAAGCCTCATGCACAGGTCCGCAAGGATTGGAGGAGATGGCAGCAGCAAAGATGATGACCCAAATGAAGATTGGTGTGCTGTCTGCCAAAATGGAGGAGATCTCTTGTGCTGTGAAAAATGTCCAAAGGTCTTTCATCTAACTTGTCATGTTCCAACACTTCTTAGCTTTCCAAGGTACAAGTGATAACTGATTTTTTTGTTGTTGTTGTTTTTTATGAGCTAAAAAAAAATAAAGTTATTCTGGACAGATGGCCTCCTTAACCAATGCCTAGTATTTATATAAAACAGGGAGCCTGTTACTCCATTGTGTGAAGTGAAGTGAAAGTTGTTCAGTTGTGTCCAACTCTTTGCCACCCCATGGACTGTAGCCTGCCAGGCTCCTGTGTCAGTGAATTCTCCAGGCAAGAATTCTGGAGTGGGTAGCAATTCCCTTCTCTAGGGGATCTTCCCAACCCAGGGATTGGACCCAGGTCTCCTATATTGCACACGGATTCTTTACCACCTGAGTCAACAGGGAAGCCCATTACTCCGTTACATTCTAGAGAAATTAACAGGTGAATGAAGAAATGTCCAAGATCTAAGTTATGCATTAGTGATAAAAAATAGACTATTTACTCACCTTCAGTTATACTTCATATAAGCAAATTAGATGAACCTCTAAATTATGAGGAGCGGTGGACTAGAGTATTGAGAAACTTAGTTGAAGATAATTTCTTAATCTGTTGCCATCATTTTTGATAAGGTCTATAATAATGAATAATATTCAGTTTTAGGCAACTCTATTGGCTCTTACCAAAACCTACTTTTTTAATGTTTGAAAGCTCTTAGAAGACATTTTAAAGAAAAAAATACTTTGTGAAAACACCTTTACTGTCAAGTTTTTTTTGAAGAATAGCTTCATCTTTTCATTAGTAGTGCCTGCCTGAGGCACCACGTGCAAAGTTCTCAGATTTTTTCCTTGATCCTCTAGTTGAAATGTCTTTTAGTCATTAACTTTAGAGTGGAGAGTTACTGAGATCCTTATTCAGAAGAGAATAGCATGGGGGTAAAGATAAATAAAGATTTGGGCAGCATATGAGCACTGTCCCTGCATTGTATGACCCCATGGCAGGTAAATCTGGTTTCAAACATTAAAATATTAATTGATGAGCATTCAGTACAAACTTGGAGAAGGCGATGGCACCCCACTCCAGCACTCTTGCCTGGAAAATCCCATGGACGGAGGAGTCTAGTAGGCTGCAGTCCTTGGGGTCTCTAAGAGTCGGACACGACTGAACGACTTCACTTTCACTTTTCACTTTCATGCATTGGAGAAGGAAATGGCAACCCACTCCAGTGTTCTTGCCTGGAGAATCCCAGGGACGGGGGAGCCTGATGGGCTGCTGTCTTTGGGGTCACACAGTCGGACACGACTGAAGCGACTTAGCAGCAGCACCAGCAGCAGCAGTACAAACTGATGATACCAGCTAACACAGTAGAACACATGTGCTGGGCTTGGTGATGACGCCTGTAGTCTCGTCATAATTCTGTAGTGAACTAACTAACTTGGACAGTTCACTGATTTTCAGGGATTAGTTTCTTCATCTACAAGTAGTAGAATTTGGAGCTGTTTTTCTCCCCTTCCATTTAACATATTTATGTTTATGCTATTTCATCTCCAGTTGATTTCAGAGACCATAAAATAATAGAATCATACTTAATTCTTTGAGCCTTCCCTCTTCTCCATCTCTAACCCCAAAATTTTTTAAGTGTCCTTTGGAAAGCTCAGCTTCTTTTTGCCTCTAGATAAAGATTCACATTTTCTCTCAGATTCCTAAGAAGCAATGGTTTTAGTTGAATAGTGCTACCCTTTTTGAAAAATTCAACGTTTAGGATTAGAAAAGTACTGGGTATATATGAACAATGCCAGAATATTTTTCTGAAGAATTGTAATTTTACCTAAATTTTAGAAGGTATAGTCACTTGCCATAGCTGTAATAAGAGCCTTCTTTTTGTTTACTCTTTCAGAAAAGAAAGGCATTGACATTTTGGTCTTGAAATTAAAGCTTTTTATACTTTTGTTTCCTTTGGATAGTAACATCTGCTGGAACGTTAGAATTTTGCCACTGAAAACTTTCTCTCAAAGGCAGATGCTTTGGGAGGAATTGAAAAGGTGACATAGTGTTAGTATAATCCTTAGAATATGTATATATATATGTGTGTGTGTGAGATGAGGGGAGGGAAAGGAGAAAATGCATACGAAGTAATCAAATTGGAGTTTATAGCTTGACAGAAATCATGATGTAAACAAAACTATTAACTGAGCAGATTTAAAAGACTAGCTATGAAAATATAATTGTTTTATTTTTGGCATTGCATGCCAAAAGAAGATACCTGAGGACCTCTGTATCCTGTATTCCTTTCTTCTTCATGTGTATGAAGTCACCATGGTGATAATACTGGGGTTTTGAAAAAATTGGTCTTACGCTGCAAGTGCTGATCATCAGCTTTGTGCTATGAAGAGACCCATTTTTAATGGAGGTAGTGGTTTTATATTGCTTTCCAGAAGGTAATCAGTTGAAGAATGGAGACATTTTGGGACGTTTTTAATCATATAACTTCACTTTATGAGATTTGGCAAAAATAGTACCTCTTTGGTTCCACAAAAACTGGAAAGAAAAGAAAACAAGGAAACTGAAGACAACCTCTAGAGAGCTAGCTTTCCTAGAGTGAGTTTTGTTATAATTACAAAGACTGACTGCCTGTTTCCTTCTTTAGTGGGGACTGGATATGCACATTTTGCAGAGATATTGGGAAGCCAGAAGTTGAATACGATTGTGATAATTTGCAACATAGTAAGAAGGGGAAAACTGCACAGGGCTTAAGCCCCGTGGACCAAAGGGTAAGTGGCAAGTTGATTTGTTATTAGGGATTCTGTAGTTGTCTGTCTATACATTTTTTTTTCCCTTCAGTGTAACATACATATAACCTGGTAATTTTTCATTTTTTAATCACATTATCTGATGGTATATACGTTCATGACTTCTGAAATCTTTGTGTATAGACCTTACAGAGCCTTTAGGTCTAGGCTCTTAAATTTAGCTTTCTCACACTTAACATTTCCCAGCCTAATCTTGGTTTCTTATCCTCTCCTTCAAAAAACGAAGGCAAGAAAATAATGACATAAAAACTGCTTTCCTGTCTCAGTAATTCCCATCAAATAGTACCACCAGTCATCTCTTGCTCAAGCCAGAAATTAGAAGATCTCTTCACCAAACCTGATTCTACTCTTGACCCTCGCAGTCCATTTTCTGTGCAGTACATTGTGTTCTTTTTAAAATAGGTAAACAGGTCTGTCGCTTCCATGCTTAAAATCCTCTAAGCACCCATCATATTAAGAATGAAATCCAAAATCCTCATCTGATTTCACTCGGATTTCTGCTGAACTGTTCTGTACTCTGATCTCCAAAGACAGAGAATATCTTTCACAGACTTCTGTGGCTGTTACGATTTGTTTGACTTTGATCTAATGCATAAATCCATCTTCCACTATCTTTGAGGAGAAAGTATGTGTTTAGAGTGTTACAAAAACATTTCTGATTGTATAACAAAATTCTTGAATTGGATTGAGAAGACACAGTTTTTATTTCATTTTGAACCTGAGCAGAATCCTTTCAAAGAGAAAGGGAATAGCATGTGTCTCGCCTGTCTTGGGGAATTAAAATGAGTAGCAATAAGAGGTAATAGTAGGTAAATAAGTTATATACAGTAGGATAGAAGGTAGTTGCAGTCTGAGAACTAAGTGGGAAACAGGTAGTTTTATTTTGTATTTACAGCTAGTATAAGCTATATGTAGGAGGATAGCTAGTATGTAGAGAGCTTATCTTCAGTTTATTGTAGTAATACTTTATACTGATAAAGTCCTCATTTTCAAGAATATCTTTTTAGGGGGGAAAACAGTTCATGGGTTTTCTTTTCTTTTCTTGGGCCAGAAATGTGAACGTCTTCTGCTTTACCTCTATTGCCATGAATTAAGTATTGAATTCCAGGAACCAGTTCCTGCTTCGGTGAGTTGTTTACCTTAGTACTTTCTTGGTGAATAAGTTTAGTATAATATTTAAGACTACGGGGTCTGGCTTTAGTCTGCTGATGTTAAAACTCAGGCTTGAATAATCTCTTCATCCAGTCTCTTTTCTAAAATGGTTTCTTCCCTCATTGAATTATTTTCAGGATTCTATACAATAACCTGTGTAAAATAATTTTAGCATAGTATTTGATAAAATTTTTGAGTAATAAGAAGTACTTACTGTGTTATTAGGGCTAAATGGATATGAGTTTCACTGTTGAAATTGCAGTTTGTTTTTAAAGACTGTTGCTCTGATCAAAACTTAATTTCTACATCCTCTTTTACTTTTAAAATAGACATAAGGGTTACAGCTACAGGTATAATTGAAAGAGTCTTGAACTAGGAATTAGAACACTTGACTTATCCAAGTTCTGCCATTAACCAGCCTTATAGCTGGGGAGATGTACATAATTTTCTGCCTCTACTTTTAACTATAGAGGAGGCATTTGAATGAAATTATTTCTAAAATTCAGTTGTATGATTTCTACATCCTCTTTACTTTTAAAATGGACATAAGGGTTACAGCTACAGGTATAATTGAAAGAGTCTTGAACTAGGAATTAGAACACTTGACTTTTCCTAGTTCTGCCATTAACCAGCCTTATAGCTGGGGAGATTGACATAATTTTCTGCCTCTACTTTTAACTACAGAGAGGGAATTTGAACAAAATTATTTCTAAAATTCATTTGTATGATTGATTCTAAGATCTGTACCTTGGGGAGAAAAATCTCTATGCAAGTATTAATTTGATTAAAAGTATAACGTTGAACCTTTTATAATGGTTTTGCCTTCATAAGCCCTCTTTTATGAACAATCAAGATTAATAGAAGACTGTGGGGAGAATTTCCAAGCCTTTGCGCTTTGTTTTTCTTAAAGCAGGTTTTTGTAAGCAGGTTTTTGTAAGGAATAAAGACTCTAAAATCCTATAGTAAAAGGAATACCAGGGATACATTATAAATGTGATAAGAATATGCTACACATATTGTATTTGCTTGCTGTTGATTGTTGAATTAAGATATTATTGAATACCAGACCTGTTATATAGGGTATTGAATAGTAATTTGTTTACTTAGGGAGGCTTAGAAATGGAAAGAGTAAAAGGTTCTAGATACAAGGAAGACATTTTGTTCAGATAGTAATCATCTGACACCAGGAAGTCTGTCTGGTCTTCAAGTTCAGGGACTTTACGGTAGAAAATTACTTTCCAACATTTTCTTTTAATGAACTTTTAAAATTGTTTCTCTGTGTTCAGTTATTTTTGCAAAGATACAGATTTCTGCCCAGGAGTTGGGGCCAGAACGCCCAAGCATGACCACTAAGTGGATAATAGGGGCTTTCTTGGTGGCTGAAGATGGTAAAGAATCTGCCTGCAATGCAGGAGACCCAGGTTTAATTCTTGGGTTAGGAAGATTCCCCTAGAGAAAGGCATGGCAACTAAATGGTTAATAAAATTTTTTCTTGTGTCACTACAGTCTCACCTCTGTTGCTATGTTCAGAGTTCTGTGATATAAGGTTTTATCCTCTATAAAGGATACTATATTCTATAGCAATACATTTTGTAATCTTCTTTCCTTATTTTAAAGTCATACAATTCTGATGGGCAAGGTGTGTCCCTAACACTAGTGGTTGGCTTTCCTTGCTGATTGATTTTTTTTTCCCCCTTAATTTCCTTATTAAACATGGAACTTTGGGTCCTTCATGGAAGACCAAGGAGACTACCACATATTCTGAATGTGATTTGATTTTCATGTAATTGTGACAGAAGATTTCAAGTACAATTCACTATACTCCACATTTGCACACAGCTGGCTTAATCAACACATACTTTTCTCTAACATTAATATACATCGCATTTTCAAATTAAACACTTTGGCATTTTTGGAGAATCCTTATCTATCCTTATTTGTTTCTTTAGATACCAAACTACTATAAAATTATAAAGAAACCAATGGATTTATCCACCGTGAAAAAGAAGCTTCAGAAAAAACATTCCCAACACTACCAAATCCCAGATGATTTTGTGGCTGATGTTCGTTTGATCTTCAAGAACTGTGAAAGGTTTAATGAAGTATGTTAGCTTCCAAACTATAGAGTCTTGGATTATTAGTTTTTGTTTGTTTGCTTATTTTGTTACTGGATTTTGTTTTCCCTGCCAAGAGATTTTTTCTGTTGATTTGAAAAAATTATTCTACTCCAGGTCTGTCAAAAGTAAAATTTGATTGCATCCACAGTTCCAAAGAAGAAAGTTTACTGTATATAATTTGAAATATATACTTAAATATAATGTAATAAATTAAGAATATTATTGGATATCCCTTCCTGAATATGTTGAGGGTTGAGATAAGCATAGAAAATAGTCTGTAGTTAAGTACATTTTGTAGGAAATGATTACATACAAGCCTACATTTTGGATACATTTAGGAAAGGGATTTGTACCAGTGTCTTTGATTTCATTTGTGACCATATAAATATAGAACCTTAAAAGTATAAACTCAAGTGGCTCATCTTGACTAGTAACCCAGAGTGTACAACGTTGAGTTTTCTCAACATTTCAGCAATATGACTTTCATTAACTTTGGTTATGTATTTTTTTTGAGAATAAAGATGAGCTATCCATGCCTTTAGTAGAAATGTGATGTATATCACCTTCAGGGATGTTTTTGTTATCTTTGGGAAGGTCAAATTTCTTTTTTGTGAAGGAATATTTTAATTATTATAAGAGAAGAAAATGGATGAGAATCCACAAAATCTTCAGATTACTAGAAGTTTCTTTATTGCTGATAAAATTTGAATGCCGTATGAATATTACTAAAAAATTCACATTGAATCATGTGAAATGTACTCAGAGTTGCCTCTAGGAGCATCTAGGTGGCTTTTTAATTTCATATTAAAAATATTAGTGATAAGTTTTGTTGCCTTTATAGCAGTGTGTCACAGAGAATGTAGGAAAACCTCATTCTCTTGAAGTTAAATTAATACAGTCCCAAATTTCTTGTCTTATTTTCTAATTCAGATATTTTCAAATAAGTATGCTTTCATGAGCCATAGCTAATAACATTTGCCAGGAAGAAGACCTATTTTAATGATAGTTAAACAATTTATGATTAACAAATTACCACACAGATGGAATTCTGATTGATTGTTGAAAGCTTGTTGGTTAGAAAAAAAACAAAACGTTTCTTATATTTGTTTCAAATAATTTTTTGCAACTCCTATTCAGGTTGACCTCACTAATTCAGAATTTTGAGAAAATTTCACAGTAGCTTTAATAATAGCTTTGTAAAGAAAGTGGGTCCATGTTCTGTATAATTTTAGGAAGCTCTTGAACTGGTCATAGCAGTTTGTTCCCCCTATTATGGCTGACTTTCGTCGCCAATCCTATGCAGTCTTATAACTTTAGAAAGGATTATAATTTCCCTTTTTTTTTTTTGACTCTGGTATCCTTTTTAGATGATGAAAGTTGTTCAAGTTTATGCAGAAACACAAGAGATTAATTTGAAGGTAAGCTTTTCAGACCATGCAAACTTGGTGAAGGAATATGCATTACCAATAGGTGAATATTCCTATCTTTTGCTTGCAGGCTGATTCAGAAGTAGCTCAGGCAGGGAAAGCAGTTGCATTGTACTTTGAAGATAAACTCACAGAGATCTACTCAGACAGGACCTTCGCACCTTTGCCAGAGTTTGAGCAGGAAGAGGATGATGGTGAGGTAACTGAGGACTCTGATGAAGACTTTATTCAGCCCCGCAGAAAACGCCTAAAGTCAGATGAGAGACCAGTACATATAAAGTAAAATGACATGAACTTAAACCAGTTGTTTAAAAAAGAAAGAAAAACTTCTATTTAAGTGTTGCTGGAATATCCTGCCTACAGTGGGCTCCTTCTTGAAGAAGATGATAGCTTTTACACAGTATTAGATTGAAATAATGGACAGAAAACACATTCTGGTCAAGAAAGGGGGAAAGGACTCTATTTGCAACTTTAAAAGTGAAAACAAAAGTCAAAGTGAAATGATTTGAAGATTTCTGTTACTTCAGAGAATGGTTCTGATTGCTAGAATGGGCTGATGTTGATGATCATTTGGTATTGATTGGTGCAAATACTGAGTGTTCAAGTACTTAAGGATCATGTCACTGGTTAAGTTGTCTCTTTGGACTAGAGTGCACATTTACTAAAATGACTTTCATGTCTCTCCCTTCACACATATACAATACTGGGTTATTTTCTAGTCAAAAATCAAAGTTCTCAGATTCCACTTTGATATCAATCAGTGCAGATGTACATTAGATCATGCCATTATATTTTATCTCGTTTTGATGCTGTTGGGCCTTAGTTTTTATATTGGTTAAAATAATTCAACAGTAGATTTTCTGTTCATACTTAAAGACTTTGGGAAACATGCCTATTGAACTTCATTTAATCAACTCTAGTGTTGTACTGAAATAAATATGGTAACTTTTCAGTAGCAGATCATTTATAATAATCATTTCCAGAAAATACTTCCACAGAATTGTACTTCCCAATCAAATCATCTGATCACACATTTATTCCCATGAAAGGTAGAATGGTTGTTTGAAAATTAATCTAGTTTTCTGTACATTTAAAATTTGATTGAGGTGACAGCTGGCTCTTACCCCGTCTTCCTTCATATCGGTTTTCTGATAGACCACTATTGGCAAACAGTTATCTGTCAACTACCAAATGTGTAAAATTTTCTGTATTTCACTTTGTCTTATTTGTAAATAGTGAACTAAAACTTCTGGCAGATCAGCAACATTTGCTGAGCCTGTTTTTTAAGCTAATATGTATTCTTACTAATGTTCCTATCAAGAATGGATTTGTAATATATGCTGTCTATTTCTAATGTTCACATTCATATTTTGAGGTTCTATCTTATTTTAATAGAGAACAGACTTCTCAGAAAATCTTCAGAAGCAGCTTATTATTAAAATATCAAAATATTGAAATAAACCCGGTGGGGTTAGATTACTCATCCGTCCACCAAGTGGGACATTTGCATGGACTGGGGGCTTTAAGGACTTAGAACAGACCTGTAAGTATATCCTGAAGATGAGCCAATCAATCCCCACTTGAATGGTTACTGGAATAGACCCACCTTTACGACCCTGATTTTAGCACCCGAGGCAGATAAACTCACCTTGGCTCTGTTTCATTTTTCTTCTCTTCATTTGTGATGCTCAGATCCAAGATGTGTGTTCTAGACTGTGTACAGGCTTCTCTTTTGTTGAGTTAAAAATTTTAGTCCTACTTTTGTATGGACATACTAGAATGTAAAGTGACCAAAATAGAAGACTTGCCATTAGATATTTTTCAGATGTCAGCATATTTGTGGCAAATCATTTGCCTTTTTACAAATTCAGCTTAAACAGTTCAGACAGTAGACTACTCAGAAAAACTTATTTGACATAATTGTCTAAGAGGTAAATATTTTTTAGTGCGTATTGAATCAAATAAAGTGCTCTAAAGAAGTTATTACACAAATTTCTTTGGGTTGTTTTTCTTTAACATGTGGTGGAGGTAAACATGAATATGATTCAAGCCTTCTAATGGTGTATTAGTTTTATTATTGCTGTTGACTTCATTCTGTGGCTTTCTTTTAGCTTTTTCAGTTGTTACAAGTTAAACTTTAAAACATATACCAAAACTTATCAATTTACTCAAATCTCAAATTCTTTAGAACAGATTTCTTATAAAAAGGAAAAATTATTTTAAAATACTTTTATCTATGTGCATTTTCCTCTTTCCTACAACATTCATGATTTCTGTTTATCAGGAGACTTACCTAAGGGTACATTTTGGTAAGTGATGAGTAGCAATGTAACTTCATTTTGCCAAGCCATTGAGTGCTGATAGTTTGTGCTTGCTCTTCATGTGAATCCTTTTCATGGTCTTAGATAACACATTCTACCAGAAACAAATTGTAAGTAAAATATTTGATATTTGGGGCCTTAAAAGCTAATGTGTTCCCTTAAAGACATTTACATGTCAGATGGAGATTTTGGTTTTTATTTTCTTTTAATATTGGTTCTTAAAAAGCCAGTTATTGCCAGCATTTAATAGGTTCCATTTCTGTTAACAGAAGGTAGGTTCATACTGATGAGGAATTACTGTTAAATTATATAACTTATCAACAAACCACCATTATATAAAGGTATTCACTGTAGATTTCATTAAACCTTTTTTTCTTTCACATTCATCATTCACTGTGTTTCTAAGCTGATTTATTCACTAAACATGCCTGTTAAAGTATAAAAAATTTATATTCAGATATCTTACATTTTCCTGTTCATTAATGTTTTAAAAAGACAAACATTGAATATCAATCCCTGAAGTCCGTTTGTTTTAATACTCCCTTAAAATTGTATTCTTTGTTAAAAGGTAGTATTTTTGATTTGAAGATTTAAATATTTCCTTAAACTTTCACCACACTTCATTTTTCATTTCCACTAAGAACAAAGTGTTCCTCGGTCTGTTCCTCTGGCCTAAATTTGTATTTTTTAGCACTTGGGTCAGCTGATACAGTGAATGAGAGAACTGCTTTGCAAGGTGAAGCATGTATGTGTTCCAAAGTATGGTTAAGTTGTAGGTCAAGTTCTACTGAAACATAAAATCATTACTAGAGAAAGGTTAAGGCATTGAATCCACCGTCAAAATTATTCTTTTTGGAATCAACAAGGTACTTTCTGACTTCTATTCTTATATAAGGAAATTTTAAATAAATTTTAAAGTTAGTTAATTCTAATTTTTTTGTTACAACATTGAGATTTTTAGTTACTCCAAAGAAATAACACTTTTAAATAGAAGCAAAAGGTTTATAGTCTGCAAATTGTGGATTTATCAATTACCTCAGCAGGTATCCTGCCATGTAACTATTAATGATTAGTTTTAATAAGCCAGTAGTCTTAGGTTTATTGGACTATGCTCTTGGGTTGTGGCCTACCATCCATTATTCTCTTAGTATTTAAAATGGAGTAAATGCTGTGGCCCCATCTCCCTTGGCCTTTTAAAATCCCTTATCCATGCCCACTAATATACAACATATGAAGTATAAAAAATGCCATTTCTTGAGGTCAGCACTGCTTATTTGCATACTCAACATTGGATCAGTGAGTAGTTTTATAGTAGTCTACCCTCCCCAACTTCCCTAATTCAAACAATCAGGTTCTTAAGTCATGCCACGAATTCTTAACTCATACTGTCTATATTAATAATCTGCTTGAGGTGATCCAAGGTGTTAGGTGAATCACAACTTGATCATCATATACCAGACCTGGATGTTTATTTCCCACAGTTACCTTCTCCTTGATAAAGCAATAACACTGCTTTAAGTCTGTTGCCTAATAGCATGTCATAATCCTCTCGTGGATGGTGATTTTATAGGAAAGTTTGTATGCATATCACCCAATCTATCTTTTAAAAATTAAGGAATTTAAATGTATGCTGGACCTAATGACAATATATTGTGGCATTTTATTTTAAAAATTGGGGAAAGTTGCATATTTTTTTAAAAGTAGGCATTTGAGTAAAAAAATCGAAGGTACTTTTTTAAGAAAATTTATATGCCACAGTTTACATAGACATTTCAGATTTCAACATATACTCTTGATATAATGGTTTCTTTTACTTGGTCAAAATGCACGTATAGTATTTCTTCCATCTTAGTTCCTTGTGTTTGCCTTTGTGGTCTTTTATATATTTTTATTGTATCTGAGAAAGAAAATTATCTTCAAAAATAAGTCAATTTGGAAATATTTATTATAATCAAACTACAAAATGTACAAAATTAAGTTTAGCCCTTTTCTAGCAAGTGATCTTTAAAGTTAAAAATGCTGTTCTTTTAAATTCTCCAGATTTGTATGTGGGAGGGCACTGGAATGATCTTGCAAGTGCCACTGCAATATTCCCTTTCAAGTGTGGCCTAAATTTCAATCTTAAGGACGAAATGCATGTCTGCTCCTGGTCTGAAAATGTAGGCATTAATTATATTTTAAATCACAGTGAAACATGTATATAAGCCTATAACAAGATTTGTGCAATTTGAAAGCCTTTTGATTTTCTTTGTAGACGTACCTACACACGAAAGGGTTAAACTCACAGCCTTACTAGTTCCTTGTTTCCCCTCATTATTGTTCCCCTCTTCTCTCTCCTCATTATTATTACTAATACTACAGTTACTTTTTTTTGCACATAGTTAACTACCCTTCAATATGATTCTGAAAGAAAAAGTGCTGTTTCTGTGGTATTGTATTCTCTAAATAATCATATTTAATTTTTTTGAAACAAGGTTGCAGTTTCTAATTGTTCTATTCCTGTGTTTTTTGCTGGTGTGTAATAAAAGCAAGGTTTTCTTTTCATGGTTATTTAATACATTAGCTGCCTGTAAATATTTCTTGTTATAATGCTCTGGAATGTGTTGTAGAAGTTGTATTAGATTAGTTTAAAACCTTGTTTGAAAGCCACGTTGTTTTGGTTATTTCTATTAAATTAGAAAATTGAAAAAGTTTTCAAATGAATCTTTTTTCTTCCTCCTCTTTGAGACTTAATCACTTAGATTTTAAAAATTTATACTCTGTGAGGCACCGGAGATACTTTCATGAACAAGATAAAATACAGTCCATGCCCTCCCAAATTGTTATACTCCATTTGAGAATGATAGGGATTAACACAGAATATAGTTAAGTAACACAGGGAAGGATCTAACCCCAAATTTTGTTCATCAGGAAAATGATCTCTCTCACTCATAAAAGACAGG
Source organism: Bos indicus x Bos taurus (assembly GCF_003369695.1). Taxonomy (NCBI): domain Eukaryota; kingdom Metazoa; phylum Chordata; class Mammalia; order Artiodactyla; family Bovidae; genus Bos; species Bos indicus x Bos taurus. The sequence continues at coordinate 29,126,318 of NC_040078.1, forward strand.
ACCAGGTAAAAGAGAAAATGAAGAGAATAAATGTACAGAAGCCTAAAAGTAAAAGGAGAACATTTTTGTATTCCAGGACTGAAGGGGTCAGTTTAACTGGAATAGAATGTAAATTGGAGTAGTAAAATATTAAGCTGAAGAACAGAGCAGGATCCTTTTCATGCAGAAAGTTATAATAAAAGGGGCTTGGGGCTTTTTCACTGAGGTCAACAAGGAGTCCCTGAAGAATTTTAAGCAGGATGGGGCTTAGTGAGTTGACATAATTAAAATGATCTTTCTGATCTGATTAAGAAGAATGAGTTATGGAAGAGATGGGTACTGGAAAGGCAATTTTAGGCTGTTCGTAATCTAGGTGAGCCCTAAGTTATCTAACAGTGGAGATGGAAAATGGCAGTCAAATTTTAGAGAACTTTAAAAAGTGAGCTATCTCAGTAACTATCCCAATGGCCCAGTAACTGACTCCATGTGGTTGCCTAAGATATTTTATGTGGTACCTATTAAAATAAGGGGAGAAAGGAATAGATCTGAGGATTTGTTGAGTTTAAAGTTCCTCTGGAAAGTTAAGGAGAAGGTAGGTGTCCTAGGATAGTTCTGGTGCTTATCCTGGGCTGCAGATAGAATCTGTAAGATACATCAGGAATCATGTCTGTTGTATTCACTGAATATGCCTAGCACATGGTAGGCATTCACCAACAAGTGTCAGAGTTGAGCCACTTGCTAATAGTAACAATGTGTAAGAGTATATTATTGCCTAGGAGATTTATAGAATGAGAAGGGTAGAATCCTTAAAGCCAGGAGACATTTAAGGAGTAGGAAAAAAATAAAGACTTCAGAAGTACAGTATGGTTAGTCATGAAAGAAAGCCAGGAGAGCCATAATGGAAAAAGGCTGCAAGAAGGGATGTGAAAAAATCAGTGATAAAGTGTTGGAACAAGAGATGAAGTAATGTTAAACTGGCCATTAACTGTAGGAATTTAGAAGCCATAGATGACCTTTTGATAAGACCTGCTCCAGTTTAGACAGCAGCAAGAGTTCAGCGGGTTAGATTAATGACTGAGTGTAGGCTGTTCTTTAAAGAAATACGACTTTGGTTTTTCTTCAGGTTATTCAGAGCGAATGGTCATGAATAATTAAGTAAAGCATCACAATGAAATTTCCAAATTGTTAAGCTTTCTATATGCATTGTATAGTGGGAAAAGAATGGATTTTGACCATTGGGCAGTCTTTGGTTGAAACCTTTTGATTTGAAGTGGTAAACTTAGATTTACTGATCTGTGTATACTTCGATTATTTATGTTGAGAAATGGGGATATTCATATCCAGGTAATGGAATTGACAGGACACTATGTGTCATCCCTGTGGCTACAAAGGAAGTTCTCAACAACCATTTAGCTTCCTTTTTCCTGTTTCTCCTGCCTGTTATTGCCATGAAAAGGGGCGGGTTAGAAATGTCAGTTTCTCCCTTTTTACTGATGAGATAAAAGACTTCAGTACAGATCCGTAAGAGTTGTAAATCTATCCTCTTTGAAGTAGTTAACTTGTCAGCCAGTAATTTAGTTGATAGTTAGACTTCTAAATCCCAGCAGATACTCATATTTTGCCCTAGATTTTTAGGGAGTAATAAATGCAAAAATTAACAGGTAGGATACATATCTAGTGCCAGCTTTTGTCTCAAGCTTCCTTTTCATATTACTTGAGCCTCAGGTAGTGGTAAATACAGCATTGTTCTTTTGTTTACACATATGTTGGTGATTTGGAAAGGCAATATACAGGACATCAGTTTCTGCAATATGGCAGACTGCATGCCCTGAGGAACCCTGATGGTTCAAACATCTGAAATGCTGAATAAGACTCAGTTAAAAACAAAAACCTTGTTTAAGTGTATTGCTGAGCTAAGAAGGAAGATGCTCAAAGCTCTACCCTGTCTGTCACCTGTAGCATTTTTGCCAAAAGTATTTGGCCTGAATCTAATCATGTGGAATAGACATAAGTGGAATATGTTTTTTACAGAGATGCTTGATATGAATTCTTAAAGTAACTTGTAAAACAAATGTAGAGGCTATTCTAGATCAGTTACATGTAGTGCATGACCTTAGATTTGATATTGAATTAAATCATCCCAGCCATTAAAACATTTTAGGCACATCTGTGAAAATCTATATATGAACTCTTAAATGATATGGAATGTTTAATTTCCTTAGGTGTGATAATAGATTTGTGCTTATATATAAAATCCCTTTTTTTTCTTAGGACATGGCATGCTCTAATATCTAGGGATGAAGTATTATCATAAATGGTTAGGCAAAATGTATGATAGTGCATATGTGCCAGGAAAACTGGTAAGTCAGGTAAAGGCAGATGAGTGCATATTGTTTGGAACTTCTGGAGACTTGAAAATTTTCAAAATAAAATTAATGAAAGGTGGGACAAAAAGCATGAATCCAGAGAAGAGTTAAGAGGACCATTGCTCCAGGTGTACTCAGGACTTTGGAATGAGATCAAAGTATAAGGCCAGTCTAAGTGTGAAGTCAGAATGAGGTGTTTTTCTAAAACCTGGGACCTCAAAATATGATACACTCAATGAAAGAATGAACCAGAATAGCCTACTTCAGAGAGGAAACTAAGTACAGGGAAGAAAAAAAATCTTCCCTAAGAATTTGTACCCACTAGCCAACACTGACTCACATTATTTATCTAGTCATAGAAATTAAAGTGGGTTCAGGTTAGAGGTGATTACAGCCACTTAACAGAATTAATGTTAATACTCTTACAGAAAGCACTTGAGACCCAATCTCCAATAATGTTCGTAGGTAATATGCCAATAGTCTTGGATTCATTCAGAATGGCAAAAATGAGAAGTTTTCTTAAAATTGGGAGAGAAAGCAGATTTTGACCCATAATGACTATATTGGATGAGTGTTCAAATTAACATGTCTAAAGTTGGGATGGCATTGTAGTATATTTTGGTTATGTTCATGGTAAAAAAAAAAATGGCGTAGCCTTCAATATTTGATGGCTTGGGTTCATTGAAATACAATACCGGGAATAGAGCATCAACAATTTGAGAAGGAATAAAGAGTATTAAAAATGGTGGAGGTGCAGGATAACAAGAGTTCATGGAAAGAAAAATAACCAGTTGGACCTAAAATATTTAGAAATAAAAAACAGATGAAAGACCAAGATGAAATGATACAGAATGCAGTATATTACAGAGTATATGAAGGACAGGTTAAAGGACAGACATCAAGAATATATGGAGAAGGTCAAGGAACATCTAATTAAAGTATGAGATGGAGATGATAGAATACATATGGATGATACTTGAGGGTATTTTGCTAAGAATTTGCCAAATTTGAAGTAAAAACATCTTCAAATTGGTGGCGTCTGGGGAAAAAATCATTGTCTAGATCTACTGAGCTAAGTTGTGGAAGACAAAAAGTGAGAAGTCAAAGTAATACTCTTACAAAGCAAAACCACCAAACTAGAATGTCTTAAAAGAGTAAGAGAAGAGCTCTCCTGAAAGTAACAGTAGTCTTAACAGCTGTTTAAGAATAGCAATGAAAACCAGAAGACAATGGAATAATATTTTAGATATTGAGAGGAAGCTGTTAGGCCAGAATTTTGTACCCAAAACTATCCAAAAAGGCAAGCACATTTTGCCTAATAAGGGTTTACTACCAATATATCTGTCTACATTAAATGAATGTGAGGGTTTTACTCCAAGAAAAGCAGAAACAAAAATCTAAGACATAGTAAGGAATGGTGACCAAAGAAAATGGTTAATGAGGGTAAACTTTATAAAATAATGTCAGTTTTTGCAAGTTAAAAAAAAGGCTGAATGATTTATGGCAATAGCATTTCTGCTTCCTGGAAACTGGAAAAAACACATAAAGCCCCTGAAGGTGGTCCTGTGTGCAAACAGCAGATGAAGAACCATCTCTTCAAGAAAATATGTGAAAATTCTGTTGGTTCAACTGTTAACAGGTTCTAAACATTCCAAGACTCCCTCCTCTCCCTTGTAATCTCTAACATAGACACTTCAGACTGCTGTTAGCCCAAAACACAGGCTTCCTCTCAACTCCTAGTTGGAAGGCTCTTCTCCTAGGAAAAGCAGGACATGTCTCATCCTGCCCTCAGCTACCTGTTGCTGGTGCCAAGTCTTGAGTGTGGTTAGAAGTGGGAGCACTCTTCAGCCTCCACTCAGAAAGGAGCCTCCACCTTGAATGTGGCATGCTTAATACACTGGGACACTGATCACCTTTGCCCTGTCTCATGAAGTGGTGGTTCCATGCCAGGAGAGGCAAACTGAGACCTCAAGCTGCTTTCCCAACCTCCTCCACTTCTAGGGGTGTCACACTCAGAAATTTGACATTGTCTAAGCTTGGGCTTAAAGAGATTTTGCCTTGAAGGAGAAGCAGTTAATGAAACCAATATCTCCTTTTCTTTTGTTAAGGAAGTGACTTCATTTTTCAACAGAGCATTGATAACTTCATACCTGAGGGCACAACACTAGCTGTTCAGTCGCCAAGTTGTGTCTAACTCTTTATGACCCTGTGCGCTACAGCACACAAGGCTTCCCTGTCCCTCACAGTCTCCTGGAGTATGTCCCAAGTTCACGTCCATTGGATCGGTGATGCCTTCTAAGTGTCTCATCCTCTGCTGTCCTCTCCTGCCTTCAGTCATTCCCGGCATCAGGGTCTTTTCCAGTGAGTCAGCTGTTCTCATCAGGTGGCCAAAATATTAGAGCTTCAGCGTCAGTCCTTTCAATGAATATTATATTCAGGGTTGATTTCCTTTAAAATTGTCTTGTTTGACCTCCTTGCTTTCCAAGGGACTCTCAAGATTCTTCTCCATCATCACAATTTGGAAGCACCAGTTCTTTTGTGCTCTGCCTTCTTTATTGTCCAGCTTTCATATCCATATATGACTACTGGAAAGACTAAACGGACCTTTGTTGGTAAGGTGATGTGTTTGCTTTTAAACACAGTCTAGGTTTGTCATAGCTTTCCTGCCAAGAAGTAACCGTCTTCCAATTTAATGGCTGCAATCACCATCCACAGTGATTGTAGAGGCCAAGAAGAGGACACACTAGAGGTTGTGACGAGACAACTGAGATGAAATTCAAGATACAGTCTTAAACTGTAGGTCACTAGTTTATAAGGGCTTCCCTGATAGCTCAGTTGGTAAAGAATCTGCCTGCAGTGCAGGAGACCCTGGTTCAGTTGCTAGGCTGGGAAAATTTGCAGGAGAATGGAAAGGCTACCCACTCCAGTATTTTGGCCTAGAGAATTCCATGGACTGTTTAGTCCATGGGATCACAAAGAGTTGGACACAATTGAGCAACTTGCACTTTGAACCAGTTTATAGGGAATGAGGTAGCTTGAAGGAGCCAATCCCTAGGATTGTAAGTTTCAAATAGATTGCTACCTTTAAAGGCTCCAGAATACGCCAACATGATTGGAGTATTTCTCTGCCTTTAAAGGAGCCAGAATACTCCAATATGATTGGAGTAGTTTATAGAGCACTTCTATGCCCCACAACATTGTTGAAAACAGTACATGAGTGTAACAGCTGAGCATAGTCAAACAAGGGAGCCCTACTAAACCCCAAGAATTTGTGATTATACCTAAAGCTGTACCTCTTGAGGTACATCGGAAGCTTAATACTAGGAGAGGGGAGGAGGTAACATTTCACTAAATTTCAGTTCAGTCACTCAGTCATGTCTGACTCTTGTGGCCCCACGGACTGCAGCATGCCAGACCTCTCTGTCCATTACCAACTCCCAGAATTTGCTCGAAACTCATGTACATCAAGTTGGTGATGCCATCCAACCATCTCGTCCTCTGTCATCCCCTTCTCCTCCTGCCTTCAATCTTTTCCCAGCATCAGGGTCTTTTCCACTGAGTCAGTTCTTCACATCAGGTAGCCAAAGTATTGGAGGTTCAGCTTCAGCATCAGTCCTTCCAATGAATATTCAGGACTGACTGCCTTTAGGATTGACTGGTTTGATCTTGCAGTCCAAGGAACTCCAGAGTCTTCAACACTACAGTTGAAAAGCATCAATTCTTCAGTGCTCAGCTTTCTTTATAGTCCAACTCACATCCATACATGACTACTGGAAAAACCATCGCTTTGACTAGATGGACCTTTGTTGACAAAGTAATGTCTCTGCTTTTTAATATTCTGTCTAGGTTGGTCATAGCTTTTCTTCCAAGGAGCAAGCATCTTTTAAATCCATGGCTGCAATCACCATCTGCAGTGACTTTGGAGCCCAAGAAAAGTCCGTCAGTGTTTCCATTGTTTCCCCATCTATTTGCCATGAAGTGATGGGACCAGATGCCATGATCTTAGTTTTTTGAATGTTGAGTTTTAAGCCAGTTTTAAGACACTAAGTTTCAGACAGTCACAAATACCAATCCTTGGAGGTGAAGGAGGGGAAGCACCCATTGCTACAATGCATTATCTAAAATCTTCAGTTCCTGACAAATAGTCATGCAAAGAAACGGGAGTGTAAGTCACACTGGAAATAAAGTATTCAGCAGAAACTGCCTGTGAGAGTGACAAGAGACACTTGAAAATAAAACTAAAGGAAACCATGGTTAAAAAGTAAATGAAGATATGATGACCATGTTACATCACATGGAGAATATCAATAGAGAGATATTCAAAAGAAATGGAGGGACTTTGCTGGTGGTCCAGTGGTTAAGATGCCACACTTCCACTGCAGGGGACACGGGTTTGATCCCTGGTCAGGGAAGTTTTGAAAGCTGTGTAGTGCAGCAAAAAAAAAAAAAAAAAAAAAACCAAATGGAAATTTTGGAGTTGAAAAGTACAATTTTAAAAATTCACTAGAGAGGCCCCAACATCAAGTGAACTTGAAGAAGAACGAATAGATGAACGTGAAGATGGATCAGTAGAAATTAAAAATGAATACAGCTTCAGCAAAACGTGGGACACGATTGAAGACTCTTAACATAAGCAGGATGGGAATACCAGGAGAGGAGAGAAGTAAAAATACACAAGGAATTTCCACAAAGTACTGCAAATCAATAACTATATTCCAGGAAATTTAGTGAACCCAAATATGATAAAAGCAAATCTTCAGAGATATAAAATTTTAAAGTGTCAAAGACAGAATATCTTGAAAGAAGCAGGAGAAAAATAACCTACTTTCAAAGGAGTGAGGAGAAGGGGACGACGGAGGATGAGATGGCTGGATGGCATCACTGACTCCATGGACGTGAGTCTGAGTGAACTCTGGGAGTTGGTGATGGATAGGGAGGCCTGGCATGCTGCGATTCATGGGGTCGCAGAATTGGACACGACTGAGCGACTGAACTGAACTGAACTGAAGGTTAAAAATTGACTTTGCAACAGTTTAACATTGGAGACGAGAAGGCTGTAGATAAAATTCAAAATGCTCAGAGGAAAAGAATGTCAACCAAGACTGCTATATCCAGCAAAGGTCCCCTTCAGAAGTAAAGGTAAATTAAAGACTTTTTCAGATAAAGCAAGATGTGACAGAATTTGTTGCTAGGAGATCTGACTTACAAAAAATTTAAGGAGGAGTTAAAGTTGAAAGCAAATGACACCATGTGGTAATCTGAATCTGTTTCAGTAAAGATAATTGTGTAAGATATTATGTAACTATATAAACATAAATGCATATTTTCCTTCACTTAATTGTAATAGCAACTGTATGGAACAATATGTATATTATATGTCATTGGACCCAGACTGAAATACAAGATATGTATATTGTATTTCCTAATAACAGCATAAAGGAGGTGGGTGGGAGTTATATTGGCATAAGGAAATTACTATACAGTTGACCCTTGAACAACATGGGGTTGGGGCACTGCATTTGAAAATCCATGTGTAACATTATAGTTGGCCCTCCCTATCTGTCGCTCTGTATCCAGGGATTCAGCCAACTGTGGGTTGTGTAGTACTATAGAATGTATTTATTGAAGAAATTCCATGTATAGTGGACCCATGCTGTTCAAACCCATGTTGTCAACATTTAAATTGGTTAAATAATTATAATAGTCTATTGTTGAAATTTTATGTATAATATTACAAAAAGGAGGAAACTGGAATAGAGCTATAAGGATAATATTCCTATAAGGAATTAGCTTGGAAACCTGTATCTGATCATGTTAAGATGTGTATGGTAACGCCTAGAAAAACTTAAAAACCCTCAAAATGTACAGTGAAAATTCAAAGACATTAAAATACTACTTTGGAAAATATTTACTTAAAGCAAAAGAAGGCATTAAAAGAGGACTAAAAAAAAAAAAAAAGACATGAGACACAGAAAGCAAAAATTAAAAATTTAGGCAGTAATCCAATGATGTTAATAAAAAAAAAACAGTAAATGTGATGATTAAGCAATCCAACTAAATGACTGAGATGGTCAGACTGGATGGATAAATATATGTTGTCTTCAGGAAATGAATAGAAGGGAGTAAAATGTGTCCTGCAAACAGCAACCCCAAGAAACTTGGAGTGCTTACACTTTGAGAGAGAATAACTTTAGAACAAGACATAGTATGAGGAACATTTTATAAAGTGATTAAGTGTCAGTCCACATCAGGAAGATTTAACAATTACACATTTGGAGAAGGAAATGGCAACCTACTCCAGTGTTCTTGCCTGGAGAATCCCATGGACGGAGAAGCCTGGTAGGCTGCAGTCCATGGGGTCGCACAGAGTTGGACACAACTGAAGCGACTTAGCAGTAGCAGCACAAAAATACAAGACAGCGAAAAACTGATAGACATGAAGGGAGAAATAGTACAACAATAATGGTTGGAAATTTCAATATCCCACTTTGAATAATGGGTGATACAACCAGAAAGAACAATGAGACAAGATGAACAAAACTCTAAACCAACTGATCTAATAAGTCTAAGAGGATAGAAATAATGCAAAATGTTTTTCATCAACAATGGAATGAAATAAAAAAAAAGTTTGAGAAAAATCACAAATAAGTAAATTATTAAGTGTAACACTCAAATAACCAGTGGTTCAAAGAAGAAATCAAGGGAAATCAGGATATACTTTGAGACGAATAAAAGTAACACAAAATATAAGAACTTATGAAATTCAGTTAACATTGCTTAGAGGGAAATTTATAGCTATAAATGCCTATGGTAAGAAAAAAATTGAATCAATAGCTTAACCTTCCAGTGGGCTTCCCTGATAGCTCAAATGGTAAAGAATCTGCCTGGGTTGCAGGAGGTGGTTTATTTGCTAAGTTATATCCAACTCTGCAACCCCATGGGCTGTAGCCTGCCAGGCTCCTCTGTCCATGGGATTTTCCAGGCAAGAATATTGGAGTGGGTTGCCATTTTCTCCAGACCCATTCCTGGGTCAGGAAGATACCCTGGAGAAGGGTTAGGCTACCTGCTCCAGTATTCTTGGGCTTCCCTGGTGGCTCAGATGGTAAAGAATCTACCTGCAATACAGGAGACCCTGGTTCAATCCCTGGGTGGGGAAGATTCCCCTGGAGAAGGGAATGGAAACCTGCTCCAGTATTCTTGACTGGAGAGAGGAGCCTGGCAGGCCACAGTCCAACAGGTCGCAAAGAGTCAGACACAACTGAGTGACTAAGCACAGCATAGCAACCTTCCAACTTAAGACACTGAAAATGTATAGCAAACTGCACCTAAAGCAAACAAAGGAGAGACCAGAGCTGAAATTTAGAAATACCTAAAGACAATAGGGGAAAAAAATCAATAAAACCAAAAGCTGATTCTTTGGAAAGATCAACGGAATTGACAAACTTTTAGCTAGATTAACCCAGGAAAAAAAAAGATTCTGATTAATAGAATCCAGTGAAGGATGGAATGTTACCACTGATCTTTTTTGCTTTGGTTTGTTTTAATTGAAGTACAGTTGATTTACAATACTGTGTTAGTTTCAGGTGTATAGCACAGCTATTCAGTTTCATGTATATTTCATACATGTATTTTATGTTCAGATTTTTTATTAGGTTATTACAAAATACTGAGTATAGTTCTCTGCTATACAGTAGGTCCCTGTTGGTTACCCATTTTATATATAGTAGTATATATTTCCTTCCTACCACTGATCTTATTAGAAACAAAAGGACTATGGGACTTCCCTGGTGGTCCAGTGGTTAAGACTGTTCGTCCATTGCAGGGAGCACAGTATCCACCTCTGGTGGGGGAACTGGGATCCTGAATGCTGCAAGAGATCACTCTCTCACTCTCCACCCAAAAAAAAGGATAAGAGAATAAAATAAATGATTGTGTGACAACAAATTAGATAAACCTAGATGAATAAATTCCTAGGAAAACAAACTACTAAAACTAAAGAAAAAAATAGATAAGCTGAATAGGCCTCTACTCAGTGAAGAGTCTGAAGTAGTAATTTTAAAAACAAAACACTACCCACGAAGAAAAGCCTGGCTCATTTGGCTTCACTACTGAATTTAAAGAATTTATATCAATTTTTCATGAAATGGTCCCAAAAATAGATAAGAAATACTTTCCAATTTTATAAGGCATTACCCTGATACCAAAACTAGACATCATAAGAAAGGACTACAGACAAATATGACAAATATCTATTACTATGGATGTACAGGTCAACAAAACACTAGCTAACTAACTGAAGCAACATAAAAATGAATTATACACCATGACCAAGTAGGATTTATCTGAGGGATGTAAAGTTAGTTCAACATCTGAAAGTCAACATGATATCAATTGAATCAATACAATAAAAAACAAATTTCATCATCTCAATAGGTGGAAGAAACACTTGACAGAATCTAGAACCCCTTCATGATAAAAAAAAAAAAAAAAAGATAACAAACTAGGAGTAGAAAGGAACTTTCTCAACCTAACCGAGGACATCTGTGAAAAGTCCGTGATATTGAATATCACATCATGGTAATCCAAGTCTATGCCCCGACCAGTAACACTGAAGAAGCTGAAGTTGAACAGTTCTATGAAGACCTACAAGAACTTCTAGAACTAACACCCAAAAGAGATGTCCTTTTCATTATACGGGACTGGAATGCAAAAGTAGGAAGTCAAGAAACACCTGGAGTAACAGGCAAATTTGGCCTTGAATTACAGAATGAAGCAGGGCAAAGGCTAAAAGAGTTCTGCCAAGAGAATGCACTGGTCATAGCAAACACCCTCTTCCAACAACACAAGAGAAGACTCTACACATGGACACCACCAGATGGTCAACACCGAAATCAGATTGATTATATTCTTGCAGCCAAAGATGGAGAAGCTCTCTACAGTCAGCAAAAACAAGACCGGGAGCTGACTGTGGCTCAGATCATGAACTCCTTGCCAAATTCAGACTTAAACTGAAGAAAGTAGGGAAAACCACTAGACCATTCAGGTATAACCTAAATAAACAGTGGAAGTGAGAAACAGATTTAAGGGACTAGATCCGATATTCAGAGTGCCTGATGAACTATGGACAGAGATTCGTGACATTGAACAGGAGACAGGGATCAAGACCATCCCCAAGAGAAAGAAATGTGAAAAAGGAAAATGGCTGTCTGAAGAGGCCTTACAAATAGCTGTAAAAAGAGAAGCAAAAAGCAAAGGAGAAAAGGAAAGATACACATTTGAATGCAGAGTTCCAAAGAATAGCAAGGGGAGATAAGAAAGCCTTCCTCAGTGATCAGTGCAAAGAAATAGAGGAAAATAATAGAATGGGAAAGACTAGAGATCTCTTCAAGAAAATTAGAGATGTCAAGGGAACATTTCATGCAAAGATGGACTCAATAAAGGACAGAAATGGTATGGACTTAACAGAAGCAGAAAAACATCTATTTCTGCTTTGTTGACTATGCCAAAGCCTTTGACTGCATGGATCACAATAAACTGTGGAAAATTCTGAAAGAGATGGGAATACCAGACCACCTGACCTGCCTCTTGAGAAACCTGTATGCAAGTCAGGAAGCAACAGTTAGAACTGGACGTAGAACAACAGACTGGTTCCAAATAGGAAAAGGAGTACATCAAGGCTGTATGTTGTCACCCTACTTATTCAACTTCTATGCAGAGTACATCGTGAGAAATGCTGGGCTGGAGAAAGCATCAGCTGAAATCAAGTTACTGGGAGAAATATCAATAACCTCAGATATGCAGACGACACCACCCTTATAGCAGAAAGTGAGGAAGAACTAAAGAGCTTCTTGATGAAAGTGAAAGAGGAGAGTGAAAAAGCTGGCTTAAAGCTCAACATTCAGAGAACTAAGATTATGGCATCTGGTCCCATCACTTCATGACAAATAGATGGGGAAACAGTGGAAACACTAAGAGATTTTATTTTGGGGGGCTCCAAAATCACTGCAGATGGTGATTGCAGCCATGAAATTAAAAGATGCTTGCTCCTTGGAAGGAAAGTTATGACCAACCTAGACAGCATATTAAAAAGCAGAGAGACATTACTTTGCCAACAAAGGTCAATCTAGTCAAAGCTATGGTTTTTCCAGTCATATATGTATGTGAGAGTTGGACCATAAAGAAAGCTGAGTGCTGGAGAACTGATACTTTTGAACTGAGGTGTTGGAGAAGACTCTTGAGAGTCCCTTGGACTGCAAGGAGATCCAACCAGTCAATCCTAAAGGAAATCAGTCCTTGACTATTCATGGGAAGGACTGATGCTAAGGCTGAAACTCCAATACTTTGACCACCTGATGTGAAGAACTGACTCATTGGAAAAGACCCTGATGCTGGGAAAGTTGGAAGGCTGGAGGAGAAGGGGATGACGGAGGATGAGATGGTTGGATGGCATCACCAACTCCATGGACATGAGTTCTGAGTAAACTCTGGGAGTTGGTGATGGACAGGGAGCCCTGGCATGCTGCAGTCGATGTGGTCACAAAGATTAGGACATGACTGAGCAATTAAGTATATAACACAGGAATTAAATTTAACCAAATGAGTGCCAAACTTAAATTCTGAAAAGTATAAAACAGAATTAAAAGATCTGAGTACTTAGAAAAGCATCTCATTCTTGGATCAGAAGACTTAACATTGTTAATAATGCAATACTCCAACTGACATATGTCAATAGATTTGGTGTAATCCCTATTAAAATCCAAGATGACTTCTCTGTAGAAATTAATGAGGTAATTCTAAAGCTCACATGGAAATGCAAGGGACAGGATAGTTAAAACAAGCTTGAAAGGGAATAAAGAGGTTTCACGCTTCTCATGTCAAAACTTATCAGAAAGCAAAGATAATCAAGACATTATGGTATGGGCACAAAAACAGAAGTGGATCAATGGAATAGAACGAACTCCAGAAATAAATCCATAAATCTCTGGTCAGCTAATTTGTTAACAAGAGTGCCAAGGCAATTCAGTTGGCAAAAGAATAGTCTTTTCAACAAATGTGAGTGGTTCAATCAGATAGTCATGGACAAAATAATGTAGTTGGACCGTTACCTCATAACAAACAAATTAAGATGTATCAGAAATGTAACTATAAGAGCGAAAGAACCCACCTGCCAGTGCAGGAGATGTAAGAGACGTGGACTTAATCTCTGGGTCGGGAAAATCCCCTGGAGGATGGCATGGCAATCCACTCCAGTATTCTTGCCTGAAAAAATCCTATGGACAGAGGAGACTGGCAAGCTGCAGTCCATGGGGTCGCAGAGTCAGACACAAACTTAAGTGACTTAACACACACATGCATAAAAGTTTTAGAAGACACGACGGGGAAAAATCTTCATTGTCTTGTATTTGGCAAAGAATTCTTAGACGTGACACCAAAAGCATAGCAACAACAGAAAGATAAACGACTTCATATGAATATCAGATTTCATATTCATCAATGGATACCATCAAGAAAGTAAAAACCCACAGAATGGGAGAAAATATTTGCAAATCATACATCTGAAAAGGGACCATATCCAGAATTTACTCGCCTCTTAAAATTCAATAAAAAGACAAATAACCTAATTAAGAAACGGGTAAAGGATCTGAACAGACATTTCTCCAAAGAAGATATACAAATGGCCAATAAGCACAAGAAGAGAGGCTCAAAATCATCAGGGAAATGCAGAGCCATCTAGCCTAGGATGGCTAGAAGTAAAAAGTCAGATAATAACAAGTGTGAGCTTGTGGAGATATCAGAACCCTCATACTGCTGGTGAGACTAATGTGGTACAGCTGCTTTCGAAAACAGTCTAGCACTTCCTGAAACTTAAGCATAGCTTTACCATATGATCCAGAATCACACTCCTAGTGTATAAACGGAGAAGGCAATGGCACCCCACTCCAGTACTCTTGCCTGGGAAATCCCATGGATGGAAGAGCCTGGTAGGCTGCAGTCTATGGGGTCGCTCAGAGTAGGACATGACTGAGCGACTTCACTTTCACTTTTCACTTTCATGCATTGGAGAAGGAAATGGCAACCCACTCCAGTGTTCTTGCCTGGAGAATCCCAGGGACAGGGGAGCCTGGTGGGCTGCCATCTCAGGGGTCGCACAGAGTCGGACACAACTGAAGCAACTTAGCAGCAGCAGCAGCAGCAGTGTATAAACAAACAAAAACCTAGTTCCACACAGAAACTTGCACACAATTGTTTTTAGCAATATTATTCCTAATAGCCAAAAGGTGGAAATAACCTAATGTTCATCAATGACTAAACAGTATGTGGTATGTTTATACAGGGAAACCTACAGGAGACAGAAGATAGATTTGTAGTTGCTTAGGGTTAGGGATGGAGAAGGCAGTGGCACCCCACTCCAGTACTCTTGCCTGGAAAATCCCATGGATGGAGGAGCCTGGTAGGCTGCAGTCCATGGGGTCGCTAAGAGTCAGACACGGCTGGGCGACTTCACTTTCACTTTCATACATTGGAGAAGGAAATGGCAACCCACTCCAGTGTTCTTGCCTGGAGAATCCCAGGGACAGGGGAGCCTGGTGGGCTGCCGTCTATGGGCTCGCACAGAGTCGGACAGGACTGAAGCGACTTAGCAGCAGCAGCAGGGTTAGGGATTGACAGCTAAAGGGCATGGAGTTTCTTTTGGAAGTGAAGAAAAATATTCTAAAATTGACTGTAGTAATGATCGTGCATATCTGTGACTATGCTAAAAACCTTGGAATTGTATCTTTTAAGTGGGTGAATTGTGTAGTATTTGAAATAGCTTAATAAATATTGAGGGACTTCCCTGCCAGTCCAGCATTTAAGACTGCTTCCAATGCAGGGGTCAAGGGTTCCATCTTTGGTCAGGGAACTAAGACGCCACTCGGTAAAAACGAAAAAAAAAAAAAAAAATTGGAAAAATGAAGAAGCCTACTCATAAACAATAAGAACTAAAATACTGAACAAAAGTAGCATATAAGCAGGAAAGAGAAACTCAAAAGCATTTTAAGGGCCTTGAATTGTTTGACAGCAGAGTCAAGATACTGGTCACTGTTAGATAGTAATATGCATAATAATAACTTAAAAATAATAGTGTAATAAACATGCAAGGAAAGAGGGAAACTTAAGGAAGGAAGAGGGGAATAAAAAGATGAATAGAAAGCACAAACTAATATGGAAATAAATCCAAATATTAATAATCAGTAAATATAAACAAACCAAACTGCCTAGTAAAAAGGAACTTTGTCAAACTATATTTGAAAATTTATAAACTTAATTTTTTTACAAGGAATATACCCTAAAACGAGCATACGGAAACATAAATTTCAACAAGGATTTATAGAACATAATATCCAATAATTGGAAAGTATACATTTCTTTTGAATGGGTTAAACCAACCTATGGTAATAGAATTTAGATGAGTGGTTATTTCCTGTGGGGGGACTAGATTTACTGAAAAAGACCGTAACATTTTTGGTAGTGAAAATGTTTTACACTTTGGCTGGGGTGGTGGTTACAAAAATGTATGAATTTTTAAAAATTCATCTAGCTATATACTTTAAATTGATGTATTTTATCTAAATTATCTCATTTTTAAAAGAATAATTTTTAGTTTATTTTGCTTTCCTAACTGTTCCACAGAAGAAGTCATTATATTCAAGCTAGCTTATGGTCTTGAAATATTATCCCCACCAAAATTAATCAGATTTTTTTGTGAAGTGGCTGATTCTAATTTTGGTGTGAGAAATGTATAAGCCTGGAGCATCTTATCATATGAAAAAGAAGGAAGTTAATCACTACTATTATCATATCATCAGGACTCAGGAGCCAGTGTGAAGAGGTTTCCACTTTCCAATAATGATACAATTTTAATTTCAAAAAGAATAATTGCAATTGATTGAAACCCATAAAATACATTTATATTTGAGTTCTTTAAATAATATAAAAATCAGTCACCTTTAGAAGATGGGAACCAATTCATTAACTGGAAACATGGTAGATGCATGGAGAGAATCAAATACCATATCCTTCTTTCCTATATGAACTGTGTCATTGAGTAACCAAGTAGCAGATGAGGGAAGCATTCCTTTATAAAGTTGAATGGAAATCAAATTATGGAATCAAAATATCATTTTGCAACCTTCAGTGAACTGGTGGATCTTCCCAATGAGCAATCCACAGTAGGGGGAAAAGCGTTATAAGCTTCCTGATGAAAGAATGCAACCCAACCTACAGTCCTGTCAAAAGAATCAAACCTGAATCTGATGAAGCCTCTGGATTCAACTGCCAATTTGTTGAAATTACAGAGCAGAGAAGAACATGTTGAATTGCACCATGACTATGCAGTCAGCAAAATCCAGATTGTATGGAACTGTGAGAGAACTGCCTTTGTTCTTCAGCAGATATATTGTGAGGAAAAGAGAGAGATGAAAGTTGAAATTTGTGTGTTAAAGGGGTTTTAAAAGACATGTCAGTTTAAAAAGAAAACATCGGGAAAGCTAAATTAGATTGTGTAAGAATGCATTCTTGGATTATTAAAAACTTGATTCCAATGATTTAGGATGGTGGTTACATTTAGAGGGAGGAAGTGGGCAGTGATAGGAAGAGGCATATGGAGGCACTCCTCAGGTGACTATTGTTCCAATTAGTAGCTGCAAAGGTGGTGTTGACCTTGTCAAAGTTTACTAAACTAAAAAAAAAAAAAATTCACTATACTTGTGTGATTTTTCTGTATTTTTATAATTAGTAAGTTAAAATTAATTTTAAGAATAGGTATTATGGACAACTTTCTGCCAGTAAATTGGAAAATTTAAATAAAGTTTCTAGACATAAAACCGGATACAAATTCTTAAAACTTTTAAAGAAAGTCTATAATTTAAAATTTTTCATTAAAGAAAATTCCAGGGACAAATTACTTTATAAACTTGTTCTAACCATATGAGGAAGAAGTAATTTTACCCAAGTCCTTCCAAAGAATAGTAAGAAATGGATTACTCACCAATTCATTTTTTATTCACTTTCTTCTTCCAAGAGAAAAAAACCTAGCTGAAGGAGTGTGTTATATAACATTTCTTTCAACACATTTTCTTTGTTGTCTCCATATATACACAGAGCTTTCATACGGATTATCCATTTAGCAGACCTCATTATCCAGTGCCTCATCACAGTTCCATTCCCATTCCTTTACTTTCCATATGCACATTTCCTTTCAAGTCAGACCAGACTAAGTCAGTCAGTATGTGACTATTTCTATGCTGATATGTGCAAGAGCTCAGCTAACTTGTGAGCCTCAGTTGTCCCACAGGGTATCTGTTTTAGGTAAGGATATACAGACTGGAATTCCAAAACTGCGTGTCATGACTGGAAGACTCCTGATTCTTTTTCATTCCACCATATAAACTGCTACTTGCATTTCAAGAAACAGCAGAGTCTGGTCTTTGAAGATGAATTTTTGTCTCTTGGCATCTTCCATTCCTAGTCATCAATAGTCTTTGTCACCCTGGCTATCTAATCTCTCTAACCTGTCCACTAAACTCCTCTCCAGCTGGCCTCTAACAGGAGAATTTCAGGAAGATCTTAAAGCTTAAATTTCCTGGAGGAATGTTTCAGTTGATCAGGAGGCCAAAATGTTTTCAGAGAGATGTGCTGGAGACTTGAAGGGCAAAGGAGAAGGCAAGGTAAGTGAGAGGGTGGATTCAGTGGAACAAAAGGAATAGCCAGGGCCTTGGTAGAAGCAAGAGGAGAGAGTCTTCCAAAACCAAGTCGTGATGTACTTTATGAGAGATTCCTCACTCTTGCAGGAGATTGGCCACCCCTATGATGCCACTGAGTGCTTCCCAAGTGGTGCAGCAATAAAGAATCCACTTGCAATGCAGGAGATGTGGGTTCAATCCCTGGGTCAGGAAGATCCCCTGGAGAGGGAAATGGAAACCCACTTTTTTCTGTGCATTATGTTGGGGGTCATCAGTTGGGAGTAAGGGGCTGTAGAGAGGGATGAGGCAGCAGATTAGATATTTGAGAAGAATAAAAGTTTGAAATAGTTGTAGTGGAGAGTAACATAGCTGTAGCTCAGATATTCATGAAGCATTACTTGAAATTAGTGACCATGAATTTATAAGTTGATTTTTTGGTGAGACTTTATGTAAGGGGCAATTTAATGTCATGACCAGAGTTCAGGCTTCTGAGCCAGAAAAGCCTGGACTGTGTGACTTTGAATGGGTTACTTAATGTCTCTGAACTTCATCTGTACAATGAAAAGAATAGTAATCTCATAGGAACATTGGAAGAAGTGAATGAGTTGTTATGTGAGAAGCACTTAGGAAAGTACCTGATATAGTTTTCTAAGTATATCAGGTCTTTATTTTCTCTAATACTGCTCAACTGGCTGAGGGCAAGTAGAGGGATAGCAGAATCTTTCAGGGTTAGGATGGAGTTTGCCTGAATGGTACATAGAGAGTACAGAAGGCAAAGGAGTTGACTGAAATTAATGATGTGATGAATCAGATTAAGATGAACCGTAAGTCAAGCGAGAGGTAATGACAGAAGTAGGGTCAAGATGTAGAAAATTAACCCATGGTTACCAGGGGTAAAGGGGTGAGGAGGGATAAACTGGAAGACTGAGACTGACATATACACACTGCTGTGTATGCAATAGATAAATAAGGATCTTACAGGGAATTCTACTTACTACTCTGTAGTGACCTATATGGGAAAAGAATCTCAAAGAGTGGATATATGTTTAACTGATTCACTTTGCTGTATACCTGAAATTAACACGATATAAATCAACTGTATTTCAATAAAAATTATTTTAAGAAAACCAGAGGTAATGAGAAGAAGTGGTGGATAAGGAGAACACTATCTGGATGAGCAGGATATTTTAACGATGTTGAAGATCTGTTATAGCTGGGGTCGCAATTAGACAAGCTGGAAGGATTGAAGGTTGTCCTCAGATAATGGGACACTGGAGTTACTGGTTTTTCGGGGTGAGGAAAACTGGAATGACACTATCCCCACTATGAATATGGGAGGATGTAGAAAGGGAGAAGAGGTCAAGGTGGTAAGAAGCCAGTGACTGGATGGCTCATCCACCAGGATACTGACGTCCCCCAGGACTATGGTGGCAAGAGGGGATGGAGAGGAAGGAAGTGCCAAGGTTTCTGAACCTCGTGGAACTGATATGTGGGAGCTCATTGCTGGAGTGTCTTTTCACAGAGCCATACATTGTTATTATCCATTAGTAAAATCCAGAGGCCTCTAGAAGGCCAATAGCCAATATTTCTCAAATGCTTTGTGATAGGCACAGTTTGGGGCTTTCCTGGTGGTTCAGTGGTAAAGAATCCACCTGCCAATGTAGGAGACGTGGATTCGATCCCTGGGTTGGGAATATCCCCTGGAGGGGGAAATGGCAACCCATTCTGGTATTCTTGCCTAGAGAATTCCCATGGACAGAGGAGCCTGGCAGGTACAGTCCATGGGGTCCAAAGACTTGGACACGACTTAGAGACTAAACAACAAGGCACAGTTTTAAGCACTTATTTAACGTAAGCTTTTTCATCCTCTCTGTGAAGACTACGAAGTGGGTTCCCATTATTAGTCCTATTTTATAAATGAAAGAGCTGAGGCTCAGAGTAGTTAGGTCATGTGCTCAAGGCCCCAGAGCTAATAAGTGGCAGATCTTAGATTTAAGTTGTTAGTCTGGCTTCAGGTCTGTGTGCACAACCACTATGCCACCCTGCCTCTCAGCACATGAAGTTACTATTACTTTAGTACGCATTCGTTTCTAGGGGTGCATTCCTCCACGTGAACTTACAAGCAAGTGCTGGCGCGGGAGGTGTCTGTCTATAATCATTGTGGGTGTGGCCCATTGTGTCCGCCAGTTCTCTGGGCTTGAAATGAGTCAGAAGAGTGTCCATCACATCAGGTGATGCAGGGGCTGCCTGGGCCTGGGGACCAGTGCCTGAGGGTCCTCCAGGGATGCGGGCTGTGGAGGACTGCATGGGTTGGGGCTGGCACGTGGGTATGTGCTTGAGGTGCCTGGACGCCTCCTGTCTTCTGCTGCTTGCTCTGGACACTGAAGACACCTGCCTCCCCAGTGTGGCTGGTCACTGAGCCAAGAGTGTTGCACAGATGGGCGGGCAGTAAGGGGGCTGAGCAAAGGCCAGCACAGCCTCAATGCCCTGTGACCCCGCACCTTTTGGCCTGTGGGAGGCAGAAGAGAACAGGCTGTTTGGAGGAGGCTGGGAAAAGCCCTGGAGGCAGGACTGGCCTCAAGATGCTCCGGTGTTGCCGGCAGTGGGTTGGAGAAGGGGGTCTGGGGCAGTGACTACTCCACCCACCAAAATACACTGGAAGAAAGAGGGCGGGGGGCGGGGGGCAGGCATACAGGGATGGTGAGTGGGCAAGGGGGCTGAGTGGTGGGGGACACTGCAGAAGGATAGGTGAAGCAGGCCTTCATCGCCATCAGCAGTGAGACCCCTGCCAGGATCCGCAGCCCCCTCACCATTTGGGTGCAGGAAGGCTCCAGTGTTAGGATCCCTGAGACGGGACAGAAGAGGGAAGGAAGCTCTGTGCCTGGGAGTTGCAGAGGCTGGCCTGACATGGTCGCCGTCACTGAGTGTTGAGGGCTGTCTGCTCCCCGCTTTCTCACATAGGAGAGGCTCACCTGGGCATGTGGCCATGAAGCCAAGGACATTTCCCAGCTTTCCTCGCATGAGCCCAACCCTGCCAACAAGATGGGAGCTGAAATAACGTGTCCTGCCCAGGCTCACACTTAACAGGACTGAGTGTGTGCTCCTCGCTTCTTCCCTCACTGTTGGCTGGGGCCTTGGCAAGAATCGCATTCTGCACTTGGACTATAAGTGGAAGCCATGAGGGCAGCAGAGCTGCCCGCCTGGTCACCTGTTTCTGGACTGTTACCTGAGAGACAAGAAGCTTCAATCTTGTTTAAGCCCTCCTGTTTTCAGATGTGTGTTGTAGCAGTTTATCCTATGGGGCTTCCCAGGTGGCGCTAGGAGCAAAGAATCCACCTGCCAAATGCAGGTAGACATGAGACACAGGTTCAATCTCTGGGTCAAGAAGACCCCCTGGAGAAGGCCAACGCAACCCACTCTAGAATTCTTACCTGGAGAATGCCATGGACAGAGGAGCCTGGCGGGCTACGGTCCATGGGTCACAGAGTCAGACACGAGTGAAGTGTCTTTGCACTATACTCTAAGATATGGCCTTCTACTTGGAAAGGTGCAGTAGACACGTTCTGATGCTTTGAAGCCGAGCCAGGCTGTCGGCATGAGGGACTTTGCTCAGCTCTGGAGCTGGAGCCCCCGTTCTTATGTGCAGGATTTACTTGCCCCACACCAGGCACACAAGGGTGACTTTGGGAGCACCCAAAGCCCCTGCGAGAGGGCAACCCTAAATGGGCCTCTGGCTCCCAGCTCCACCTCGGGGGACTCAGTCAAGCTGGGCTGATCCCAACGTGATGCCCAGTGCCTGAGCTGGGCCCCAGCCATCGACTGGGTCCATCCAATCCTCCCTCTTGGACTGAAAAAAACAACAATCTCTTTGGTTATTTATGCAGGAATAACAGACATGGATAAATCAAGATGCAAAGTTGATGGGAAACAATATCTCCCAAGGGTCTGCTGCAGCTGAAAAATGTCACTATAACTTCCTTTTTAGAATGACCATTTTCACTCACTGAGAAACGTTGTTCTCTGAAATCATAGATGATCAGAAATGTCACTGTTTGAAATTTTTCAATGTGAATGAAACATCACCTCTTGCCTGGAGGGTCTTAGTCACCCTGACACAGGGGGGCAGCCTGGGTTTACAGCCCAGAGGCAGAGCTGCAGTTAAGGGCTTTCTGGACACAACTGTCCACTGCTGTCCTGGCTCTGATTCTGAGGAAAGAAGAGGCCCTTGATTCTCTCTGCAGCCTAGACCTGATCCAACCTCTTCCCACTCAGCTTGGCTTTCCTGTGAACCTAACAAAATCCTGCCCATTTAAATGTCACCTACACTCTTACAGCATTTTCAACTTAAGTCAATAACCCAGTTTCTCTTGCATTTGGCGAGATGCCTCTGGGCTCCTCTCCTGTGAGCTTTCTCTCTCACTGCTCACGGGTCAGGAAACCTGCTTTGTCAGGTTAAGACCCAGGTTTCTCCCTTGTGGTCTTAGG
The DNA here is from genome assembly GCF_003369695.1 of Bos indicus x Bos taurus. Classification (NCBI taxonomy): domain Eukaryota; kingdom Metazoa; phylum Chordata; class Mammalia; order Artiodactyla; family Bovidae; genus Bos; species Bos indicus x Bos taurus. Next base: position 29,148,870 of record NC_040078.1, read on the forward strand.
CTGATTGGTGTAAGAGGCATTTGAATTTGGGAATATGGATAAAATCAAAGCTCATGGGGTTGGGCAAGATCAAGAAGTCTAGTTAGGGCTTTGAGGGGTCTTGGCAGGCTGAAGTGATGAGGAAACAGAAACTACAATGTGGCCGGAGCTATAGGAGGTATTAATAAATAAAGCCTAGAATTGATAAGTGAAGGAAAGAGCAGCTGCAGGGAGTGAGTTTGACGGAGAACAGGGCAGATATTCAGAGTGAGCCCTGCCCATGAATTGAGGGTGGTGGTGCTTGGCTAGCTCCTTCCTGATTCAGCACCAGGGCTCTCAGGGGTGTGGTTCTAGGTCACCTGTGAGGCTCTTTGTTCTCAAGACTCAACCAGCTTGCTGAAACCAGTTACCTCTCCCGTGCTACCAATACTCAGATGTGAGGCAGTCCAGACCCTAAACAGGGGTAAGGCTCTTTCTGGAAGAGCCCCTTCATTCATTCCTCATTCTCTCTATCTAGGTATATATTAAGCAGTCTCATAGATATTCCCTGGTAGCTCAGCTGGTAGAGAATCTGCCTGCAATGCAGGAAACCCTGGTTTGATTCCTGGGTCAGGAAGATCTGCTGGAGAAGGGATAGGCTACACAGTACTGTATTTTGGGGCTTTCCTAGTGGCTCAGCTGGTAAAAAATCTGCCTGCAATGCGGGAGACCTGGGTTTGATCCCTGGATTGGGAAGGTCCCCTAGAGAAGGAAATGGCTTACCCACTCCAGTATCCTCCCTGGAGAATTCCATGGACTGCATAGTCCATGGGGACGCAAAGAGTTTGACACGATTGAACAACTTTCGGAGAAGGCAATGGCACCCCACTCCAGTACTGTTGCCCGGAAAATCCCATGGATGGAGGAGCCTGGTAGGTTGCAGTCCATGGGGTCGCTAAGAGTCAGACACGACTGAGCAACTTCACTTTCACTTTCCACTTTCATGCATTGGAGAAGGAAATGGCAACCCACTCCAGTGTTCTTGCCTAGAGAATCCCATGGACGGAAAAGCCTGGTAGGCTGCAGTCCATGGGGTCGCACAGAGTCGGACATGACTGAAGCGACTTAGCAGCAGTAGCAGCAGCAGAACGACTTTCACTAGATAAAAGCTTTCTTAGCACAGACCTTTTAAAATTCACCACGGGAGAAATAGCCACTTTATCAGTAAATCCACTTCTTACCTGTCACTTTGTCTCTCACTGAGTTATTTTCTAATGAGATATAAAGAACCTGAGCTTCACTAAGTCCTGAGGCGAGGTGTGCAGTCTCAAGAGACAGTGGGTTCAAGTTTTGGCTGGGTTTGAATCCCGTCTGAGTTGTGTGGTTTCAGTTGTAACTCTCAGATGTATTCCTTTCTTTTTTTGGTGACACATCTTCAGAAGTATAATAGTTAAGAGTGTGAGCTCAGAGCCAGACTGCAGGGTTTGAACCCTAGTTGTGAGGCAAGTTACTTATCATTCTACATGTGACCAAGACCAAGTTTGGTTTGTAAGGCCAAGTGAACTACAACATTGGAGTTGGGAGAAGAGAAAGGTTTATTGCAGGGCTGAGCAAGAACAGGCCACTCATGTGCAAAAGTCCCAGACTCCCTGATGGCTTTCAGGGAAGGGTTTTTAAAGGCAACATTTGGGGTGAGGATGACAGGGGGTATGACTTTTGAGATTAGTTGGTGGTGAGATAACAGGGTGGTGGTCCAGGAATCTCAATCAGCTTCTGGTTCCAACCAGTCTGGGGTCCACATACTTGTGCTCAGCTTGACCTCCACCTGGGTGGGGATCTTGATATGATCTCCAGTGACCTCAGCCTGCAATGGCTTAGGCTCCCAGGCAGAGATTGAGACCAGGTCACGGCTCTGAGAACACCAGATCATAGCCACTAGACCAGTGGTCAGTGACAAAGGCCTTGGCCATTCAACTTTTCAGAAAAGAATTTCCACAGAAAGTAGTGAAGCAAGTATTTATTAAGAGGTAAAGAGTACAGTATTTGTGAATAGACACAAAGATGGACTCAGAGAGAGAATCATGCCCTTGTGGCAGTTTAAATCACTTACATGGGGTATTTCTTCCAGGTTTCCTTTGGCCAAATCATTTTGATTTGCCTGATTCACAGTCCATATTTGTTATATCTCAGGACCCTCTCATATGAGTCCTGAGACACATCTCTTAGCCAAGATGGATTCTACTAAAGTGTCCTAAGGGTAGTTATCACTCCTCTTGATCTCCAAGGAGCTTTTCTGCATGCATGTGTGGTCAGGGGAATCTCCTAACTTCAAGAATGAGAAATATGTAGTCTGGGCAGGGCCCAGCTCCCTCCCCTACGTGTCCTGTTGTTCCCATCTTGGAGTTTTGGTCCACAGGGAATGAATCTTCAAATGCTTTACCCTGGAGAGGGACGGGTGGGCATTTACCTCCTGCCTCAAATCCTCCCTGAGAGATACAAACTCCCCCAAAACCTTTATTGGGAAGATGAGGGTGAAGATCTTCCATAACTTCAGGCTGGCAAGGGGCTTGTACACCCTACCTAGCTGGGGTCATAGAACTCTTGCCCTGTCATTAAAGGGCCCCCAAGGGGACTTTGTTGTTTCAGCAGGATCTGCTGTGGGGAATGGCTAGAGTCCCTGGATCACCATTGTTCTGTGATGCCTCAGAGAAAACCAGAGAAGCAGGAGCTAAAGATCAGCAAAAGACTATTATAATCAGAGCCTCATGCAGGGGTAGGAATCTGGTTGTACAAGACCAGCATATTTTTGTTAATCTCCAGTTTAAAATTTAGTATCTATTTCTAAAACAGAAGGTTCAAACCTGCTGATCCCTCCCCTTCTTGGACTGAAAGGTCTTAGTTGCAGATTTGCAACTGTATGGAAGCACTAGGTGAAATAAAAATCACTATGGCTGAGAAGAGGAGATTATAAGAAAATGGAAACCTCCCATCGCTATGGCCCATGATGGACTTTGGAGTTGTTCAGTTGCTAAATTGTGTCCGACTCTGCGATTCCGTGGATTGCAGCATTACCAGACTCCTCTGTCTTCCACTGTCTCCCAGAGCTTGCTCAACTTCATATCCATTGAGTGGGTGATGCTATCTAACCATCTCATCCTCTGCCACCCCCTTCTCCTTTTGCCTTCAATCTTTCCCAGTATCAGGATCTTTTCTAATGAATTGGCTCTTCACATCAGGTGGCTGAAGTATTGGAGCTTCAGCTTCAGCATCAGTCCTTCCAATGAATATTCAGGACTGATTTCCTTTAGGACTCACTGGTTGGATCTCCTTGCAGTCCAAGGGACTCTCAAGAGGCTTCTCCAACACTACAATTCGAAAGCATCAATTCTTTGGCACTCAGGCTTCTTTATGGTTCAACTCTCACATTGTACATGACTACTGGAAAAACCATAATTTTGACTATATGGATTTTTGTCTGCAAAGTGATGTCTTTGCTTTTTAATACGTTGTCTAGGTTTGTCATAACTTTCCTTCTTTTAATTTCATGACTGCAGTCACTATCCACAATGGATCTTTAGGTTCTTGGATATATGAACCCAGCTGGTGACCCCCTGGAATTTGACTGCTATCAGGGTGCTCAACCAGACTGGTTAAGGACCCTTCCATTTCAGGAGTAGCTGGTCACTGGGGGACTCATTCTTCTAGGTCTTTAAAAGTACCCAGTCTTCAGGTTTTACAACAGGGTAACTGGGACTGTCATCTGGAGAGGGCTCTACTGTTGCCATGTTCTTACATACCCTTCTGGACTTGGCCCAGATTTATATTGTATTTAAGATGCGCCTGTGTTTTTGGGTTAGCTAGTGTGTGCAGAGTAAGGAATGGCCTTCTCTATGTCATTTCAAAAGGGCTTAACTTAGTGGTTGTTTTAGGATCTGCCCTGACCCTTAAAAGGGCTGTTGGCAGCAGGCGATACCATGGCCCTGACGTTTCCTGATGTTTGACTAAAGTTTTTCTTTAGAGTATGATTAGCCTGGTTCCACTTTTCCTGAGGACTGAGGTCTCCAGGATGAATGGAGGTGCTATTTGATTCCCAAAGCCCACGAAAGCTGTTGTGTGACCTTTGCTACAAACCAAGGTCTTGGGACAATCCAAATCTAGGAATAGTTTCCTTTAGGAGTGCCTTAGCTACGCTACTTCAGTGGCCTTCTCTGTTCTATTAGGGAAGGCCTCTATCCATCCAGTAAAGCTATCTATGAAGATCAATATGTATTTGAAGCCCTGGAAAGAGGGAATCTGAGTGAAACCTATGTGCCAGTCCTCTCCTGGGTAAGTCCCACATTGCTGGGCTGGACTAGCAAGAGGCGGAAGCTTGACATTGCCTCCTGGATTATGGGTGATGTGAAGGGCAAGGCTCCAGTGACTCCTGTCTCCAGGGGCCCTTCCCCTGTAAAAAGCAGGAAAGCAATCATAGACATTGCACCTCTCCCCAGATGGAGAGAATCATGAAGCCCTTTGATAGTTTTCCATTGGTCAGAGAGAGATGAGCAAGTTCTGGTCTGTGTGCCATCAGCCAACTGTTCCCTTTGTTCCCCCTCTGTCTCACACCCTGTTCTCCTTGGAAGTCGAGTATCTGGGTATAACGTTAGAAGGGGTGAGGGATGGGATTAGAGCCATTTCGTTTATGGGCATCAGGGTCTCTGTCTTTGCTTCCCTATCTGCCCTATCGTTTCCTTGGAAAATTTGAGGAGTTCCCTTTTGCTGCCCATGGCTGTGGATGACTGCCACCTGTTTCGGTTTTTGGACAGCTTCTGCGAGGTGTAACATCTCAGCCCCATACTTTATAGGGGAGTTTTCTGCATTTAGAAGTCATCTCTCTTTCCAGATAGCTGGGTGGGCAGGTAAAACAAGTCTGTGTGTATGTACACAATCGTTCCTTCACCTAGGATTAAAGACTCAGGTTAGAGCTATTAGTTCAGCCTTTCGGACTGAGGTGTTAGGTGGCAAAGGCTTTGCTACTATGGTGCTATGAGGGCTCACAGTAGTACTTCCTGCAGAACTCAAAGACAGGTATCAGATTGTTAGTATATATCCCTAGGACTGTTTTATGGCTGAACTATTGTTTGACTGCTTTTCCTTTGTTTGCATCCCCTCAGTCCCTGATTAGTCTCCTAGGCCTGAAGTCCAAAGAGCAGATTTAAGAAGGTGCCAAAGCCTTTTTCTAAAAATAAGAAATGGGGGTCATGGAGGGGCTTTGGTACCCAGGACAGCCCCACAGTGTTTTGCTTGTTTCATGCCTCAGCCTCCTCATCTGTAAAATAAGAATAATGGTAAGATTACCTGCCTCACAGGGTCCTTATGGGAGTCACTAAGTAAAGACGATAGCTGGCATATAGGAATCAGCAACTGTTATGTGCTGTTCTTAGATAAATTGTGCTCATTTTGTAGCCTCAGATGTAGATGAGTTACAAATGTAGTTTAGATGTCCCTAAAAGCTATTTTTAAAAATAATTTTAAATTCCAGGAAAATAAACGACCCAATCAAAAAATGGGCCAAAGAACTAAATAGACATTTCTCCAAAGACGACATACAGATGACTAACAAACACATGAAAAGATGCTCAACATCACTCATTATCAGAGAAATGCAAATCAAAACCACTATGAGGTACCATTTCACGCCAGTCAAAATGGCTGTTTCCAAAAGTCTACAAGCAATAAATGCTGGAGAAGGTGTGGAGAAAACGGAACCCTCTTACACTGTTGGTGGGAATGCAAACTAGTACAGCCACTATGGAGAACAGTGTGGAGATTCCTTAAAAAACTGGAACTAGAACTGCCATATGAACCAGCAATCCCACTGCTGGGCATACACACCGAGGAAACCAGAATTGAAAGAGACACGTGTACCCCAATGTTCATCGCAGCACTGTTTATAATAGCCAGGACATGGAAGCAACCTAGATGTCCATCAGCAGATGAATGGATAAGAAAGCCGTGGTACATATACACAATGGAGTGTTAGCCATTAAAAAGAATACATTTGAATCAGTTCTAATGAGGTGGATGAAACTGGAGCCTATTATACAGAGTGAAGTAAGCCAGAAAGAAAAACACCAATACAGTATACTAACACATATATATGGAATTCAGAAAGATGGTAACGACAACCCTGTATACGAGACAGCAAAAGAGACACAGATGTATAGAACAGTCTTTTGGACTTTGTGGGAGAGGCGGGGGAGAAGATTTGGGAGAATGGCATTAAAACATGTATAATATAAGAAACGAATTGCCAGTCCAGGTTTGATGCAGGATACCAGAAGCTTGGGGCTGGTGCACTGGGATGACCCAGAGGGATGGGATAGGGAGGGAGGTGGGAGGGGGGTTCAAGATGGGGAACACGTGTACACCTGTGGTGGATGCATGTTGATGTATGGCAAAACCAATACAATATAGTAAAGTAAACAAAAACAAAAACACATAAAGTAAAATAAATAAGTAAAAAAATAAAAATAATTTTATTTATCTTTGGCCGTGCTGGGTCTTTGTTGCTGGGCACGGGTTTTCTCTAGTTGCAGTGCGCGGGCTTCTCCTTGCCATGGCTTCTCTTGTTGCGGAGCACGGCCTCTAGGATGTGAGGGCTCAGTAATTGTGGCTTCCTGGCTTCAGAGCTCCGGCTCAACAGCTGTGGCACACGGGCTTAGTTGCTCCATGGCATGTGGGATCGTCCATGACCAGGGATCGAACCTATGTCTCCTGCACTGGCAGGCGGATTCTCTCCCACTGAGTCACCAAGGCCCCCTCTAAAAGCTATTTCTTTTCAAATAAAGCACATATTACAGTAACTGAGGGTTAGGTGTCGTGTGTGAATAGGAGTTTCTCACCATTATGTATGCCCCACCTGCACTGGGGCTTTAGCCACTCTCCAGATTGAATGGCCTCAGCTAGCCCCACCTGGATGGTTCACCCAGGCCCTCTTGACCAAGGATGGCCCTCAGGGCCCCTCTGAGGGGCAAGCCTGGGAGAGTGTTACTGAACCAAACTTGGGTCCACTCTCTTGCCCTCAGTAAAGTGAATCTACCCTACTAACACTGCGTTGTGGTCAAGGAAAGTGCAGCATCAATCACAGGACGCCAAGCAAGGAGTCCCAACTAGTGTTCAAAGTACCTTCCCTGATGGGTTTCAGGAAAGCATTTTAAAAGATCAGCTGAGGGAGGGACGTCCCAAGGTATGTGATCAGCTGGTGCACAATTCTGATTGGTTGATGGTAACGAAGGTAAAGGGCTGGGTCACGGGGGTTAACATTATCAATCCTTAGGTGTTATTAGTAGGTCTGAGGGCCACTGTGCTCATGGTCATCATGTAGTTAATTTCTTCTATTTAGTGGGGGTCTTAGCATCTGTCAATAACCTCAGATATGCAGATGACACCACCCTTATGGCAGAAAGTGAAGAGGAACTCAAAAGCCTCTTGATGAAAGTGAAAGTGGAGAGTGAAAAAGTTGGCTTAAAGCTCAACATTCAGAATACGAACATCATGGCATCCGGTCCCACCACTTCATGGGAAATAGATGTGGAAACAGTGTCAGACTTTATTTTTCTGGGCTCCAAAATCACTACAGATGGTGACTGCAGCCATGAAATTAAAAGACCCTTACTCCTTGGAAGGAAAGTTATGACCAACCTAGATAGCATATTCAAAAGCAGAGACATTACTTTGCCAACAAAGGTTCGTCTAGTCAAGGCTATGGTTTTTCCTGTGGTCATGTATGGATGTGAGAGTTGACTGTGAAGAAGGCTGAGCGCCAAAGAATTGATGCTTTTGAACTGTGGTGTTGGAGAAGACTCTTGAGGGTCCCTTGGACTGCAAGGAGATCCAAGCAGTCCATTCTGAAGGAGATCAGCCCTGGGATTTCTTTGGAAGGAATGATGCTGAAGCTGAAACTCCAGTACTTTGGCCACCTCATGAGAAGAGTTGACTCATTGGAAAAGACTCTGATGCTGGGAGGGATTGGGGGCAGGAGGAGAAGGGGATGACAGAGGATGAGATGGCTGGATGGCATCACTGACTTGATGGATGTGAGTCTGAGTGAACTCCGGGAGTTGGTGAGGGACAGGGAGGCCTGGCGTGCTGCAATTCATGGGGTCGCAAAGAGTCGGACACGACTGAGCAACTGATCTGATCTGATCTAGCATCTGTAACACAGCTCAGGAAATGGCACCAGATATTGTTATCTAGGTATTTCAGAGAGGAGCTGAGGTGGAGGATATGGGGAAGGGTCTGTCCTGGGAAGGCCCCCCAGAGGGTCCTGCTTGGTTACAAGAGAAGAGAGGCAGCAACTGTGGGCTTCCTGGCCTTCGAGTGAGGAAGTGAGTCTGCAGGCTTCTGGCTGTGTAAGCTCAGACCTAAGCCATGGATCTCTTATATGTACAGGGTACAGTGGGCACAGGCTTACCGAGTTCACAGGAAAGTCCTGAGGATGAAGACAGAAACCATATGAGCATGCTGAGACAGAAATTGGAAGTTCAGCATGCTGTAATCTCAGCTCTCAACACAGCTGGTTTCCCTGGTTGCCCTGGGCTCCCAGGAGAGGTGGGGCTGTGAGCTGGGGCTCTGAAGTGCCCTGGAGACCAGAATCCTGGGGGTAAAGGGAGGCGGGGAGGACGCTCTGGCTCCTGCAGACCAAGGACACCGGAAGGCTGGGAGGCTTTTGGCCTTGCCCAGGGCAAGCATCCTGCAGAATGTGGGAGGAGCCTGGGGGGTAGGATGTCTGCCCCACAGAGAAGACCCCTCAGGGGAGGCCAGGGGTGAGAGGCTGGAAATTGTTGCTACAAGTTAGCAGCTTGCTGCTCCAGGAGAGCTGGGCCCAAGGGGGCCTGAGTGCTGGGAGCTGCCGTGGTCTGCAGTGCCTCAGGAATGAAGCCCCACAGCCCCCTGCTCAGCCTGTTCTGGCCCAGTCTGGAGGGGACACAAGGTGCCCAGCCTACAGGTGGGCCGCCCCCTCGGGGTGGTCAGGCATGGCCTGGAGAACATAGAGTGTGTCTGGCAGGAGCCCCTGGGAAACTTGCCTTGGGCCTGACACCCTGGGGCCTGGCCACCGGCCCCATGGTTCCCAAGCTCCTCCTCAAAGCCCAGCTCCCCTCCTGAGTTTGAGACACAAGTCAGGCCCAGGTGCAGGAAAACCCTGTCTTGAGGATGAAGAGACCAAAGCAACTTGGACGGAGAGCTGTGAGGGAAACCACAGAGCTGGCACTTGATGAAAGGCGCCCTGTAAATGCAGCATATTTCAGTGATTGTCCTTGTCAGAAAAACAGAAGCGAGCAAAATGTTTTGAAAGCCACCTGATTTAAGTCTTTGAACCACACTCACACGTGACAGCAAAATGCAAATGGCACTGGTTCTTGGAATCGGCTTTCCTTTCCTTGTGAGACTGTTATTATGAAAGGCTGCCAGAGCTGCCACTTCCCCTAGAGAAAAAACAACTTTTGTGACTAATCTGATCATTACATTGGATTACCCTCAGGTGTGGCATCTGGGAGAAAAAAACCAGGAAGCTCAGAGCTCCCCCAGAGGACTGAGGATTGAGAGATGGGGCCGGGGTGGGGAGTTAATGTAATAAAGAGTAAACAGCAGAGAACTATTAGCTATGCATGTGTGCAGGCTAAGTCACTTCAGTCGTGTCTGACTCTTACGACGCCATGGACTGTAGCCCACCAGGCTCTTCTGTCTGTGGGAATCTCCAGACAAGACGACTGGAGAGGGTTGCCATTTCTTCCTCCAGGAGATCTTCCCCACCCAAGGATTAAATCCACATCTCTTGCATCTCCTGCACTGGCAGGTGCGTTCTCTACCACTAGCGCCACTTCAGTTCAGTTCAGCCGCTCAGTCGTGTCCGACTCTGCGAGCCCGTGGACTGCAGCACACCAGGCTTTCCTGTCCATCACCAACTCCCGAAACTTGCTCAAACTCATGTCCATCGAGTTGGTGATGCCTTCCAACCATCTCAGCCTCTATTGTCCCCTTTTCCTCCTGCCTTCAGTCTTTTCCAGCATCAGGGTCTTTTCCAATGAGTTTGTTCTTCATATCAGGTGGCCAAAGTATTGGAGTTTCAGCTTCAGCATCAGTCCTTCCAATGAATATTTAGGACTGATTTCCTTTGGGATTGACTGGTTGGATCTCCTTGCAGTCCAAGGGACTCTCAAGAGTTTTCTCCAACACCACAGTTCAAAAGTATCAATTCTTTGGTGCTCAGCTTTCTTTATAGTCCAACTCTCACATCCATACATGACTACTGGAAAAACCATAGCCTTGACTAGACAGACCTTTGTCAGTAATGTCTCTGCTTTTTAATATGCTGTCTAGGTTGGTCATAGCTTTTCTTCCCAGAAGCAAGAGTCTTTTAATTTCATGGCTGCAGTCACCATCTGCAGTGATGTTGGAGCCCAAGAAAATAAAATCTGTCAATGTTTCCATTGTTTCCCCATCTATTTGCCATGAAGTGATGGGGCCGGATGCCATGATCTTCGTTTTCTGAATGTTGAGCTTTAATCCAGCTTTTTCACTCTCCTCTTTCACTTTTATTAAGAGGCTCTTTATAGTTCCTCTTCACTTTCTGCCATAAGGGTGGTGTCATCTGCGTATCTGAGGTTATTGACCTTTCTCCCAGCAATCTTGATTCCAGGTTGCACTTCATCTAGCCCAGCGTTTTGCATGATGTACTCTGCATAGACATTAAATAAGCAGGGTGACAATACACAGCTTTGATGTACTCCTTTCCCAATTTGGAAGCAGTCCATTGTTCCATGTCCGGTTCTAACTGTTGCTTCCTGACCTGCATACAGATTTCTCAGGAGGTAGGTCAGGTGGTCTGGTATTCCCGTCTCTTTGAGGATTTTCCACAGTTCATTGTGATCCACAAGTCAAAGGCTTTGGCATAGTCAATAAAGCAGAAGTAGATGTTTTTCTGGAATTCTCTTGCTTTTTCCATGATCCAGCGGATGTTGGAAATCTGATCTCTGGTTCCTCTGCCTTTTCTAAAACCAGCTTGAACATATGGAAGTTCATGGTTCACGTACTGTTGAAGCCTGGCTTGGAGAATTTTGAGCATTACTTTACTAGAGTGTGAGATGAGTGCAATTGTGCAGTAGTTTGAACATTCTTTGGCATTGCCCTTCTTGGAAAGCCCTTATTCAATACCCTGTGATAAACCATAATGAAAAATATGAAAAAAGTTTTAACTGAATCACTGCTATATAGCAGAAATCATTGTAACCATCTGAAGCCACCAGGGAAGCCCGTAAATCAACTATACTTCAATAATTGAAGCACATGGCAGACGTGGGGGCAGCACTCGGAGTGTGTCCACCACCACAAAGGCCACCCCCCACTCCTGCTGCACAGGGACACCGTCCCGTGGGTCTGACCGTTCAGTTATCCGTTTTCCCAAGTAATTGTTAGATCCAACCACCCAATCTTGGCCGTGGAAAACCTGGCTCCCAATGATCTCAGGTGGCCTAGGCCTGCAGCGGCTTGAAGGACTTCGGTTCCCTGGACAGAAATTGAGGTCAGGCTGCTGCAGTGAGAGTGCTGAATCCTCATCACTAGACCAGGGATGGTGGCCAGTGACAAGGCCCCTGACACGTTGACTTTGCAGAAATGAATTCCACTAAGAAAAGGGAAATAGTGAAACAAGTGTTAATGAGGAGGAAAAGAATGCGTGTGGATAGACACTCTCAGCAGACTCAGAATTGAGCACCTGTGGTGGTTTGGATCTTACACAGGGCACTTCCTCCAGGTTTCCTCTGGCCAGTCATCCTGGTTTGCCTGGTTTGGAGCCTGAATTCAGTTTATCTCAGGATGCTCCCACGTGTGCACACTCCTCTTAGTCAAGATGGATTCACCTGAAGAGGCCTATCGGTAGGTTGACATCACTCCCTTTTGGCATCTCAGGAGCCTTTCCATGCATGTATAGTCAGGAAGTTCTCCTTGAGAATGAGAAATATGAGGTCTCTATCTGGACAGGACTCAGCTCCTCTGAGTATCTGTCCACAGAGGGCAAATTCCAGCTGTTCAGCCTGGGGTCCATCTATCTCCTGCCTCACTGAGAAGGGGTTTGTTGGCATGGAAAAAGGATGGGGCAGGGCTCTAAGCTGGCTTTGGTGAGAAGGTGTGTGCTCTCTGACTTGACTGATAAGTGGAAATGTTACCAAATTGGTCGACTGGAACTGTACCAGGGTCCTAGCCCAAGTCAAGATCTCTCGTCTCAGGCCAGGGAGGTTCTTTTTCTGATTGGACTTGAGTGGCCAATAATAAAACCAGCGTTGGGACTGGAACAGCACAAGTTTTATTCAATGGTCAAAGAACCGAGAAGCAGGAAACTGGTTCATAAATCAATTTTAACCCAATTCAGACAGAGATACCAAATATATAGGAGGGGGCTTCCCAGGGGGCTCAGTGGTAAAGAATCTGCCTGCCAAGCAGGAGATGTAGGTTTGATTCCTAGGTTGAGAAAATCCTCTGGAGAAGGAAATGGCAACCCACTCCAGTACTCTTGCCTGGGAAATCCCATGGACAGAGGAGCCTGGTGGGCTACAGTCCATGGGGTCGCAAAGGAGTCAACATGACTTAGCAGCTAAACAAAGTAATAGAGAGGGAAATGGAAAGAGTGTGAGGAATATTCATGACTTATCTGAGAACAGGGGTGTGGTTGGACTCCAAACTGGTGCAGTTCTCCTTTCTAGTCTTTACAGGAATCTTACTGGTTGTTGTCATGGCAACCATCAAACACTCATAGTGCTGGTGGGTGTGTCATTTAGCATGTTAATGAGTTACAGCTACAGGGCATGTATAATAAGGCTCAAGGTCTCCTGCAAGTCAAATCTTCCACTGTCTTGGGCCTTGTTCAGTTGCTCAGTCATGTCTGACTTTGAGACCTCGTGGACTGCAGCATGCCAGGCTTCCCTGTCCTTCACTATCTCCTAGAGTTTGCTCAAACTCAGGTCCATCCAACCATCTCACATCTTCTGTCACCCTCTTCTCCTGCCCTCAATCTTCAACAGCATCAGGGTCTTTACCAATGAGTTGGCTTTTCACATCAGGTGGCCAAAGTATTGGAGCTTCAGCATCAGTCCTTCCAATGAATATTCAGGACTGATTTCCTTTAGGATTGACTGGTTTGATCTCCTTGCAGTCCAAGAGACTCTCAAGAGTCTTCTCCAACACCACGGTTCGAAAGCATCAGTTCTTTGGCACACAGCCTTCTTTATGGTCCAATTCTCGCATTGTGCATGACTACTGGAGAGACCACAGCTCTGACTATACGGACCTTTGTCAGCAGGGTGACGTCTCTTTTTTAACACGCTGCTAGGTTTGTCAGCTTTCCAAGGAGCAAACGCCTTTTAATTTCATGGCTGCGGTCACCATCCACAGTGGATGGATTTATGAGCCCAAGAGAATCATCTGTCATTGTTACCATTTTTTCCCCTTTTTTGAATGTTGAGTTTTAAGTCAGCTTTTTCACTCTCCTCTTTCACCTTCATCAAGAGGCTCTTTAGTTCCTCTTCACTTTCTGCCATTGGGCCTAGTTGGTTCTAACTGGTTCTTATTTCTCTGTGCAGTTTCTTTCTGAAACTTCAAAAAGAATAATGGTTTCCTTTTGAGGGCAGGGCAGGGCAGGGCAATGATTCTGAGGCAGTAGCCTTGGTGAGACAGTAAGGAAAGGGGCAGGACACAAACACTAGATAAAAAGAGGTACAGGGACTTATCAGTGGCCCAGTGACTAAGACTTCACACTCCCAGTGCAGGGTACGCAGGTTTCATCCCTGGTCAGGGAACTAGATCCCACATGCTGTAACTAAAAGATCCTGCATGCCTCAGCTAAGACCCAGTACAGGCAAACAAATATTGAAAAAAATTGTTAAGAGGTACCATTGCTGGCAAGTGATAAAGACTGGCTGGGATTGAGGTAGCTTTGACAATAGACTGGTCATTGACCTTTAAAGCTCATTATACCTTCATTGTAATACTAACAATCACTTTCCCTTCCACCATGACAGACTCAAGGAAGACGGTAAAAAGCCAAAAAATGGGCAGTGGCTCAACTCCTGGGAAACTTCCACCCTATCCCAAAGTAGCAAGAATATTCGTCCCAATCGTTAGCCTATGAGATCACTTAATCCATAAAAACCTGTGACCATGAGACATCTGCATTCTGCCTGTGGAAGGTGTTCTCTCTAAATAAACTCGCTCTCCCTTTACTCTGGCTCCATCTTCTTTCCTCAGGAAGCCAGGGCGCCTCCCTTGGCAGCTGGTCCCAAGGACGCCTGCAAGTCCCGGGAAGTGACACCTCTCTCTCTTGTAGCACTGGTAACAGGAACTCTGTTCACCCAACACAATCCAGAGCACTCTCGCCCCAGCTTCTGCCTTCCTGACAACCACTGGCGAGAACGAGAGCATGTCACACTGTCTCCTCAGAGGTTATGGTCAGCCCATCTCTGCAGTGCACAGCCCAGGAACTGGGGTTATCATGGTGTCCAGGGCCCCCCAGGTGTGGGCAGGATGAGGACCAGAGCCTGCATCTCCAGATGCCAGTCTGGAGAGCTCATCACCGCACTGCCCCATTTCTACACCGGCTCTCGGCCCCTTGCTTCGGGGAAAGAGTCAGGGGCTCTCATCCATGCTCGCCCTGGTGTCCATGTCTATGCGACAGAAAATGTCAAAGAAAGGATGTGTGATAAAGCACAGCAAGTGGGTACACATAGGATTTGGGGAGGCAGAAGGCCAGGGATTGGAGATGGAGCACCTAGGTTCAGGCGATGTTTATTGGCTGGAGGTGTCTTTCCAACAACAGTAATAGCAACCTCTGCAGACTTGTCTGTTCATTCAAAAAGCGGGGAGGGGAACAAAAGACTCGTGAAGCCTAAATGAGATGTTTTTTGAAGAGTACTTTAAAATCTAGACAGGTATGCAAATATAAACCAGAATTTTGCAAAACATCTGAGGGAGGGGTTTAGTCCCCCGAAGGTAGTAACACTTTAACAGGAACAGCCAAGGAAAGATTCTTCTGGGCTGGAAAACTCCCTGGGCAAGGTACCTATCAACATCATCATCACTATTATCTGAGAGGGACTGCCACAGGGGATGTAAAATAGTTTCAGTCTAAAAAATCCCTGGGCTTCATGTTCAGGTAAGCGTTTGGCGGTGGCCTTCTGTATTGTCAATACAACGCCATGCTGGCTTCAGTGAAGTCTGGAGTCGTCTGAAGGGTACTGGCGCCCTCTGGTGGACACTATGGAGAGAAACATTGCGGCACCGCAGAGGCGCGATGGCTGCGAGGTCGCTAGAGGGCGCTGGAGACGAACCGGACAGCTAGAGCCAAGTGAGAGGCTTCCAGACATTTGGGCAGGTGTCAGAGACTGGCAGTTATGTTTTCGTCTTTTCATGTGCATAGAATGGGGTCTAGAGGTTTATAAATAGAGGAAAAGCTTACTGGTTCGTTCGTGATCATTTAAGATTTGCAATAATCCCTGTTTGTCGAGGCACAACTTTGTTCCAGGAGTAGACAAAGCATTTGCTAAACAAATTAAGCCTAGGATTTCTTCACACTTGAGTGTCTGTCTGCTGTTCAAGTCCCAGAATGCCTTGAGAGGGAGTTGGGAAGAAGCGGAGAAGGAAGGAGGGGCTTGGAAGGCAGGAAGTCCCACTTCCTCCTGGGGCCCCCGCCTCCTATCCCTCACTGGATGTCCGGGGTGGGCTCTGGGCACTGATGGGAGGTGGGGGCCTGGAGGCCATCACAGGAGGATCTGGCCACATGTCCCCCTGGCAGGAAAGGTGACTTGTGAGCTTCAGGCAGAACTGTGGTCCCTGCTGCAGGTCGAATGCACTCGGTGCCGCTAGGGGAGGGGTCTCTTTGGGGAGGGCCTGGCTCACCTGCCTCACGGACGCTCCTGGTGCTCACAGAAGTCCCTTGATCTACTCACTTGGCTTCTCCAGCAAAAAAGGAGGTGCTTTCTTTTCTTGGGCAACTTTCTGCAGGTCAGAATCTAGGAATGGGATCCTGTACAAGTGCCTCATTCAGTAACCCGTCCTCTGCTTCCAGCCCTTCAATTCCCTCCCCTCATCCTTCCACCTGAACCCTCACTCAGGGCTCTGATCCCCCTTTCCTGCACAGTAGGCCTTGATGGTCCAGAAAACAGAGCTCAAGTCTATGGCATCCACAAATTGGTCCTTTCTTTCAGGTGAAGGCAGAACTGGGTCATTCCTTCCTGCCACTAGAGTAGGTTGAATCCTAAGGCATTTAGGAAAAGAAATGAAAAGGCAACTGATTTCCACATAAAACCAGATTGAAATTCTTACTATTAATAATAATTTTAAAAAGCCATTGTTTGAGTGTCTACTATATACTAGGTCCTTTATTCAGTATTTTTAGTGTTTATAACAGTCCGGCAAGTATTGTTTTCTGTTTTCTATTGGGAAAGCTGGCAATCAGGGCTGTTAAATGTCTTGCCACAAGCCACACAGCTACAGATAATCAAAATAGACAGGTTAGGCCAAGGTAATAAATGACCCCTGCATCCCAGTGGCTTAAGTTAAGCCATTTATTTACTTCTCACAAACATTTCGAGTCCATTGTTTCCCTCTGCATTGTCCTGGCTCTGAGGGCCAGTCTCATGGAGCTGCCAGCCTGGGGGTCCTGCTGGGCACTAGGTCAGAGGCAGGAGAGCTCCGGAGGGTCCTTGCCAACTGCATGAGGGGCACAGCTCCCTGGCCCAGCACATGACTTAGCCCCACCAACCACAGTCTGCACTGTGCTCAGGAGTCAGAGGCCGGCAGTGCTGGGCAGCAACCTTAGAGACGGGGAGCTGCCCCTGTCTTTGTCTCCTTTACCGTCCAGGGCTCGCTCTCTCCTCCTTCCTTCCTGTTTCTCTGCTCCTCTCTGCATCCTAACACTGCTCACATTTTCTCGTGGGTTAGCCTAGAAATAAATACAAGTTCTCAGGGTGTATCCAATTCATTCCAAACGTTACTAAACACAGCTGACAGTGATGTACTTGATAGAATTTGTCACTGACTGAAAACTCACAGGACAACAAATTCTACTTGGCAAGTTTTACCACGTTTGATTAGAACAAATGGTCATAAAAGAAAATTCACAACTGTGGGTGCTCTACATGGGTAGACTATATAGATCAGAAGCTGATGCTGAATCAATTTTGATGTAAGTGGGAAAGAATTACTGCCAATGAATTTCAATATTGTAGAAGTGAAAAATGGAAAAAAGGTACTGCTCACCGGCACAATAGGGAAAATACATTAAGAAATTAAATTGGATTAGAGGAATTTGCTCTGAAAAATGCTTGCTGAGTGAAAATGCATCTGTGTTTTCATCTTCTGTGACCTCTGTGTCCAGGTCAGTGACTCGCAGCCCCTGGTGGCTTCTGTGAATGTCACCAAGCCTCTTTGTACCTTATTTCCATACAGAACGACTCCAGTCTCAAGTATTGAACCTGAAACTCCATCTCTTTGCACACAATCTCTCAATTTTCCACTGCTCCATTAGCCATCACTCCTCCTGTTCCCACGGGCCCATCTCCAGCTCACTTCTGTTCTACACGCTCTCCCTGGGCAATTTCAAACCATCTCATATATTTACTACTACTTTGTGCTGATGACTTCAAGAATTGATATCCTTAACTACAAGTCATGCTTCTTAGCTTTAAATAACAAAGAAGACAGATTAACTTGAGCAGAAACAAAGGAATTTATTGGAAAGACAGTAAGTTTCTCAAGAATTCACCAGAAAGCTGAGGAGATTAGGCTTAGAAAAGGAGCAGGAATCAGAGGCCAGAACCTCTGCCAGGGGGTCAGGCCATTGGGATCATTGATTTAGGACCTCTAGTCCCCTAGGCCCCGGCACCACCGGTCCTGGACCTGGGGATGCCGCTGAGTCACCTGAGGGAGTTCTAACTGCCCTGCCTCTGTGTCACTTGCCCAGGGTAGGGCCACGCTTAGGCGAACTGCCCGTGTTCTGGCTGCCAGGGTGAGGGAAGAGCGACATCCAGTCTTGGTGGGGGCAGGGGAGGCGCCCTTCCTCTCACCAGAAAATTTACACTGTGGCAGCTTCTGCAAACATAGGAAGTCGAATCAGGGCCAGAGAGCACATAAAGCCTCAGTAGTTACCAGATGGCCCTTTATGTAAGGTTTGTGGACCTCTCTCTGAGGTTGATCAGTCACAGACTTGAAGGTTGACCAATCACAAGAATTTTCAGGCCAGACTTGTGTTATCCTCGGCCTCCTGTCTATTTGCTTCTGGTTGATTGCAGGTGAAAGTACCAATGGCCACCTTTCTTGTCGAGGCAGAGATTTTTAAGTCTGAAGGCTTACTGACCTTTGTGCCCAGTTTATTCCTCAGCCTCCTTCCAGTTTAATGGTGGTTATCTTGAGGCCATTGGGAACAACTGGTTTGTAGAGGAAATCCATGCCCCTACATTCTGGGCCACTGGGTGATTCTCTTGTCTAGGAGAGAGATCCCAAAGGGAGATGCTTGAGAAAGGTTAGGGCCATGCCACAGACTTATTTCTTGCTCACAAGCTGTCTCCTAATTTAGAAATGCTCTGCTTCAGTGATTCAAATCAGTTAGCTTTGCTTTTTGATCCACAAAAGCCCCACATTCTGTAAGTTGAGTGCAGGCTGCCGACAGAATTGTACTGCCTTCTGCCCCTCACTGCAGACTAAGTTTCTCCTATGTTATTCTAAAAAGGGACAGAGTACCCCAAATCAATGACCTCAGATATGCAAGTGACACCACCCTTATGGCAGAGAGTGAAGAAGAACTAAAGAGCCTCTTGATGAACGTTAAAGGGGAGAGTGAAAAAGTTAGCTTAAAACTCAACATTCAGAAAACTAAGATCATGGCATCCGGTCCCATCGCTTCATGGCAAAGATGGGGAAACAGTGGCTGACTTTATTTTTTGGGGTTCCAAAATCACTGCAGATGGTGACTGCAGCCATGAAATTAAAAGACACTTGCTCCTTGGAAGAAAAGCTATGACCAACCTAGACCGCATATTAAAAAGCAGAGATATTAATTTGCCAACAAAGGTCCATCTAGTCAAAGTGATGGTTTTTCCAGTAGTCATGTATGGATGTGAGAGTTGGACTATAAAGAAAGCTGAGCACCAAAGAATTGATGCTTTTGACCTGTGGTGTTGGCGAAGACTCTTGAGAGTCCCTTGGACTGCAAGGAGATCCAACCAGTCAATCCTAAAGGAAATCAGTCTTGAATGTTGACTGGGAGGACTGATGCTGAAGCTGAAACTTCAATACCTTGGCCACCTGATGCAAAGAACTGACTCATTGGAAAAGACCAATGCTGGGAAACATTGAAGGCAGGAGGAGAAGGGGACGACAGAGGATGAGATGGTTGGATAGCATCACCAACATGAGTTTGAGTAAGCTTCAGGAGTTGGTGATGGACAGAGAAGCCTGGCGTGCTGCAATCCATGGGGTCACAAAGAGTTGGACATGACTGAGCAACTGAAATCAAAGCCAAATATTTTGATTGTTTCCAGAACCACAGGCTGGATTCACACCTCTCAAGGTGTTGTAGGTGACAATTTGACAAAATGTTTTGGTGGCATAACACACATCCCTGGTTTTTGGCATGAAATGATTCTTTCTGGCTACTTCTAAATCAGTGCCACACTTTTAGGTACCAGCATCTAGACAGCATAGATGGTGGTTTAGTCTGACTCTTGTGACCCCATGGGCTGTGGTCTGCCAGGCTCCTCTGCCCATGGGAGTCTTCAGGGAATAATGGAGTGGGTTGCCATTTCCTCCTCCAGGGGATCTTCCCAACCCAGGGATTGAAGCCAGGTCTCCTGTGCTGCAGGCAGATTCTTTACTGACTGAGCTACTAGGGAAGTTGCATAGGATACAGATATCCTATCCTAGACAGCATACAGATTTTTCTGGGTATTAGAGAGACCCCAAACAGAGATTTATCTAGAATTTACCCATTTCTCATGCCATTGTCTAAAGGTGAGCAGTCTAGGGTTGGTATGGAAACTCTGCTTTAACAGGCTGTCCATGGATTTCCCTGGTGGTCCAGTGGCTGAGAGGGTTTGATCCCTGGTCCGGGAAAATCCCACACGCTTGGAGCAACTAAGCCTGTGGGCCACAACTACTGAAGCCGGTGCACCGCAGCAGAGAGTAACCTCCACTCTCTGCAACTAGAGAAAGTCTATGAGCAGCAACAAAGTCCCAGCATGGTCAGAAAATAAAGAGGTTGTCCAGAGATCCAGACTCTTACCTTGTTGCTCTACCCTGCCTCAGGTGTTGCCCCACCCCAGACCATGTTTCATGCCATAGGATGGAGTGAGTATGGCATCTTCCCCACCCCCCACTCCCCTTTAATATGGGTTTGATCCTTGGCTGGGAAACTAAGATCTCACATACTGTGTGGCATAGCCAAAAAAAAGAAAAAAGCTTTCCCTGAAAGTGGCCTACCTATCTTTCTTTGCA
Source organism: Bos indicus x Bos taurus (assembly GCF_003369695.1). Taxonomy (NCBI): domain Eukaryota; kingdom Metazoa; phylum Chordata; class Mammalia; order Artiodactyla; family Bovidae; genus Bos; species Bos indicus x Bos taurus. The sequence continues at coordinate 29,169,348 of NC_040078.1, forward strand.
CATTTCATTGGCCATGAGCTAGTCATATAATGACACAGAGCTGAGAGGAGGCTGAAGATGCAGCCTACAGAGAAAGCTGATGATGGAGGACAACATAGTCAATTAGTCCCCACCAATTCAGGTCAGACTCCAGGCCTGCAGTCTACTGTAACTACCATGATTATCTTGCTTTTGGCAGCTGAGTGCCTGAAATCAACTGCTTCCACTCTGTAGCTTTCCTTTTCCGTTAAAATCAAGGATCCTGTTTCCTCTGCATCTAAATGTATCATTGGTTTATGGAAATCGGTCATGAAATTGCTTTTTGGAGATGCTGGTAATCTACTCAGCAATGCCTTTTGATCTTCTGGGGATAGGATAGGTGTATGGGTGCATCATACATGATACATCCTCTACAACATTTCTATATCACTAAGTTTTCGAATTCTTTTCCCCATCATTCCATAGAATTTCATCTTGCATGAAGCACTGTTGAATCCAGATTAAGTCAACAACTGACATGGCCATTAGGACCACTTACAGCGACTGGAGCTGGGACACTGACTCCTGATTTCTGGTGAGCATACTCCTGATTAAGTAATGATGTGAAATTATGTGCTCCCAGAATGCAGTGCCCTCCCCTCTTAGGAATGAAGGACTTGCTTCCTCAGCAGCTGGGAGAGTTGCTGGCAGTGGGCCTCAGCTGGCAACCCCCTCAGGGCTGAAGAAAACATTGCTGCCCTGGGTCACCCCGCTTCCTGGAGCAACCACAGCCAAGGTTAGTCAAAGTTAGACACTTGGCCCCAACTTTTGTGCAATTCCAAATGGCCATCTCAGTTCCGAAGCCTGCAGTGGAGCTGGCTGAAGCCTCTGCTGGGGGTGTGCCCAGCTCAGCCTCTCTGCCCACCTCTGCTTCTGTCCCTTCTATTCCACAGACGTGGTCCCCAGTGAGAGTCACTCAGTCGTGTCCAACTCTTTATGGACTGCAGCCCGCCAGGCTCCTCTGTCCATGGGATTCTCCAGGCAAGAATACTAGAGTGGGTAATATTTCTTTCTCCAGGGGATCTTCCAGACTCAGGGGTTGAACCTGGGTCTCCCGCACTGCAGGCAGATTCTTTACTGTCTGAGCCACCAGGGTCTCCAGAGCACTCCCTAGTTAAAGCTCTGAGTGCTAATAATCCCCATCTAAGTCTGAAATTCTTTTGATGAAGGTTTAACTTTATAAGTACAGTTGACCCTTGAACAGCCCTTGGGTAAGGGACTGACCCTCTGCACAGTTGAAAATCCACATATATATTTGGCCCTCCATGTAGACAGTTTCTCTCTGTGTTCTTCCCTATCTGTAGATTCCACCAGCTGCCAAGTTGCAGCACTGTGGTATATACTACTGAAAAAAATCTGCATATAAGTGGATCCATGTAGTTCAAATCTGTGTTGTTCATGGGTCAACTGTAATTATTCCCAACCCTCCCCACCTGCCCCCTACTTCCAGGCTGTGCTGGGGTCTGACTTTAGCTATAGAGCGAGGGAGGGAATTCCGTGGTGGTTTAGTGGTTAGGACTCTGAGCTTCCACTGCACGGGGTGTGGGTTCAATCTCTGGATGGGAAACAGATCCTACGTGCCATAATAAAGAAAAAGAAATGATGGAGCAAGGAAAGGCGTGAGTAGAGCTGGCTTCCTTCTGGGCTAAAAGGTGTGAAGGGAGTTATACATCTTCAAGTTAGGCGTCAGACAGGGTGGGGATGTGTTTCAGTTGACAAGGGAGAGATGGAGGGGGTTCAGTGCTCAGGGTTCTACGAGTCCAGATTTCCCCAAACATCTTTATTATAATTTTTTTTGGGGGGGTCAATCTTTCCTGAAAGATATCCTAGCCTTCCCATAATATACCTAGGGAACTTAGTCAATTCAATAGATACTGAAGTTTGTCAGTGCAACTCTGTGCTTGATTTTCAGCTATTTTGGCCTCAAAGCAGTGTAGATAAGAGCACAGTATTAGACAGCCTATGGGTTGAAATTTTAGCGATTTAAGCATGTCATTTTTAAAAAACTGCCCAATCCTCTTAGGAAAAAACCATGCTTCCTAAGCCCGTATGACTCATGTCCCTCATTTTGTTCTATGCAAGTAACAATATGGTCTTCAAAGTTTTGCTTTAATGAGTTCATCCTTCCAGGTGACTAAAAGTGATAACAATTTTAGTGATTTACCACTGTGGGTCAGGGGCTGCTAGATTCCCTCTCCTAAGCATTTACTGCTCTCTCCTCTGACTAGCCAGAGAACCAGTCCCCCAGTCAACTCTCCAAATTCCTTGCATCTCCCCTATTGCTGGTTTCTTTACTAGTCAGGGCTCTTGACTCTAAACAACAGAAACCCACTCTGGTTGACTTCAGAAAAGGAGTTGATTTAGGGAGGATATTGGACTTTCCAGGTGGCACCAGTGGTAAAGACTCTTGTCTGCCAATGTAGGAGATTCAAGAGATGTGGGTTCAATCCCTGGGTTGGGAAGATCCCTGAAATAGGAAATGGCAACGCATTTCAGTATTCTTGCTTGGGAAATCCCATGGACAGAGGAGCCTGGAGGGCTACAGTCCGGAGGGTTGCAAAATGTTGGACACGACTGAAGCTACTTAGCACGCACGCAGGCCACATCCAATTACTTACCCCATTGTTTAGATTCTGCCTCCTAGGGACTTCATGAGTTCACCTCTTTCTTGTTTTTACTGCCACTACCCTAATTTAAGCCTTCATTATCTTCTTACTGAGCAATTTCCATAGTTTAACTGGTATATCCATTAGCTATTGAAGCAATAATTCTTACAGCAAACTACCCAAGACTCAGTGGCTCACAACCAGCATTTACTCCTTACTCAGGCACCTACACATTGACTATGGTTCAGTGATCTAGGATAGGCTTGAGCGGACTTGCTTCAGCCGCAGGTTGGGTTTAGGTCTGTTTCACTGGTCTGTCATCCTTCCGGCAATATAGATTACCAGAGGAATGCAGAGTGCGGGCAGGAGCACCAAGGGGTTAGCTCAACCACACAAGTATTTCAAAACTCTGCTTGTGCCATGTCTCCTAGCATCCCATTGGCCAAATCAAGTCCAAGGTCAAAGAGTGTAGTGCCCCCACTGTGCCATGGGAAAGGCATGGGTGTGTAATACTATTACATATCCAATAATTAAATCACAGTATTAAATCACAGCTGATTTCCCTGCCACCAGTCTTGTCTCAGATTCATCTTCTAAATTACTTCCAGAAGTAACTATCCAAAATGTCAATCTGACTTTGTAATCTCCCTGCTTAAAACCCTTGTGTTTATATTTTCTTGTAAAATATAATGCACACTTTTCTGTCCAAGGATATATGAATAGGTTCTTAATACTTTTGGCTGCTGGCTGCCTCCATTAGTTTCACCTCTTGCCACCTTCACATCCCCATCTACTCCCTGACTTGGTTTTTAAGGTCCAGAAATGCAAGCCACCAAGGTCTTGTCTTCATACCTTTGCACACATTGTTTTTTCATGCCTCTCTGCCTCCTTTCAGCAGGCTAATTCCTACTCTGCCTTAGCCAAGCATCACTTCCTTTAGGTTGCTCTCTGCAATGCCCTCCTCTAGATTTTGTTGCAGAGCTCCAGTGATGAGCTGAATGTTTGTGTTCCTCTAAAACTCATAAGTTGAAATGCAACCCCAGGGTGATGGTGTTTTGAGGTGGGGCATTGGGAGGAAGATAGGTCATGAGGGTAGAGACACCATGAATGGGCCTGGTGCTCTTACAAGGTAGTGAAGGGTCTAGAGCTTTCTCCACCATGGGAGGAGGCAACAAGGAGGTGCTGTCTGCAGTGTGGAAGCGGGCCCTCATCAGAACCCAGCCATGCTAGCACTTTGATCTCAGGCTTCCAGCCTCCAGACTGTGAGGAATAAGTATTTGTTTTTTAAGCCACCTAGTTTGTGGTTCTTCATTATAGCAGCCTAAAATAGCATCACGATGACACTCCACATGTATTTGTTTTCCTGTCATTTTCTCCCATGAGTTCTTTGGATCTTCATGCTGGTGTGGTGTCTGGTTCATAGGAGGTGTTCAGTAAATATGATCTGAACTGAACTAGCTCACACCTGTGGGATCTTAGTTTCCTGACCAGGGACTGAATCTGTGTCCCCTACAGTGGAAGCATGGAGTCTTTTTTTAGTAATTATTTTTAAAAGTTTTATTCCATATACAAAATTTAAGATTTTTCTTCTTTTATAGTAGGTCTTGGAACTGTTGATCTGAAACAGAAGAGTAAGCCAACATTTCATAATTTTCAAGCTGTCCTCTCCACTGATGTGTTGCATTTCATTCTCTAGCCAATTTCTTTACAATTTTTATTAAATTTTTAAATGAAACATTTTTAATGATAAAAGGTACAATTCAGAGATAGATGTCATAAACCATTAGACACTGAACAAAGAAACAAAGATACACAAAGCAAAAATAAGAACTATAAGGGAAAAGAAAATATATATATAATCACTGTGAGACATATTAACATTTATCTGAGAATATTTTATCAAGTGCAGAAAATAGGAGCATCTTGAATGTCATTAATAATTTAAATATAATAGATTTCTACTTATATTAATTTATATTAATCTTATATCCTACACAAATATATTTAAACTTTTATATCTCATATATTGTTATTAGACATTAGGACATTTAGAAAAACTGGCAAAAAGATAAACATTACTAAATTTTAAAAAGTAGGATTTTTTTTGTGTGATTCAGTTACATATATACACACATTATTTTTGAAGTTATTTTCCATTATAGGTTGTTACAAGATATTAACTATAGCTCCCGGTGCTACACAGTAAACCTTTATCACTTGTGTGTATATCTATTTTTTTAATTAGAAATCTAGCATTCATATTAAGTCAAACAAGTGGAATCAAAAAGTCATAAATTTTTAGTTAAGCAAAAATTCATAAGTTTTCTAAAATATGCATTATACACTTTATATATAGGTATACAAGGGTTTTTATACTATGCTTGATAAAGGCTTGAGAAAGGCTATAAAAAAGGAAGAGATGGAGAAATTGAAAAAACAAACTAAATGAAATGGGAGCACTGAATATGAAATAGAAGAAGTAAAGCAAACTAGATAAAAAGATGCTCATATAGTTGTTTTTGAACATGGTTGCTCATTAGAAACTTATCTGGAGCTCTGGCAAAAATATCTGGATCTCCGGCAAAAAAAGCTCTGGACATTTGTATTTTTCAAAAAAATTCCAAGATAATTCTATATGCATCTGGATTTTAAAAAGTGACTATAGGTTTTTCTATTATTTGGTGACTTCCCTGGTGGCTCAGACAGTAAAAGCATCTGCCTACAATGCAGGAGACCCGGGTATGATCCCTGTGTCAGGAAGATTCCCTGGAGAAGGAAATGGCAACCCACTCCAGTACTCTTGCCTGGAAAATCCCATAGACAGAGGAGCCTGATAGGCTACAGTCCATGGGATTGCAGAGAGTCAGACAGGACTGAGTGACTTCACTTTCACTTTGGTGATATAGAATTCTATTATTTTTCTGTTGACCAATCATGATACAGTGGTATTAAGTAATAGTTGCATAATCATAATAGTGAAAGATGTTAATCAGTTTTCACAATCGATAGGAGACAAAAAATAAAAGATAATTACAATTGCAAGCCATAATGGGAACATGATTAACCTAACAATATGAAATAATTACATACAATTTGTGGGGGGAGGGGGGTCAAGCAGAGTGATGTAGTAAGTGGAAGTGCGAAGATGAACATGTTTTCATCTGTTCAGCCAGTCTGTCTTTTGGCTGGTGCATTTAATCCACTTATGTTTAAGGTAATTATCAATATGTATGATTCTATTACCATTTTCTTAATTGTTTTGGGTTTATTTTCTGTAGGTAGGTCTTTCCTTCTCTTGTTTCTTGCCTAGAGAATTTCCTTTCGCATTTGTTGTAAAGCTGGTTTGGTGGTGCTGAATTCTCTTAACTTTTGCTTGTCTGGAAAGCTTTTGATTTCGCCATCAAATCTGAAGGAGAGTCTTGCTGGGTTGAGTATTCTTGGTTGTAGATTCCTCCCTTTCAAATATGTCATGCCATTCCCTTCTGGCTTATAGAGTTTGTTGAGAATGCCTCTGATCGCCTGATGGGAGTCCCCTTGTATGTTATTTATCGTTTTTCCCTTGTTGCTTTTAGCATTTTGTCTTTAGCTTTTGTCAGTTTGATTCCTATATGTCTTGCTGTGTTCCTCCTTGGGTTTATCCTGCTTGGGACTCTCTGTGAAAGCAGGAGTCTTAACTACTGGAAAGGGAAAGTCATGTCTGACTCTTTGCAACCCATGGACTGTAGCCTGCCAGGCTCTTCTGTCCATGGAATTCTCCAGGCAAGAATACTGGAGTGGGTAGCCATTCCCTTCTCCAAGGGATCTTCCCAACCCAGGGATCGAACCCAGGTCTCCTGCATTGCAGGTGAATTCTTTACCAGCTGAGCCACAAGGGAAGCCCAAGAATACCGGAGTGGGTAGCCTATCCCTTCTCCAGTGGATCTTCCCAACCCAGGAATCAAACCGGGGTCTCCTGCATTGCAGGGGGATTCTTTACCAACCGAGCTATGAGGGAAGCCCTCCAATCCTGCTTTATGGGCCATGAAATGTTTTTCTTTTAATACATTATTGAAAGCCCAAGTTTAATACAGTTGAAGGCATAAAAATGCAGGAAACGAGTAGAGCTGCGTTTCATGATCTAATAGAGAAACTTACGAGCAAAGCATGTGGAGCAGGGAGAGAGTGTTACATCAGGGATGAAGGCAGGGGATGGGCCAGCCTCTTGGTCACACCTCTCCTTTCTGCATTAGGAGGAGGAATCGTTTTGGTTCATGCTGTTTTCAGTTTTATACTGAGATTGAAGAGATAATATGAGCTAGAAAGTTGGGGTTTAAGCTATTTCACTTCAGTTTAAGTAGAACAAATCAGATACAGACTTCAAGACCAAAAGCAGAGACAGGAAGGATGTTTCATAATATCAACTCATTAGGAAAACATAATTGTAAATGCTTATGTGTCTAGTAACAAAACACATGAAGCATAAATCTCTTCTAGTGATTTATTAAACCACTAGACAAAAATCAGTAAAGACAAATGATCTGAACACTGTCAACCACCTTAACTTAGTTGATATTATTAAATCAACATCTTACAGTCGTAGGATGCTCATTATTTTCAAGTGTGCATGAAGTGTTTACAAAGACAGATCGGATGAGGCCATAAAACAAGACAATGAAAAGGATTCAAATCATACGATGTTCTCTGACTACCATGTATTTATAATAGAAATCAGTAGGACGATTAGGAAAACAAGATATTTGAAGTAAACCACATGCTTCTAAACTACCTATCACTGAAGAGTGAAGTTAGAATAATACTTTTAACTGAAATAAAAATGCAGCTTTCAAATTTTATGGGATGCAGCTAAAGCAGAACTTAGAGGGAGATTTACACATTTGTAATAACACCACTGGAGTGGCGACCAGTGGCTGCACAGCGCTGGAGCAGCCGAGAGGAGATACCCTATGTCCAAGGTAAGAGAAACCCCAGTAAGATGGTTGGTGCTGAGAGACAGCATCAGAGGGCAGACAGAAGGAAAACCACAGTCACAGAAAACTAACCAATCACATGGGCCACAGCCTTGTCTAACTCAATGAAACTGAGCCATGCTGTGTAGGGCCACCCAAGACAGATGGGTCATGGTGGAGAGTTCTGACAAAATGTGGTCCACTGGAGAAGGGAATGGGAAACGACTTCAGTATTCATGCCTTGAGAACCACATGAACACTATGGAAAGGTAAAAATATAGGACACCGAAAGATGACCTCCCCAGGTCAGTAGGTACCCAATATGCTACTGGAGATCAGTGGAGAAATAACTCCAGAAAGAATGAAGAGATGGAGCCAAAGCAAAAACAACACCCAGTTATGGATGTGACTGGTGATGGAAGCAAGGTCCAATGCTGTAAAGAGTAATAATTGCATAGGAACCTGGAATGTTAGGTCCATGAATCAAGGCATATTGGTCAAACAAGAGATGGCAAGAGTGAATGTCAATATTTTAGGAATCAGTTTGAACTAAAATGGACTGGAATGGGTGAATTTAACTTAGATGACCATTATATCTACTACTGTGGGCAAGAATCCCTTAGAAGAAACGGAGTAGCCATCATAGTTAACAAAAGGGTCCGAAATGCAGTACTTGGATGCAATCTCAAAAATGACAGAATGATCTCTGTTTCCAAGGCAAACCATTCAATATAACAGGAATCCAAGTCTATGCCCCAACCAGTAATGCTGAAGAAGCTGAAGTTGAATGATTCTATGAAGACCTACAAAACCTTTTAGAACTAACACCCAAAAAAGATGTCCTTTTCATTATAGGGCACTGGAATGCAAAGTAGAAAGTCAAGAAACATCTGGCTGCTGCTAAGTCGCCTCAGTCATGTCTGACTCTGGGCAACCCCATAGACGGCAGCCCACCAGGCTCCTCTATCCCAGGGATTTTCCAGGCAACAATACTGGAGTGGGTTGCCATTTCCTTCTCCAATGCATGCATGCATGCTAAGTTGCTTCAGTCGTGTCCAACCCTGTGCAACCCCATAGATGGCAGCTCACCAGGCTCCTCTGCCCCTGGGATTTTCCAGGCAAGAATACTGGAGTGGATTGCCATTTTCTTCTCCAGAAATACCTAGAGTAACAGGAAAATTTGGCCTTGGAGTACAGAATGAAGCAGGGCAAAGGCTAATAGAGTTTTGCCAAGAGAATGCACTGGTCATAGCAAACATCCTCTTCCAACAACACAAGAGAAGATTCTACACATGGACATCACCAGATGGTCAACACTGAAATCAGATTGATTATATTCTTTGCAGCCAAAGATGGAGAAGCTCTATACAGTCAGCAAAAACAAGACCGGGAGCTGACTGTGGCTCAGATCATGAACTCCTTATTGCCAAATTCAGACTGAAATTGAAGAAAGTAGGGAAAACCAGTAGATCATTCAGGTATGACCTAAAATCAAATCCCTTATGATTATATACAGTGAAGTGAAAAATAGATTTAAGGGACTAGATCTGATAGACAGAGTGCCTGATGAACTATGGATGGAGGTACGTGACATTGTACAGGAGACAGGGATCAAGACCATCTCCAAGAAAAAGAAATGCATAAAAGTAAAATGGCTGTCTGAGGAGGTCTTACAAATAGCTGTGAAAAAAAGAGAAGTGAAAAGCAAAGGAGAAAAGGAAAGATATACCCATTTGAATGCAGAGTTCCAAAGAATTGCAAGGAGAGATAAGAAAGCCTTCCTCAGTGATCAGTGCAAAGAAATAGAGGAAAACAATAGAATGGGAAAGACTAGAGATCTCTTCAAGAATTTAGAGATACCAAGGGAACATTTCATGCAAAGATGGGCTCATAAAGGATAGAACTGGTATGGACCTAACAGAAGCAGAAGATATTAAGAAGAGGTGGCAAGAATACACAGAAGAACTGTACAAAAAAGATCTTCATGACCCAGATAATCATGATGGTGTGATCACTCACCTAGAGCCAGACATCCTGGAATGTGAAGTCAAGTGGGCCTTAGGAAGCATCACTACGAACAAAGCTAGTGGAGGTGATGGAATTCCAGTTGAGCTATTTCAAATCCTGAAAGATGATGCTGTGAAAGTGCTACAGTCAATATGCCAGCAAATATGGAAAACTCAGCAGTGGCCACAGGACTGGAAAAGGTCAGTTTTCATTCCAATCCCAAAGAACGGCAATGCCAAAGAATGCTCAAACTACCACACAATTGCACTCATCTCACATGCTAGTAAAATAATGCTCAAAATTCTCCAAGCCAAGCTTCAACAGTATGTGAACCATGAACTTCCAGATGTTCAAGCTGGTTTTAGAAAAGGCAGAGGAACCAGATATCATATTGCCAACATCCACTGGATCATCAAAAAAGCAAGAGAGTTCCAGAAAAACATCTATTTCTGCTTCATTGACTATGCCAAAGCCTTTGACTGTATGGATCACAATAAACTGTGGAAAATTCTGAAAGAGATGGGAATACCAGACCACCTGACCTGCCTCTTGAGAAACCTATATGCAGGTCAGGAAGCAAAAGTTAGAACTGGACATGGAACAACAGACTGGTTCCAAATAGGAAAAGGAGTTCGTCAAGGCTGTATATTGTCACCCTGTTTATTTAACTTATATGCAGGGTACCTCATGAGAAATGCTGGGCTGGATGAAGGACCAGCTGGAATCAAGATTGCTGGGAGAAATATCAATAACCTCAGACATGCAGATGACACCACCCTTATGGCAAAAAGTGAAGAAGAACTAAAGGGCCTCTTGATGAAAGTGAAAGAGGAGAGTGAAAAGGTTGGCTTAAAGCTCAACATTCAGAAAACTAAGATCATGGCACCCAGTCCCATCACTTCATGGCAAATAGATGGGGAAACAGTGGAAACAGTAAGAGATTTTAATTTTGGGGGCTCCAAAATCATTGCAGATGGTGATTGCAGCCATGAAAGTAAAAGATACTTATTCCTTGGAAGGAAATTTGTGATCAACCTAGACAGCATATTAAAAAGCAGAGAGACATTACTTGCCAACAAAGATCCGCCTAGTCAAGGCTGTGGTTTTTCCAGTCGTCATGTGTGGATGTGAGAGTTGGACTAGAAAGAAAGCTGAGCACCGAAGAATTGATGCTTTTGAACTGTGGTATTGGAGAAGACTCTTGAGAGTCCCTTGGACTGTATGGAGATCCAACCAGTCAATCCTAAAGATCAGTCCTGAGTGTTCATGGGAAAAACTGATGTTGAAGCTGAAACTCCAATACTTAGGCTACCTAATGTGAAGAGCTGACTCATTTGAAAAGACCCTGATGCTGAGAAAGGTTGAAGGCGGGAGGAGATGGGGATGATGGAGGATGAGTTGGTTGGATGGCATCACTGACTCAATGGACGTGAGTCTGAGTAAACTCTGGGAGTTGGTGGTGTACAGGGCAGCCTGGCATGCGCAGTCCATGGGGTCACAAAGAGCTGGACGTGACTGAGTGACTGAACTGAACTGATGAATACACTAGAAAAAAGTCTAAAGAGTAATAGGTGTAGTCCTAACCTCATTATTTTAGTAGATAAATTAATATCAAGTACTTAATTGGGTATAGAGAACTAAGCAGAACAGACATGGTTCTTTACTTCCTGGTGGCCACAGTCTAATGAGACAAGGTAAATAAATGCAGATAAAGGTTAACATTATGATAAATGCTTTGAAGGGTCCCTGGACAGCAGCCCAGGGTCAGAGACCAAGGGCACTACTCTGCCTGGGGATGCACTACAACATCCCCGTGAGGTGAGGCTGGTTTGGTCCCAGATGGGGAAGGGGGTGCAGGCAGTCACCCATGTGGGACAGGGGGTGTGGGGGAGCGTGCATGAGACAGGGGTGAAGGCACTGGCCAGGGACCAGAAAGACAAGAGGATGAGATAGTTGGATGGAATCACTGACTCTATGGACATGAGTTTGAGCAAGCTCCAGGAGTTGGTGATGGACAGGGAAGCCTTGCATGCTGCAGTCCACGGTGTCACAAAGAGTTGGACACGACTGAGCAACTGAACTGAAGGGAAAGGATGGACACTTGGAGGGAGAGGTGGCTTAAATTAGACTGAAATAAGTCCTTTGAGAAAGCAACATTTCAGTTCAGCAGGACGTGAGTGAAAAGCAGGAGACAGTCAAACTTTGAGGGTAGTGTCCCTGCTGGAAGGAGCTGTGTGTGGAACAGGTGGCTCTATATATGGGTTAGGGTCTCAGAGGAGACTCCATCAATCATCTCAACAGGGTTTTGGATTGTAAGGGTGGATAAAAATTATGTTGCTCAGTCGTATCTGACTCTTTGCAGTCCTATGGACTGTAGCCCTCCAGGCTCCTCTGTCCATGGGATTTTCCAGGTAAGAATACTGGAGTGGGTTGCCATTGTATCTAAGGGATTTTCCTGACCCAGGGATTGAACCTGCCATCTCCTGCATTGGCAAACATATTCTTTATATCACTGAGTCACCTGGGAAGCCCATGAATTATATGGAGTGTTAATCTATTTTCTACTCATTTTCTTATCTTTTGCTTTGGGTACTCAAGAGGATGGCTTCTCTTCTCTAGCTTTTGAGAATTGATGCTTTTGGACTGTGGTGTTGGAGAAGACTCTTGAGAGTCCCTTGGACTGCAAGGAGATCCAACCAGTCCATCCTAAAGGAGATCAGCACAAGCACAGGCAACGACTCAAGGATGCAGCAGGTAAAGGCCAGGCAAAAATGTCTGGTGAGTGTGTGTAGATTGAAGCTTTCTGCCCTTGAAGACTAGTTAGGACTAGAGTTGGAGGAAGGTAGTCGGAAGGTAGTCAGAAGTTAAAAAAAATCAACTTGGACAGGAGAGAGGGGCGTAGAGACCAAAGTTCTCTGGTTGAGAAAGCTTTTGTCTTGTCTTATAACAAGGCAAGATCTTAGGGGCCCTTCCTATCCTTTGCTTTAGCCCTTGACGTGAGTTCGATCCCTGGGTGGAAGATTCCTTGGAGAAGGACATGGCAACTCACTCCAGTATTCTTGCCTGGAGAATCCTATGGACAGAGGAGCCTGGTGGGCTACAGTCCATGGGGTCGCAAAGGGTCGCACATGTTTGAAGTGATTGAGCAAACACACACATTTAAATACTTTCTCCAGATTTTAGGTAAGTTGAGTTTTGCACAGATGAGACTTTATTGAACATCCAAGTCATTTCAAATAGATGTTATGGAATATGTCAATCACTTCTAGTCTGAAGTGCTGGTATGGCAGACAATCCAAAATTTCTTGCTTCTTGGTATTTGCTAGAGATTAAGGCTTTTAGGGGTTAAAATTATAACATTGTTAGAAGTTGCTGTTACTAGCTGTGTCTGACTCTTTGTGACCCCTTGGACTGTAGCCTTCAAGGCTCCTCTGTCCATAGGATTTCCCAGGCAAGACTACTGGAGTGGATTGCCATTTCCTTCTCCAGGGGATCTTCCCGACCTAGGGATTGCACCCAAGACTCCTGCATTGCAGGCAGATTCTTTGCCACTGACCCACCTGAGAAATGACTAAAATTATAACTGTAATTACTAAAATAAGGGAAACATTTCAGTATGCCAGGAAGGTAAGATGTATGTTTTTAGTAAAATATGTGAAAAATGAAACTACGTAATTCTGTCAAAGGAAAAAAAAAGTAATTTGTTTCTTAGAGGTGGTTTATTGAAAGATAAGGGATAAACTAAATATGGATACAGAAAGTTATGAAAGGTTTGTTTAAAAAAAAGGGAGCCCTGAAAAAGGAGTTTTACCCATTGTCAGGCTGGAATTAGATTAAATTTAATCAGGTAGATGGATTTTTAAAAATCAAAAGTGGGCTGGTACAGGATTAGATTTGGTTTCTTTCTGTTAAAAGAACAAAGTTTTCTTGGAATGTGGCTTTTTATAACAGATAGGTGAACTTCCTTACTTTTAAGTAACTTGTATTTGCTTTTGAAATCTTTTGTTACTTTGATGAAGTGAATAAATTTTCATAATGAACCTATGATCCTATTTGACCAAGTATTTTGCAACTTTGATTTTTTGACAAACTTTTATATTTTGACAAATGTGCTAGCAGATCCTAATTAAAGTTCTTTTGACTTCTAGCTAGCTTTGAAATGCATGAGGGCCCCTAAGGCATCTCAGGGAGAAATAAGCTAGAATTGTTTGGTATGTTAAATTACATGGGAAGCATTGTCAAGTGAGTGATAAGCCTTCTCAGATTATATCTCTGGGGAAATGTTTTAAATATAGACATCCTTGAAATTAAAGTTTCTGAAATTTGGGTATGTCCTGGTATGTTGTTGGTCAAAATTCTAGCTGTTATCTTGAAGTGAATATCACAGCAACTTGGTTGAGCTTCTTTGTCAAAAACATCGTAATCAGATTTTTAATCTTGCCTTCAAGTCTCTTGTCATTCATAGACAGTTAAGCTGATGCTTTGCAAAAATGTTTCATCTTCAGGAAGACTCATAGAAAGGACTTTGACAAGCACAGGTTTCTGTTACCCAGTTCAGCAGTTTGATCTATAAGAAATTTAAATATTAATTGGCTGTGGCAGATCTGAGTTGTGGCGCTCAGGATCTTTAGTTCTGGCGTGCAAACTCTTAGTTGTGGTGTCAGGGATCTAGCTCCCTGACCAGAGATCAAACCCAGGCCCTCTGCATTGGGAGCACAGAAACTTAGACACTGGACCACCAGGGGAGTCCCTGAAAGCTAGGAAATTTAAAAAGTCTAATGAAGAATGATTTCATAAAGCTTACCAAAAAGGATTAGTCACCTGGGATTGGGTAACTGATGAATGTGGCTATAATTTTTGGTTTTGTCTGGAATGATAGTGGCTTTTAAATGAATGTTTGTTTAGTTTTGGCTGCACTGGGTCTTCGTTGCTGCACACAGGCTTTCCCTAGTTGCAGTGCTCGGGCTGCTCATTTTGGTGGCTTCTCTTGCTGTAGAGCACAGGCTCTAGGGTGTGCAGGCTTCAGCAGTTGTGGTGCACGGGCTTAGTTGCTGTGCAGCATGTGGGGTCCTCCTGGACCAGGAATTGAACCCATGTCCCCTGAATTTCAAGCAGATTCTTAACCACTAGACCACGAGGAAGCCCTGAAATATTATAGGCTTTTAATCTGTGTTTTCCAGATGTAGAAAGACTTTCCCCATTAAAGTAATTATTATTTGTAGCACCTTGGTAAATCATGCCTTTGTAAGTAGAATTAAACACGTATCTTCTATCTGATCCCTCCAGAAATTGGAAACCCTGGTTCTAGGCAGTTTGATCAGGTGAATAAATAAGGCTGCCTCCTAACAGGTACAAGAATCTCAGTGTTTTAGGATCTTGGAAAGAGGAATTCATCCAAATCTGTAAGGTGAAATCTGTAACAAGTCTTTGGTGTGGCATTCCTGGTCTTGAAGGGCCTTTAAGATTCCTGGTCTTGAAGGGCCTTTAAGAGTTCAGTCTGAGACATAAAAAGTCCCACCACAGCCAATTTCCAAGAGCCTATGTGGTCAATTAACCAGACTTATTTTGCATAGAAATTAGTCTTAACTTTGGCCATATTGGTAAAAATGAGGGTAATTTCAGAGAAAAGGACTGTTTCAATGGACATTAAATACTAGTGTTAGTTGTAATGTGGAATCTGAATCTATATCAATGAACTTTCACACTCAGTTACATTAAAATCTGTTATCATGCACTTTGAATAGATCTTTTACTTATGAATGATTTTATTTCACATATTTGTCTTTTGGAAAATATTGGTTTCATGAATTATGCAGATTTTCTAAATGTTAGTACATTTCATTTTACAGTATTGAAAAGTCATGTCTGATACTACAACAAATTTCATTTGAGAGCTTCTGATACTTTAAGACTTTTCTAACACAATATTGAGGAAATACATTTTCCAAAATTCTAATTTGCCTGAAAGCTCAAATTTTGTCTTTGGCTACATATTCTTTGAAAGGATAGTTTTTATTGAAAAGACAGTTTTACTTGTCCAGTTTCAAAAACTTGTCTTCCAGCTACCCAATTCTGAATTAACTATAGCTTGTCAATCAGTCTCTCGAGTAAAGATGATTCCATGAAAAGTGGCTAGTTCAGCTTGCAACTCAATAACCACACAAATGCTTTGCCTGGAGACAATCTTCTCATTTCAGGAGGCTGTAGAAGTGCTTTTTGAATATTTCCCATTTTGACAAATAGAATTTTAAGAAGTACATATGAGTCAAGATTTATTAATTCTTACTCTTTGCAAAAGGATATTTTTTTTAAAGAAGTGATTCATAATAGTTCGTTTCACATATACAAAGTGATTGTTATATATATTTTCAGATTATTTTCCAATATGGGTTATTACAAGGTGTTAGCTGTATTTTCCTGGGTTATATGGTAAATCCTTGTTTATCTATTTTCTATGTTGTAGTAGTAGTAGTAACATGTAGTATGTACCTGTTAACGCCGTATTTCTAATTTATCCTCTCTCCCTCCTCCCTTTCCCACTTTGGTAACCATGAATTTGTTTTCTGTGAGTTTGTTTTGTATATAGATTCATTTGCATTATTTAGATTTCACATAATGTCATATTTGTGTATGCACTTAGTCTGCTGCACTGCTCTGTCTACTGCTGCTGCTGCTGCTAAGTTGCTTCGGTCGTGTCCGACTCTGTGCGACCCCATAGACGGCAGCCCACCAGGCTTCCCCGTCCCTGGGATTCTCCAGGCAAGAACACTGGAGTGGGTTGCTATTTCTTTCTCCAATGCATGAAAGTGAAAAGTGAAAGTGAAGACTCTAGCGACCCCATGGACTGCAGCCTACCAGGCTCCTCCATCCATGGGATTTTCTAGGCAAAAGTACTGGAGTGGGTTGCCATTGCCTTCTCTACTGCACTTAGTATGATATTCTCTGGGCCCATCCATGTTGCTCCAAATGGCAACATTTCATTTTTTCTGGCTGAGTAATATTCCATTGTGTATATACCACATCTTCTTAAACCAATTGTTGATGGACACTTGGGTTGTTTCCATGTCTTGGCTATTGTAAATATGCTGCCAGAAACATTGGGGTGCAAGTGTCTTTTTGAATTAGTTTCTTTTCTGTATATGTGCCCAGGTGTGGGATTGCTGGATCATGTGGTTATTAGTTTAAGAAAACTCTATACTGTTTTCCACGGTGGCTTCATCGTTTACATTCCAACCAACAATGTAAGGAAGGTTCTCTTTTTTCCACATCCTCTCCAGAATTTGTTACTTGTAGACTTTCTGATGATAGTCATTCTGATGGTAGTGTAAGGTGATGTCTCATAGTTTTGATTTACATTTCTCTAATAATTAGTGATGTTGAGCATCTCTTCATCTGCCTCTTGGCCATCTATATGTCTTCTTTGGAGAAGTGTCTGTTTAGGTCTTCTGCTCATTTTGTTGCTGTTAAATTGTATGAATTCTAAGTTTGATTAAGTTCCATTTTTTTTTAAGTGGGCCAATTTTATTTATTTATGACTGTGCTGTGTGGCTTGTGGAATTTTAGTTGCCTGACCAGAGATTGAAACTGGGTTGGCCCTCAGCAGTGAGAGCACAGAGTCCTAACCACTGGACTGTCAGTTCCCTCCAATTGTTTGCTTTTATTTATTTTTTGCTTTTATTTCTTTTGGCTTAGGGAGACTGATCTAAGGAAATATTGCTACAATTTATATCTGAGACTATTTGCCTATGTTATTTTCTAGGAGTTTAATGGTGTCAAGTCTTATATTTAGCTCTTTAAACCATTGAGTTATTTTGTTTTTAATTTTATTTTTTAACTGAAGGATAATTGCTTTACAGAATTGTGTTGATTTCTGCCAAACATCAACATGAATCAGCCATAGGTATATATGCCCCCCTCCCTCTTGAGCCTCCCTTTCACCTCCCTCCCCATTGAGTTTAGTTTTGTATATGATATGAGGAGTGTTATAATTTACATGTAATTGTCCAGCTTTCCAATAGCACTCAGATTGTTTTCTCTCCTGTATATTTTTACCTTCTTTGTCAAAGATTGACCATAAGTCTGTGGGTTTATTTCTGGGCTCTCTATTCTGATTAGATCAGGTACATTCAGGCTATGACCATAGACGAGGCACTCTATTCTCTTCCATTGATCTGTATCTGTCTGTGACAATACCATGCTGTTTTGATTACTGTAGCTTTGTATTATTGTCTGAAGTCTGGGATGGTTATGTCTCCAGCTTTGTTCTTTTTCCCTGGTGGTTCAGCAGTAAAGAATCTGCCTGCCAATGCAGAAGATGAGAGAAGCACTTTCAATCCCTTGGGTAAAGAAGATCCCTTAGAGCAGAAAATGGCAACTCATTCCAGTATTCTTGGGAAATTGTAAATATGCTGCCAGAAAAAAATTTCTTGGGAAATTCCATAGACAGAGGATCCTGGGGGGTTACAGTCCATGGGGTTGCAAAGAGTCAGGCACGACTGAGCACATACACATGGCTTTAGTAGTTTTGGGTCCTGTGATTCCAGACAAATTTTAGGATTATTTGTTCTAGTTCTGTGACATTTGTCATGGGCATTTTGACAAGGATCACAATAAATCTATATACTGCTTTGGGTAGTATGGTCATTTTAACAATACTAATTCTTCCAATCCAAGAGCACAGGATATCTTTCTATGTCTTTCAATCCTCAATTTCCCTTATCAATATTTAATAGTTTATAGCATGTAGGTCTTCCATCTCTTTGGTTAGGTTTATTCCTAAGTAGTTTATTCAAAAAGAATATCTTAAGTGAACCTGGCTTTGTTTCTTCTGTGAGGGCATGATGATAAAGACATTGCTTCTATTGCAGTTTGGTGCCATTGCCTTGATTTGTGCCAAAGCAGCAGCTATTTCAATCATTGCTTATGTGTCAGTGAAAATGTAACACCATGAAAAAGACAAATAATGTCTCAGTAATTTTTTGAAAATAACTCATGTTGCAGACTTCCTGAAAGCGTCTCAGCAACTTTCAGGTGTCTGACGATCACACCTCAAAGCCACTGATCTGGTGACTAAAAGCCCTTGGTCCCTGACCAAGGTGAAACACAGCAGAGCTGGTCGGAATCTTCCATCTGAGTAGGGCCAGTGATGGACAGGCTGCCGTCAGAATGGAAACAAACCCTGGCTTATGTGGAAAAGTGACTTACTGAACAGACACTGGGTGGCTCATGGGACCAACAAGAGGCCGAGAGCCAGGCTTGTAAACTGGGCAGAAAGAATCAAAATGAGGCTCAATGTCCAAAACTCGGTCCAGCATCTCACCAGCAGACATACGAGGAGAAGACGCCATGCCGCTGCAGCTGCTGTGACACAGCACGTTGCACCTTGTATCTGACGCTC
The DNA here is from genome assembly GCF_003369695.1 of Bos indicus x Bos taurus. Taxonomy (NCBI): domain Eukaryota; kingdom Metazoa; phylum Chordata; class Mammalia; order Artiodactyla; family Bovidae; genus Bos; species Bos indicus x Bos taurus. The sequence continues at coordinate 29,188,322 of NC_040078.1, forward strand.
CAGCCCTGGTCCTGGCAGTGCTGCCATAGTGTCACCACCTTTGTCATCTGGGAAGATGTGGACCGAGGCCCTGAGTGAACCTCTGATTGGCTGAGCTGGCTCACTGGCCTCAGTCCTAGCTCTTCAGTAAGTTGAAGCCGCCTTATGACCCGATATCTCTATAGCTTCTCTGGAAGACTGCAACTGTGCTTCCTAACAGGACTTATAAGAGGAAGTCTCCATAAGTAAAAGGGTTTGGATGCTACAAAGCAGCCAAAAAAATAACACTGAGCTCACTTCAACTGGAGTCAGAATGGGAGTAATCAGTCAAGTGTTGGCCATTGACAACATGGCACCGAAGACATTTTCTAGAAAGAGACCATTTAAAAATATTTAAGTATATTTGATTCACAATATTATATAAGCTTCAAGTTTACAACAGTGATTCAATTTTAAAGATTAAACTCCATTTATAAATATTTGTTATATTCCCTGTGCTATACAGTATATTCTTACAGCTTATTTTATGCATGGTGGTTTGTACCTCTTAATTCCCTGCTAGGTGCCTCTTTTCCACTCCCCTGACTAGCAGCCACTAGTTTGGTCTGCATCTGAGTATGTTTGTTTTCTTATATTCACTAGCTGTACTTTTTGGATTCCACATATAAGTGATATCATACAGCACTTGTCTTTCTGACCTATTTCACTAAGCACAATATCCAAGTCAATCCATGTGGTTGCAAATAGCAAAATTTCATTTTTTTAATGGCTGAGTAGTATTACCTTGTATATATGCATATATATACACACATACTTGTCCACTGATGTAACTGGGGTGTTATAAAGTCCCCTACTATTGTGTTACTGTCAACTTCTTCCCTTTTTGTCTTAATATTTGTTTTATTAAACAAATAATACTTAGGGTACTTAGGTGCCCCTATGCTGAGTGTAGATATATAAACTGTATACACAGTTATCTTCTTGGACTGATCCCTTTATTATGTAGTGTCCTTGTCTCTTGTAACAGTAAAATCTTTTGTCTAATATATGTATTGCTACTCCAGCTTTTGATTTGCTTGGAATGTCTTTCCATCTCCTCACTTTGTATGTATCTTTAGATCTGAGGTGAGTTTCTTGTAGACAGCTTATATACAGGTCTTGCTTTTGTATCCACTCAGACACTATGTATCTTGCAGCATTTAGTTCATTTAAAGAAACTATTAACTGTGTGTTTTTGTTGCCATTTTGTTAATTGTTTTGGGGTCATTTGTGTGTTTTTTGTTCCCTTATTCTGTTATCTTCTGATTCAATGACTATCTTTACTGTTATGTTTGGATTCCTTTTTTTGTTTTCCAATATTTTTTCCCCTGAATTACTTGTATTAACATTTGGAAAACATTTACTTTTGGCTGTACTGGGTCCTCGCTGCCGCACGTGGGCTCTCTCTAGCTGCGGTGCACGGGCTTCTCATTGCGGGGGCTTCTCCTGCTGTGGACACAGGCGCTCAGGCATGTGTGGCCTCAGGAGTGCCAGCTCCTGGGCTCTAGAGCAGATTCAGTAGTTGTGATGCATGGGCTTAGTTGCCCCATGGTATGTGGGATCCTCTCAGACCAAGGATGGAAACCAGTGTCCCCTGCATTCCAAGGCAGATTCTCAGCCACTTGACCACCAGAAAACCTGGATTCTTTTCTCTTTTGTGTTTGTTGTAGATTTTAGGTTTGTGGTTACCATGAGTTACATATATGTACATGTATATAAGCTTTAACTTGCCAATCTGTTAATTTCAAACACATTAACACTGTGTTTTTACTCTTTAAAAGGCTCTTTTCCTTTGTTTATTTTTGGCTGTGCTGGGTCTTTGTTGCTGCTCAGTCTTTCTCAAGGTGAGTAAGGGCTTACTCTAGTTGTGGTGGTTTCTCTGGCTGCGGAGCAAGGGCTTTATGGCATGTGGGCTTCAGTAGTTGTGGCTCCTGGGCTCCAGAGCACAGGCCCAATAGTTGTGGCAAACAGGATTAGCTGCTCTGTGGCAGCTAAGCAGGATATGGGATCCTCCTGGATCAGGGATCGAACTTGTGTCTCCTGCATTGGCAGGTGGATTTTTTTTTTCAGCACCACTGAGACACCAGGGAAGCCCCTATTCTGGTTTTTGACCCTTTACATCTAATTGTTTTGTGCATCTCTTAACTGTTTATTGTGGATATAGATGATTTTACTCCTTTTACTACTTTGGTCTCTTGCCTTTACCTGTGAGCTTTTTCCCTTTGTAATTTTTATGTTTCTAGTTGTGGCCTTTTTTTATTGCTTAGAGAAACCCATCTGACTTTTCCTGTAAAGCTGGTTTGGTGTGCTGAACTCTTAGCTTCTGCTTGTCTGTAAAACTTTTGATCTCTCCGTCAAATCTGGATGGGAGCTTTTCTGGGTAGAGTATTCTTGGTTGTCGTTTTTCCCTTTTATCATTTTAAATATATTGTGCCACAGGAAGTGAGCACTGAGTGAGACAAGGGGCTTGGAATCCTCCTTGAGTCCTCCCAGTTACCAAAAGGCCAAGTGGAAGAAGATGAACCTACCAAGACAACTGAGAAGGAATAACAAGAAAGCAAGTAGAAGAGTGTTGTGTTTCAGAAGCCAAGTGAGAAAGGTGCTTTCAGAAGGGTGGCGTGGTTACAGGCATTGAATCCTTCCCGGAGGCCCAGAGAGCTGAGACCTGAGACATGTCCACTGAAGGATTAGAAGATCTTAAGTCTGCCCTTTTCCTCCCGTCTGTTGCACTGGAAGGTGAATTATTGTTCCCTCTCAAAGTCTGGGAGATGGGATGTCATTTACTAGTCACCAGATGTACTTATTTTAGAGAAAAAAAAAAGAATCGGGTACTATTTGGCCATCGTTCTCTAGCACTAAGCAATCCCTTCTGCACCCAGTGCCCAGGCTGTCTTACTGACAGGAAGGCTGACAGGCAGCATATGGGAGCTACAGAAAGATCTCTTCTTTAGCACATTTGCAAGGAGTTGTCATCTGTTTGATAGCACTTTATAGAGCATTGCACTGCTCGTGCCTACTAAGCTCTGTCAATGATTGGGTACTTCAGAGAAGACAATAGTACATGAGGCAGAACACAGATATGAATTTAAAAGCACACAGAAAGCAAAATAAAAATGGCACAGATGACTATAGTCCCGCTTCCTCTCTGGTACTTGTTTCAGTTCTCTAGGATGTAGTGCCTGGAAACCCCCAGGCATCTTCGCAGGGCTCCTCCTGCACCCACCCTCTCACTACCCTGGACCTGCCCAACACCCACTAGGTTTCAGTGAGGGATCAGTCAGCCCTTGACGACTCTGTCTCCCAAGTCTGCCAATCATCTTGTGTGCTCCTGTAACACCTCGACTTCTGTCTTCTCACTTATCTACTTGTTTGCCGATCTTCCCGACTAGATGGAAAGTAGGAACGTAGGACCTTGTTTCTCTTGTTTACTAATTCAGGGCTTTCTCACAACTGTATCCCCAGCACCCAGCATGTGGCATGTGCTCTATGAATATTTATGGAATGAATAAGTGAATCAGTGACAATGAATAAGTCAAGAGCCTTTAAGTACTGACAAGATTCTGTGTAGAGGGATAACTGGAACTGTGTGGAGGAACCAGAAGGACTTGTTGGAAGGTGAGGTTCTGTGCAGGCTTATGGAGGCAGACGGACCCAGATTAGCAGGGGCCAGAGATGCCAGATTAGAGAGTGTTGATACCTTTTGAGTGGGCTGGGAAGGATTTGCATTGCTGGAGGGAGGTATCTATTTTGGGTTGTAACTAAGTTTTCTAAATATTCTAGGTGCCACTGGGAGAGCATGCTCCTTCCAAGCCCGCCATAGTGTGCTATGGGAAGTGGAGGCGTGCAACTAACTCCTACCTCACTCTGCCACCGTGTCTGCAGCCCTGCGTGGTGGTGGTGGTGGCCGGAGTGGGGTGCAGGTGCTGAACAAGTAGGGCCCAGCTCCCTTGGCTGAAGGGCTCTGTGATGCGAGGGATCCAGCCAACCCTTGGCCATGCGACAGGAGCACCATCTGCACTCTGGGGCGCCTTGATTTTGCAGCTGCCACAGCCTACTCAGGCAGATTTGACACAAGCTTAGCAAATAGCTTTTCCAGGAGGTTCGTAAATTTCCAATCTGCCGTGCTACGTTTTTCCTCTACAACTGCCACCAACCAAATGTCAGTTTGGATCCAAGACCTGAAGGGCAATCAGTAAATGTATGGGCTCATCACAGATTTGGAAAGGAGACTGAGGCTCAGGTGGCCCTCTGAATGGACCATTCCTAGAGTATGTGTAATTGTCAAATCTTTACTAGCATGTCTGTCTTATGTAGACGTATTCCTCAGATTACATGTAAATTGAATTTATGTTCAATTTTAAGCACCAAGTTAATGCAATTTTAAATGTTATTTTAAGGAATTTTGTGCCGAGTATTCCACTTACCAAAGCAAGTGACTCTCAATTTGTCTTTTGTATTAATTGTATATAAGTGTAGATATATTTATATTTGTGCTTATATCTTCTGTATACTTAAGAATCATCTCTTTTGAAAAATACAGAAAATGTTGGCTCCATACTAGCTTTAAGAGTTTCATACTTAACTTGCAAGGCTGGAGAAAATGTTGAGTTGTATACACTAAGATGGCACTAAGATGGTCTTCATTGCTTTCCATGCAACTTCATCCTCACAAGAGACATAATAAATGCAGAATTGTACAGCATACTGGGATAAATACATTACAGCTAGGAGCCACATTTCAAATACAGCTTTTTGATATCTTACTACCCAGGGAGATTAAAAGTATTTATGAACTGAAGAACTAGGGGACTTTGTTGCTATTCCTGAACACAATAGAAAAAGACAAGTTTATAAGATAGAAATTTTCTGGAATGATTGTAGTGTCCCCAATCCCTACCCTGCTTGACTGCAATAACCATTCCTCCCAACATGTCTGTACTAGTTAACAAGCAACTTCTGCTGGAATTAAAGTTTCAAGTGATGTTGAGTAACTTTGGAAGCCAGGGTAATATCTTAGAAAAAACTAAATATCCAAGTTCGTGAGAAACCAGTTATTTGGTCTCTAGAGAATTAGAGGGAATCACAATCTAAAGCTGTGAGCCAAGAGAAAAGCAAGCGTATTTTAAGGTTCTTGGAAGAATTTATTCACGTGAATTTTTTCTTTAGGATTCATCTCCACACTAGTGTTTCTGATGGTCCCATGGAAGTGCCTCTAATGGTAGAGGTTCCTTTAACTGTAGAAGGGTCCTGTAGTTCAGCAGCTAATGGCAGGGACCATGTTTAATCTAGTATGCTCAGCTCCCAGTGCAGGGCATGGCACATGGCAGGCTTCTTGTTGAAGAAATGAAAGAACAAATGACCAAGTGAAGACTAGTTGAGACTTGATAGCACAGTGCAGTACTCTATAAGGAGGGGGAGGCAATGGGCATACACAATTCTATTCATTTAACATGAAGATTCCATTGGTAGAGTATTTTTCATACCCCTGGCAGAAAGGGGTCAAATCACGTGACTTGGGCAGGATCATTAAGCTCTTGGCCTGATTGGGAAAGATATAGAGCTGACAGTGGAAGATGAACCTGGGCTTGTCACTGGAGCCTTGGATCCAGCTCTTCTTAGGGTCATAATGATTCAGGATGAGCTGGTTAGGTGGCCCTTTTTTAAAGCAGTGTCTTTTAAAAACAGTTTTAAATTTTATTTTATCTGTACTGTGAGGCATGTGGGATCTTAGTTCACTGACAAGGGATCAAACCCATGCCTCCTGCAGTGGAAGCATGGAGTCCTAACCACTGGATTGCCAGGGAAGTCCCAAACAACTTTTAAAAACTTCGTATTTTATGTTGGGGTATAGCCTTTAACAGTGTTGTGATAAGTTTCAAGTGGACACAGAGGGACTCAGACATACATGTACATGTATACATTCTCCCCCAAACCCCTGTCCCATCCCAGCTGCCAAACTTGAGCAGACTTCCCTGTGCAACACAGTAGGACCTTGTCCAGTCTTTTGCCTTAAATTTTCTCACTCTTTTCCCTCTCTTTCTCCTACTCTTCCTCCCCTGCTTCATTTCTGTATTATTTTTTGGCTGCACTGGGTCTTTGTAGCTTTGCAGGACTTTCTCTAGTTGTGGCAAATGGGGTCTGCTCTTCACTGAGGTAACTTCTTGTGGAGCACAGGCTCTGGGCACGCAGGCTTCAGTAGCTGCAGTTCTGGGGCTCAGTAGCTGCTGCTTGCGGGCTCTAGAGCACATGGGGCTCAGTAGTTGTGGCACACGGGCTTAGTTGCTCCCTACACGTGTGGAATCTTCCTGGTCCAGGGATCAAATCCATGTCCCCTGCATTGGCAGGTGGATTCTTATCCACTGCGCCACCAGGTAAGTCCCAACAACCTTTTCATTTAGCTATTTAAACTGAGTTTCTGCCACTTGCAACCAATACATTTTGGATAATTAAATTTTCCCTTTCTGATTAAAAATGAACATACATGTGCTTTTATAAAAAGAACAAAGGAACACACATACTCACAGGCTCACACTTAGGTCAAGGGCTCCATTTCTGATTTGAGACAAAGTGAGCTCAGTGGTTATTCTCCCTGAACTTCGTTACCCAGCTGTATAAAATCCAGTTTGGGCAGTGGGCAGGAATCAAATACTGATGCTAAATGCCACTCTACTTTTGTAGCACCAATTTCAGCAAAATCCAAATCTAACGCAGTCAGGGAAAAATACCAGGATGCTATCAAACAACATCTTCCATTGGATGGGAAAGCTTTGAGTCAGTGGCCTTAGTAAACTTTACCTTTGGAATCTTCCCACTCTAGACAGTGTGCATCTTTTGTTTCTTAGGAGTCTTGAGAAGCTGAAGTTTTAGACTTGATCAAGTCCAGTTTATTTTATGACTAGTGCCTTTGTTTCCTAACCAATCTTTGCTTACCCTAAGGTGGAGAAAATTTCTCCTGTGGTTATCTTTAGACATTTGTTTCAAACTGTTTAGATTTAGGTCTAGGATCCATTTCAACTTTTTTTGTATGGTGTGACCTAAGAGTCAAGATTTACTTACCCTCCATATGGATACCCATTAGTTTCAGCACCACTTGTTGAAAAGACTGTCCTTTCCCCCATTGAATTACCTTGCCAAATTGGCTGAAATTCTATTTTTAGATCCTGTTATATTCCATCATTCTATATATTTCACCTAATGTCAATAGCACATATTCTTCATCACTGCAGGCCTTGAAATTAGATAGCACATGTCCTCCACCTTTGTTTTTTTCCCAAAACTCCTTTGGCTCTTACAGGCTCCTTGCATTTCTATATAGATTTTAGAATCAACTTGTCAATTTATAACAAAAGGTTTACTTAAATTTGTGTTTTTAAATCTATACAATTTAAGATGTGGCACCTCAACAGTATCAAGTCTTCTGGTTCATGGTACTTCTCTTGATTTATTTAGATCTTTAATTTCTCCCAGTGATATTTAGTGTACAGATAAATTTCAATATAAAATTTGTTAATTATATCCATTGGTATCTTATACTGTAGATACTGTTGTAAATGATATTTTAAGATTCCAATTTCCAGTTGTTCATTGCTATTTATAGAAATAGTTGATTTTCAAATATTTATCTTATCCTGTGACTCTGCTAAACTCATTAGCTCTGGAAAATTTTTGGTAGATGTCTTAGGATTTTCCATGTACACGAATGTGTCATCTGTAAATAAAATTCATCTTTTCCTTTCTAAAGTCAATTTTTCTTTTATTGTATTGGTTTGGAATTCTAGTACAATGTTGAATAGAAAAGAATGGATGCTTGTCTTGCTCCTGATATTTGAAAGAAAGCATTCAGTCTTTCACAACTGTGTATGATGTTAACTGTAGGTTTTTCATAGATGTAAGCTTTTTTTTTAAATTATGGGTGGGTATTGAATTTTGCCAAATGCTTTCTTTGTATATATTGAGATGATCATATATGTTCTTAGTTCTGTTAATATGGTAAGTTACATTGTTTGATTTTTGAATATTAAACCTATCTTGCATTCCTGGGATAAGTTCCACTTGGTTACAGAAAAACCTTTAAAACACTGAATTAGATTTGTTAATGTTTTGCTAAGAATTTTTACCCTTATATTCACGAGGGACATTGGTCTATACTCTTGCCTGTTTTGACATCAAGGTAATGTTTGACTTCATAAAATAAGATGGCAATTGATTTTTCTTCTTTTCCTGAAGAAGTTTGTGTAGGATTAACATTATTTCATCCTTAAATTGTTTGAAAAGAATTCACCATTTGGAGAATTTCATTCCCCGGATTGAAAACTGGAGTTTTCATTTTGGTAAGGATTTTAATTAGGAGTTCCTTTTGATATTTTTGTCATTTTTACCTGTTCTATCTTTAAAAGTTTCGACTGGTGGTCAAATTGGCATGCAGCTGTTCATAATCTTATTTTTTAAATGTCTATAGGATCTGTAGTGATCTCTTTAATCTTCCATGATATTGGTAATTCTCTCTGGAGTTGGATTATTGGAGTGAATGATGTGGAAAGATAGGAAATGTGAGCACAGGATGAGGAATGCTTGCAATTACAAGCACGGAGGTGTGTTGTGGCTGTTCAGTCTCTAAGTTGTATCTGACTCTTTGTGACCTCATGGACTGCAATGTGCCAGGTACTCCTGTCCTTCACTATGTCCTGGAGTTTGCTCAGATTCATGTCCATTGAGTCAGTGATGCTATCCAACCACCTCATCCTCTGCCACCCGCTTCTCCGTTCACTTTCAATCTTTCCAGCATCAGGGCCTTTTTCAGTGAGTCTGCTCTTTGCATCAGGTGCCTAAAGTATTGGAGCTTCAACATCAGTCCTTCCAATGAATACTCAGGGTTGATTTCCTTTAGGATTGAATGGTTTGATCTCCTTACTGTCCAAGAGACTCTCAAGAGTCTTCTCCAGCACCATAATCTGAAACCATGAATTCTTCAATGCTCAGCCTTCTCTTTGGTCCAACTCTTACATCCATACATGACTGCTGGAAAAACCATAGCTTCAACTATATGGACCTTTGTTGGCAGACTGATGTCTGCTTTTTAACATACTGTCTAGGTTTGTCATAGCTTTCCTCCCAAGGAGCATCTTTTAATTTCATGGCAGCAGTCACCATCCAGGGATTTTGGAACTCAATAAAATGTCTCTGCTACCACTTTCCTACCTTCTATTCAGAGTGAAGGGTTCTGAAAAAATGTAGTCCGCTGGAGGAGAGAATGACAAACCACTCCAGTATTCTTGCCACGAGAACCCCATGAACAGTATGAAAAGGCAAACAGAGGGGTGTAGTTATTGGTGATGACAAGGAGTTCAGCCATGGAAGTGGATGGCTGAGGTCTGGCAGAGGACAAGGTCCTTGCAGAAGGGGAGGTCAGGGAGGCGAGAGGCCACAGCATTGGAAGGAAATCTCCGAGAATAATGATGGGAAGAGTGGTGGAACGACAATGAGCCTAGTGTTGAACTCTTCAAGAACAAAGGAAGCAAGTTGGAAGATATGAATGAGGAGCCCCTGGGTAGTTTATTGACATGATAAATAAAGGAGCTGGAGGCTTTAGGGTGGATGTAGGCAAAATGGCCTGTAAATAATGTCTGAGGAGAAATCTGCCCCTCCCCTAGGCTCAGTGGGAAGGTTTTAGGGGAGGTCATATTCTCAAGGGAGAGCCAGATATCCACCACTGCAGCAGCGTGACCCAGCTGATCAGAGAAGAGGGTGAGGGTCTGGGGTTGCTGGCTGAGGGCAGCTGGAGTCCCAGGAAACATAGAGGACTTAGGGAAGCCTGAGTGTCTCACTTCACACACTGTTGGCTGAAGCCAGGGTAGGCAAGGTGCGAGCAGGGAAGCTGGAAGAAAACTCGAGGAGCCATAGGAACTGCTGACATGTTTATTCTCTCTGGGCTGGTGCAGCTCTGTATTCTCTCATGGCTGACCCAGAGGACACAGCCATAATGCAGCCTCAAGTGCTTTCCAGGTGGAGCTTATAAATGCATACAGACCAAAAGTGGCCTGTGGCTGAGTGTAGTCATGTGCATGGGCAGTACTATGGATGCTCTCAGCTGTTACATAGCTTGCCATGCCATTATTTACAAAATGTGGGGCAAGAGCGAGAGGCCGTGGGGCGAGAAAGCCTGACTGATGCCATGTGCTATTTCCCCATACTAAGGAAAAGGAATGCAAGATCTACAGGGAACTGAGAGTCTGGGTGCCTAGTGGTGATCTGGGTTTAGCTTTGTGAGGTGAGCGAGACAACGAGGGATAGTGGCTTGGTGGGATCCTGTTGGGCACTTTTGAAACAGAGGACTTTCTTGGGCCCTCCTGGCCAGAAAAGCCTTACCATATCCCATTTCTTGTTTGTAAGAAAAAGGCTTTCAGCTTCTTACACCTTCCAAACAGTTACAGAGTAGGAGAGTGAAGGAACTCCAAAAGAAACAAAAGTTCAAGTGATGGGGTAGAGGCCTGGTTCCTCCCTGGGGATGTGTTAACAGTTTGCTACATATTCTGAGTTACTCCACAGGCACTAAGGCCCCATCCAGGTAGAGGATGGTAACTTCAGGCTGAATACTAGCACAAGGACCCCAGGCTCGTTGGAACCAGAAGGCCCACAATTGAGATTCCTGGAACGGCACCCTGTTACTTCAACACCAACCAGTCAGAGGCAGGTCAGATGCCCTGCTTCCTTCACCCCAAGTTTTATCTGTAAAGACTCTTCCCTGAAGCCTATCAGGGACTTTGGGTCTTTTGAGCATGAGACACCCATTCCCCTTACTTGGCCCTTGCAATTTAGCCTTTCTCTGATCCAAGCTCTAGTGTTAGTTTGGTCTCAGGCACAGAAACTTGGGTTCAACAACACTGGATTGGTGAGCCTCAGTGTTGAGGGGGACTCTTGGGCACACATGTTGGTGGAGTTAGCATCTGAGTTCCAGGCGCCGTGGTAGGAAATATTGTCCCTTCATCTCCACATTTGTTTCAATTTTGAGCAGATTAATGAGCGGAAGCTGTGGTTGGTTTTCTGCAGCCCTGGCTCCAGGGCCCACTGAGGATCCACAGCCTCCTGAGACTGGCCCAGTGCACTGGTGCCTCGCTGCTGCACCCTGGCACATGGCACCCTACACTGCCTCCACTGTGGGAAAGCCCCTAATGCCTAGCACTCAGGCCCATCTCTGTCCCAGCATTTCTTTCTGCTGCAAGTTTTATAGAGGTCTGCTCTACTGTTGGTGTTTCTTTTGCTTTACTATTACCCTGCTCCTCTTAGGAAGGCTCAGTGAGTCTCTAACAGCTTACCCCTGAGTGGTCTGTTCTCTTAACCACTGCCTGCTGGAGTTAAATGCTGTCCTTTCTTTTTTGCATTCTGTCATTTAAAGAGAGATAGTGTTTTTCATTTTGGCTTTGAAACCTCCCAGGGAGAAAGAAACTTAGTGAGACCTGAGTGTGCTCAAGTCATGTAACCATTGATTACACAAATCATGACCACCCTCACCTTCCTGTCAGATCATCCCATCCAGCAGGGGTTCCCGCCAGGCCAGCATTCAATGTTAAGCCTGATCTGACTGTAACTAGCCTGTCTCACTCTCCTATGGTTAGTCTTACTTGCGCTGGTATCTTCCTTTTTGCATGCTAAGTCGATCAGTTGTGTCCAACTCTTTGTGACACTATGGACTGTAGCCTCCCAGTCTTCTCTGCCCGTGGGATTCTCCAGGCAAGACCATTGGAGTGGGTTGCCCTTTCCTCCTTCAGGGGATCTTCCCAACCTGATTGAACCCTGCATCTCCTGTGTTGGCAGGCGGGTTCTTTACCACTAGTGCCTCTTAGAGAGCATCTTCCCTTCGTGTCCATTACACTGGTATCATTAGCCAATATGTGCATTCCCTCAGGACATAGACCCCCATCTTCTCTCCCCTCAAAATGACTGCATCATTTTATGTGAATTCCTGGTGTTCCTCCCTTAAGTTGGTCCAGCTTCCTTAGCTCTTTGGCCCAGCGGTCCTCCCAGTCTACAACTGTTAATGTATTACTCCCCCATCTGTTCTCACTACAGAGCTTAACAGATGTAGGTTTAGGAGAGCACCTCTCAGAGAGTTTCCCAGAGTCCAGCTATTTCTAGTGAAGTCGTTCCCGTCTTCTCCCTCATTTTTATCTGTTAGATTTCACCAAATGCCAGCCCTGTTTTCTGACCTGACCTGCTGCTGCCGCTAAGTCACTTCAGTCATGTCCGACTCTGTGCGACCCCATAGACGGCAGCCCACCAGGCTCCTCCGTCCATGGGATTTTCCAGGCAAGAGTATTGGAGTGCGTTGCCATTGCCTTCTCAGGTTTTCTGACCTTGTAACAGGTAAAACTCCCACTTTCCCACTCCATTTCCTCCATTCTCTCATGTCAGCCTATCTGATCTTCTGAGATTTCAGCTTTCCTTCAAAGTATTACTGAGCAAGGACTCACTACCTAACCCACATATAGAGGCCAAAGTTTGAGCAAAAAAGAGAGCTTTATTGCGAGGTCAGCTAACATCAGTGACAGGACTCCAAAGTCTGTCTCCTGGATCTGGGTCATGGGCTTAAATTTAAAGGGTTAGAGGGATTTCAAACCTGGAAGCTGATTGGCTAGTTTTGAATTAGTCCATATGAGTCACTGGTGCTGCTGGAAGCCAGATTTTCCCTGTTGAAGGACTTCTTAAAGGGCTCCAGTTCTAGTTTTTATTCCTTGGATTGAAGGTTCTTGGTTCTGAGACCATTCAGGAGCCTGGGGTTCCCTCTTACACATGTGCCATGTGGTTTCTGTAAAATAACTCCAGGTTTGATTAATCAACAACCAACTTAATGAGGGAAAACCAGTTTGAGTTTTATATGGTCAATGTTTTATATGCTGTTTTAAATGGAAATCTGTCTCCTTCTATTATTTAATTGGCCTTATTTTCATTTTTAATCTTCCAATACCCTGAGTGTGAGAATGAGGCTTGTTTTTGAAACTGCTCTTCTTCTTCCTTGATTTCTTGAGAAAAACCTCGTTCCTAAAAGTCAGAAGATTTCATGCACAGGACTTTTATGTTGCCTTCTTATTCTTTGGTTTTATAATAATTCCATTGAACTTTTTCTTTCTGTCTCACCCAAGAAGATGCTGTATTGTCTTTAAAATAAGGTCCCCCATTCTTCTTTGTTCCTTCATTAATAAACACTATTTTCTCTATCTCTTTTATACTGTAGTAAAACTTTATTACACAAAAGCTCTGAGCGATCAAGCCTCACCATTGGCCCCAGATTGAATTCTTTTCCTCCGGAGGCCGAGTCCCGGAATCTTTTGTGGTTCAGCAGCAACCTTTCATCCTGGGGGCTCATCCGGAATTCTTCAGGACAAGGTAAGGATGCTTGGAGCTCTAGTTCTTTGTTCTCCTAGCGAACATGTTTTCTGCTGTACTTTACTATCTCTACAGTGTGTTTATGTGAATGAATGACACTCCCTGTGCAAAGCAAGTTAAGGAGCCCTGCTCTGTGGTTCCCCAGTAACCTCATGCAGCTTATGGCAGAAACGCTGTCAGGGCTTTATACCGACCTGCCAGTGGACTTCCCTGGTGGCTCAGATGGTAAAGCGTCTGCAGGAGACCCGGGTTCAATCCCTGGGTCAGAAAGCTATCCTGGAGGAGGAAATGGCAACCCACTCTAGTATTCTTGCCTGGAAAATCCCATGGATGGAGGAGCCTGGTAGCAGAGAGTCAGATACGACTGAGCAACTTCACTTTCACTATCACTCATAGATGAGACCACAGTCTGGGTCCTTGAAACTCCAAACCACTGTTGGAGTTTATGTCTACAAATCAGAGCCTCTGTTGAGACTCTTGAGCCTGCGGTGACCCTACAAGAAGTTAAATTCGGTGATCACCACCTAATCTTTTGGCACCAAGGACAATTTAAGACAGTCTAAGAGGAGAACTGAATGCAGGGCAGCTCATCTTGTCCTTGATCGTCTCTGTCTGGTGCAATAATTTAAAACCAGAACCACGCTGCTGCTCTCCAGTGACATGAAACTAAGCCATGTCAGTGCATGTGGGCTGGAAATGAGGACTCCTGGCCATGTGACTTCAGTATAAACTGGCAGGACCACCCTGTAGAGTGAAGTTGCAGTGTTTAGTGAAACTTAGTGTCCATCTGCCCTTCAACATAGTAGCTGCTGTCTAGACAAAATTCTCATGTAAGGAAACATGAAAGCATTGTTTCTGGAGAGGAGCTGGAAACAACCAAGACTCCTCCATTAAGAGATGGATAAATCAAGTGCAGCCCAAGAAATATGACACACAGCCAAATGTTACAAGCTAAAACTAGATGATTATCATGCAGCCTAGACATAATGTTGAATGAGAAAAGAAACAGGTACTGTCCATGCAAATTAAAATCAGGCACACAAAACTCACAAAAAAATCTTATAAGGATATTTATAATTCCAAGAATATATATCAAATACTTTAGAATAAGGTTGTAATGGAAGGGGGAGGGAGTGAGAGTGTAATTAGGGATTTGTTTTAAGCATTTTTTTTTTTATTCTGATGTTCATTTATTGCAGATCTTCTCAGAGTTTTTGGTACATTGTGCATCTCCAGGAGGACCACATGATATGAAACATTTCTGACACATACTTTGTTAGAAGGCTTTATTTTTGTGTAAATCTAGCATCCTGAGAATCATAGTTGGGGACTACTGTGATGGAAGAAAATAAGCTGGTACATGAAACAAGCAAGAAAATCTTGGCTCACAGAGGAGGGACTTCAGGAATTCATCTGGCCATTTCTCAATTTTCATTAAGGAAGGTGCTGGCAATGACACAATTCAAGACACATATGGAGAACTGAAAATAGGACCTTGGTATTCTTTCGTGTAAGACAGCATTCTACTACATGGTGATCTTTTCTGTAAATGCTTAAATAAGCATTGTAAAAATTGTATTAACTATACTCTGTTAACTCTAGTATGTGATCTGTAGCACTACATTTTATGGCATTACATTTACTTTTTGATTTTTTTCTTTAAAAAGTTTCTGACTTTTTCTTTATAGAATAAATACAAGGTGGTTAGCTTTTATGGTTGGAAGTTAGCCTATTTTTATACAAATTTCCTAACTACAAGTTCCATCAGAGTTAAATAGTTACCTTTTGGTATACTTTTCTTTTTGTCATATCCCTACTGATGTTGATCCCCAAGTCATATTTTAAAGGTTAACTCTCTATTTTTCTTCATTTCTATCTGTTTGGGATAATTCTGAAGGACAAAAAGACTTAAATTGAAACATGAGTCCTATCTATAGTAATGACTCACTTACTTAAATTTGGGGGAAGAGAAATTATGAGGCAAATCTTACATAAGCATCATGAGGATTAATGGAGTTAATATACATAAATTGGTTGGAACATTGCTAGCATAAACACTATATATAAGAGTTTGTTAAATAAATGAAATAAAAAATTTAAAAAGCAAGTTAGACATTGGTGAAGTGATGACCATTTCTTATCTACTCTCCAATAAATACAAATTCCACAGAGGACTCTGAAAGAATAAGCAGTTTTCTGTTTTTATAATAAAGATAGGAGAGTCTTTTGATGCTATTTTTATAGGCAAGGAAAAAACTCCCCCAAATCTCAAAGCTTTAAATAAAACTATTTTCTTTGAACAAGACTTGTTATTTCTTGGACAGAAAAACCAAGTGGCTTTCATTACTCACTAACAGAGAAACCACATGATTTGAGGGTAAAAATATTGCCTATTAATACTGAGTTGTCGGCTGGCTTTCTTATTTTGAAGGTGTTGGCTCAGTCAGCTTTACAAACCACATTATATTCCGTAAAACCTACATTTTCTTCATGTATCAGAAATGACATTAGGTGGAGAGCTTCTGGAATTTACTCTATTAAATCTTGTGAGTTACATCTTAAACTATCCTCTACAGTGAATTCTAGTTAATATTATGTGTTTGTGGCATAACTAGTAATTGAGGAGGAAGAAAGTTCCAGAGGTTATTTTCTGCACAAACAAAGATTTGTGGAATTTGAAAAATTGGACTGAGAATATAAAAATCATTATGTAAATCTATTATGTTTCCCATCACCTAGCAACATTTGTCATTGTAAGACTTTTGATAGCAAATTTTAAAAAATAGATATTGGGAAATCCAAAGGCAAGTTTTGATGAATATTTTATTCTGTGTCTAAAAAAGGCATTCTTAAACCACCAATTCTTTCTGTGAGAAAAATATTCTACCTTACCAAAGATCATATTTTAGAGAGAATAATTTAGGGATTCCAGGCACCTCAGAAACCATCAAGAGGCAAACAGAGTTATATAGTGACCACAAACCCTTCACCGCCTTAGAGAGAAAATAGCAAATGTATTTTATAAGGAAAATTAATTTTAATATGTCGTTTCACTTCAGTGGATCTTACTTATTTTTTCATATTTAATGTTTTATGGAACTAGTCCTATGAAAATGCCCTTTTTATATGTATAATATTTCAAAAGTCTTTAAGGAGAATGATGTCCTCTGACCCATGAATCTAGACCCAGAATTCTATTTCTCATATATTACTAAATGAACTTTGTAATTTAAAGGAGTTTATTGAACTTGGAAAATTTGACAGATAACAGGAAGCAACAGTTAGAACTGGACATGGAACAACAGACTGGTTCCAAATAGGAAAAGGAGCACGTCAAGGCTGTATATTATCACTCTGCTTATTTAACTTCTATGCAGAGTACATCATGAGAAACGCTGGGCTGGAAGAAGCACAAGCTGGAATCAAGATTGCCAGGAGAAATATCAATAACTTCAGATATGCAGATGACACCACCCTTATGGCAGAAAGTGAAGAAGAACTGAAGAGCCTCTTGATGAAAGTGAAAGAGGAGAGTGAAAAAGTTGGCTTAAAGCTCAACATTCAGAAAACTAAGATCATGGCATCTGGTCCCATCACTTCATGACAAATAGATGGGGAAACAGTGTCAGACTTTATTTTTTTGGGCTCCAAAATCACTGCAGATGGTGACTGCAGCCATGAAATTAAAAGACGCTTACTCCTTGGAAGGAAAGTTATGACCAACCTAGACAGCATATTCAAAAGCAGAGACATTGCCAACAAAGGTCCGTCTAGTCAAGGCTATGGTTTTTCCTGTGGTCATGTATGGATGTGAGAGTGGGACTGTGAAGAAAGCTGAGCACCGAAGAATTGATGCTTTTGAACTGTGGTGTTGGAGAAGACTCTTGAGAGTGCCTTGGACTGCAAGGAGATCCAACCGGTCCATTCTAAAGGAGATCAGTCCTGGGTGTTCTTTGGAAGGAATGATGCTAAAGCTGAAACTCCAGTACTTTGGCCACCTCATGCGAAGAGTTGACTCATTGGAAAGGACTCTGATGCTGGGTGGGATTGAGCACAGGAGGAGAAGGGGATGACAGAGGATGAGATGGCTGGATGGCATCACCAACTCGATGGACATGAGTTCGAGTGAACTCCAGGAGTTGGTGATGGACAGGGAGGCCTGGCGTGCTGCAATTAATGGGGTCGCAAAGAGTCGGATATGACTGAGCGACTGAACTGAACTGAACTGAAGATAAAGAGTTTAGTAGCTCTTCTTTAATAGGAATAAAATATGGCCTTAAAAATATAGATTCTCAATCTTTTTGGAGATGGTCCACCAAATTGTCCTGTAAAAAGGAATGGCAACCCATTCCAGTATTCTTGCCTGGAAAATCCCACGGACAGAGCAGCCTGGCAGGCTACAGTCCATGGGGTCCAAAGAGTTAAACATGACTGAGCACACACCAAATTGATTGATTTTATATCTCTGTCTCATTCATGCCACTTTAATTCTTCATAGAAAGGCTCTGAATTTTTTTTTTCAAGTTTATTTTGTTTGGATAGACCCTGACAAAATATTTTTTAAAAATAATCATTTCAATTGTTGAATATATCCTGAGTAGATTCCAGAATTAAACCTGTATATAACCAGACTATTTAAGCCATGCTTTCCCTACTAATTTGCATTGGGGATCTCAGATTTCTTCAAGCCCTACCTCTTTTGACTATGAGTATTCTGCCCCTTTGGGGCTTCTCCGGTGGTTCAGACAGTAAAGAATCTGCCTGCAATGCCGGAGATCTGGGTATAATTCCTGAGCTGGGAAGATTCCCTGGAGAAGGGAATGGCTACCCACTCCGCTGTTCTTGCCTGGAGAATTCCATGGACAGAGGAGCCCAGTGGGCTACAGTCCATGGGGTAGCAAAGAGTCAAACATGACTGAGCAACTAATACCAATGTTCTGCCCCTTCATTAGCAAAACTATTTCAATTTGAACTTCAAGTGAAGAGTTATCCTGTCTAAACATTTCAGCTATACCAGAGGATTTTTCTTATTCTTTAAAATCCTCTGGTGCTATTTTGGTTTTTAACAGCAACAGTAAATTTTTATAACTTTGTAAAGCCCTAAAAAGTAAGAGTTGTGGTATTTCCTCGATTCTAAGATGCCCTGATCATTTAATGGAACTTTTGGGGAACTATACCTCACTAATGAGGTATCTCTCAACTTCAAAAAGCTAAATTGTGGGAAATAAAGTATAGCTTATAAGAAATTATAGTATATGTACTGACATGGAAAAACGTTATATATTTTTAAGTGAAAGAAGCAAGTTACAGAGTAACAAGTTAGCTAGTATAACAAATAGGCCCCTAATGTACACAGTAGAAATATAATTCTTGTTCACATCACAATCCTGAGCAGGTGAGCATGTTCTTGGGTTGACTCTCCTTCAAGCAGTCATGTAGAGCTCAGGCTGAAGAAAGTGTCATCATCTTCACCATGTGGCTGCCTCCTTCCCAACCAGCTAGAAGCATGTATGCATGAGAGGTTTCCATGGCCAGGCCTAGAGGAAGTGCACATCAATTTTGCTCCTGTTCCATTGGCTAGACTTGGTCATATGACCACATCTAACTGCAAGGCAGGCTGGGAAATGTATTCCAGATGTGTTCTCAGGAGGAACAGAAGAACACGAATTTTATCCTAGCAATCTCTTTTGTGTGTATACATGTATACATGTCTTACCTTCAGTAAAAATGGAGAAATGCTAGCTGTATTACTCAGGCTTTTCTAGAGAAACAGAACTAATAGGAGATCTCTGTCTCTATCATTTTTATCTCTAGCTCGACTCCCCTGGGAATTAAAATCACTGCTGTTGAGAACCACTGACTTAACCCCTATGAATTTCAATTTCCTCATTGGTAGATTAGGGATAATAATACTTTTCTGGTATAACAATAAGGAAGGCAACATTAGCTTTTATGATAAACAATCCCCAAATCTCAGTGGCTTGCATGCTAAGTCACTTCAGTCATGTCTGAGTCTTTGTGACCTTATGGACTGCAGCCTGCCAAGCTCCTCTGTCCATGGGATTCTCCAGGCAAGAACATTGGAGTGGGTTACCACACCCTCCTCTAGGGGATCTTCCCTACCCAGGGATCAAACCCACGTCTCTTGTGTCTCCTGCATTGGCAGGTGAGTTCTTAACCACTAAGCCACCAGGGAGTAAAAGTTTATTTCTCACCTGTGCTCTGCCAAGGTGACTATTTGTGGTCTGGTAGCTTTCTTTGAGGAAAAATTCAGGAGCTGGGCTCCTTCCATTTCGTGAACTACATTGTATGGCCTCCTCTACCTAGGTCTTTGGAATCGTCACCATTCAGCTGAGAGGTGGAAACAGAGGCAGGACATAGCAAGTGGGAGATTATTATGGGCCAGGCCTAGAAGCAGCACATATTTCTCCGGCTTCCACTTCGTTTGCCAGGACCTGGTCACTATTAGACACCTGACAGAATCGGCATAAAGGTTTGGATCGTTTGTCTACTGATTGTGGAATGTGTGTCTGAGTGTCTCTCATTTCTCTCTGTGGACAGAACAAAAGAAGTGATATTGACATTGACACTGGAACTTCTTTAGAAGAATGAAGGATTTCAACCCAACAACCATTTAAAGTCTCCTGCAGCTGTTTCTGTGAGTCTGCAGGGACAACTGACAGGTACTCAGCCAGAGTATCCTCGAGGTCTTCTGCTTGATCGTCTCAGGGAAGCCCGTGGTGCACAAGTCCTCGAGGGAGGCTACTGGCCTCTGCTGATGCTGGTGCCTCTCGTGAGAGCAGGTCTTATGCCAGGAGGATGGCCACTGCAGTTGTTCCCTGCAGCTTTAGCCCCTGCCAGGTCCCGCTGGTATGTTGTGGTTACAGAAACAGGAGTGATGAGCCCTCTTTCCCAGCTTGGCTGTGCTTGGCTGCCACAGTCTCAGTGGTGTCAAGAATTTCACCAGAACTTTCACTGAAGCTGCTCCTTTGGCTTTCTGTCCTAACCCTTCTCTCCACAGAAGGTAAAAGTCTCCTGCACCATTACCCTGCACAATTGGGAGGCGCTGGGCAAGGTGAGGAGACTGTGGCAGGGACAGTCTTCCCATTTCCTTCCTTTTCTCTGCTACCTTAGTACCTCTGGCCCTTCAAAAACTCCTCCCACGATCAGCGCATGCAAATGCCACAGGGGTCACCAGCCCACCAGTTCTGCATCCTGGGTTGGCTCCACCACCACTGATATGTATATATTAGATTTATGTATATGTTAGATTTAGCACCATCTTTCCTGAGATGGTGCTCAGAGTGCACTCAAAAGGGATGACGCTGCCATAAAGAGCATCTAAATGAAGTGGAAGACATTACAGGGTAAGAACGCGGCATCTATTGTGTCTGCCCAGTGACACAGACTTGCTGCTGATTTAGTTCATGGGAACTTCAGGGCTCCTTGAACTCAATAATACTTTGGTTACAGTATATGAGGCACACGTGATAAATCAGATGCTATTCACACTTAACTAAAACTGTGGCTTTCTACAATGCATCACCACCAGCAGCAATTTTGGGAAAATTAAGCCACCCACTTGACTTGTCTGCTCACTCACCCGTCCTCCAACTTAGAACGGGTACTTAAGTTCAGTCACCTAATTAGGTTAACAAGTGTTTTTAGCGAACTCAGCTTCTTACCACCTGTGGTAAAGATCATATTTGAGATTTTTAAAACTCAAGTAGAAAACTTGGGGTTTGGCTTTATATTGTATTCAAGTCTATTTAGTGGACTGTAAATTTAGTCTTTTGGTAAGAAGGATGAAGGCTTCTGTTACTCTCCTGCTCCCACCCAGGCTGGTTTCTTTTGACCCCTGGAGTTAATTGTCTCTGCATTTTAATTGAGTTGGCTACATTCCAGGCCACTGAGATAACAACTACGATAACATTTTGGAGTATTTCTGTGACTGAGGAAATACTGTTTTTTGATGTCCAAGAGCAGATTTTTTTTCTTTTAATAAGGAGAAGAGTTTAAGAGAAATGTATGTGTGAGTAAGTGAGGGTGAACATATGTGTGTATGTGCGTGTCTGCACATATGTGAAAGTGAGTGTGGATATATATGAGTGCATGTGTGTGTGAGTGCTCGTATGTGTGTGCATACTGGTGTGTGAATGTGTGTATACATGTAAAAATATGCATGTTTGCATGTGAATGTGTGCATGACCTTGAATGAGCGAGAAAGAGAGCGAATAAATGCGTAGAGAACTTTAAAAAAATCAAAGAGCTGACTGGCCTTACCTGGATCAGTCAAGCCTGCTTTTGGAATCCTCCTAATCAAGGGCTTTATCTTATCTTTCACATGCATTTGAGTCCGTTGGCTCATTTTCTTTGGAAGAGAATGGAGTTTGCTTACTCTTAGAGGGCTCCTGCTGCTGCTGCTGCTAAGTCGTTTCAGTCATGTCCAACTCTGTGTGACCCCATAGACGGCAGCCCACCAGGCTCCCCCATCCCTGGGATTCTCCAGGCAAGAACACTGGAGTGGGTTGCCATTTCCTTCTCCAATGCATGAAAGTGAAAAGTGAAAGTGAAGGCGCTCAGTGGTGTCCGACTCTTAGCGACCCCATGCACTGCGGCCCACCAGGCTTCTCCGTCCACAGGATTTTCCAGGCAAGAGTGCTGGAGTAGGGTGCCATCGCCTTCTCCGACACTGAGAAAGTTTGAAAGAAAAAAAGTGAAAAAAGGTCTAACACTTCCTATTTATTATTTGACAGGCAACAAGTTAGCCACTTTACAGGTGAAGAAATGAGGCTGAATGAGGTTAAGTACTGCCCTAAGTCACACAGCTAGGAAATGGTAGGGCTGAGATTAAAATCCAGTCTATATCCTTTCCACTAACCACATTGCCTTGTGACATCCTGGGGGAGACTCAGGAATTTTTTAGTTTGTGCCCCAAAATCTTGGCTAACACTTTGGTTAGATCAAATGTAGCTCAAATGATCATAAAGATCTTCAAAAAAATAAAGGGAAGGAGAGAACTTTAAAAAAGCAAGTGCATAGACTCTTCCTCTGCAAAAATTGTGTAAAAACCAGCAAAAACTACAATAACAAAAACAACTCACCCATACCACATAAACAATGATGTGGTTACAAATTCACGCCACAAACTTCAAAATTAAATGGCAAAAAAAAAAAAAAAACAAAAAAACAGAAAGAAAGAAAGAAATGGGAGATTCTGGTGCAGCTCAGTGAGGCCTCAGTCAGAATTGTTACTGGGGAAAGAATGTGAGTCACAAAATCTTGAGGCTTGTCAGATCCCCCTCTGTCTGAAAAAAGTGGTCTGAGGGAGTGAAGAGAAGCACAGATGTATCACAGAGAGTGGAGGAGACTCAGGAGCCTGAGAGACCAAGAAAGAAGAGTCAGAACAAATAACCACACACACTAGTTGTCCCAGCAACCAATAGAAACTTCAGGGCATGTGGGATCTTAGTTTCCTGACCAGGGGTTGAACCCACACCCCCTGCAGTGGAAGCATGAAATCTTAACCACTGGACCACCCAGGAAGCCCGAACTTAGCTTGCTTTATTTTATTTTTTGGCCATGCTGGGTCTTTGATGCTGCTCAGGGGCTACTCTCCAGTTGCCGTGTGCAGGCTTCTCGTTGCGGTGGCTTCTCTTGTTGCCGAGCATGGGCCCTAGGGCTCGGGGGCTTCAGTAGCTGCGGCGCCTGGGCTCTAGAGCACAGGCTCAGTAGTTGCGGTGCACAGGCTTAGTTGCGCTGTGGTATGTGGGATCTTCCCAGATCAGGGATCGAACCCATGTCTCCTGCATTGGCAGGCAGATTCACGACTGAGACACCAGGGAAGCCCCGAACTTAGCATTCTTGAAGACAAAAAAGAAAGTAAAGGAGGCAAGATGTTTAGGGGGATCAGGAAGCCAGTCAGAAGAGAACGGGGACCCTGAAGCAAAGCTCCTCTCCTGGTATGGGAACTGTTGACACAGGGCTGACTTCACAGACACCTTCCCTTTCCTCATCTGGCTTCTCACTTGGGAGGGGAAGTGGAAAGGAATTCTCAGGTAGGTAGATGGGTGAAGTGAGGAAATGAACAATCTGGGGGTGATGTTGAAGCATAAGCTCTGGGGCTTCCTCCACAAGGGAGAGAATACCATTGCTGGGTGAAACAGAGCCTAGGAACAGATTTTTAACAAAATTAACACAATAAAAGGAGTTAAGAATCTATATATATAAATTTTTTAACAGTATAGAAAAATTTTTTCCTAAAGGCCAAGCATTCATGTATCATAGACTAATTTTTTGCCCCATTCAGGTGCCATCTGTTCTATTATATACACAATATTTTCTTTAAATCAGCTCACTTTTTAAACCTAAGGAATTTATTTTAAAAGGGAACTTTATATCACCTAAGTTGAAAACCAATATAACTTGTCAAAATAGAATAAAATAAAATTATGGAAATAAATGAACATGATTAAATTCTGTCTCCACATTGTTGCCTATTAAAGGTGCTGAACCTTAAGGCCTACTCTCTCTTTGTTAAAAGGAAGAGTAGATATCTTTGGAATCATGTTGAAGATATATGAGAATTGATTGAGACTTTCTCCTTGATTTAAACAGAACTGAAAGACAGTGAAAAGGAAATAACTTTCCCACTATGTGATTTAGTATTATTTAATTCTATTTCCAGGTGCTAATTGAGAAAAGTTGACAGAAAGGAAAAGGCCTGAGATAACACTAAATACAAAGCAAAAAGGCTGGGAGACCAAAGCAATCAGGGAAATAATATTTGATAGTAACCAAAAAATCTCTCTTGCTCTCTTTTTTTCCAGTGGGGAGGATACATGAGGTTAAAATCCATCAACCAAGTGACAAAATTAGGAGTTGAGAGCATGTGGTAAAGAAATCTCATGGTACACATTTTACTATTTAAATATGTAGCTAAGACTAAATAATCTTGGGTTTTTTTTTTTTGAAATATCAACAGCTAGAGTCAATTCAGTTCAGTTCAGTTCAGTCACTCAGTCGTGTCCGACTCTTTGCCAATTAAGACGTTCTAAAGGTGAAATCATGATCATGAATTCCTTATTGCCAAATTCAGACTGAAATTGAAGAAAGTGAAGAAAACCACTAGACCATTCAGGTATGACCTAAATCAAATCCCTTACGATTATACAGTGGAAGTGAAATAGATTTAAGGGACTCGATCTGATAGACAGAGTGCTTGAAGAACTATGGATGGAGGTTCATGACATTGTACAGGAGACAGGGATCAAGACCATCCCCAAGAAAAAGAAAAGCAAATCAGCAAAATGGCTGTTTGAGGAAGGCTTACAAATACCTGTGAAAAGACAGGAAGCAAAAAGCAAAGGAGAAAAGGAAAGATATAAACATCTGAATGCAGAGTTCCAGAGAATAGCAAGGAGAGATAAGAAAGCCTTCCTCAGCAATCAATGCAAAGAAATAGAGGAAAACAACAGAATGGGAAAGACTAGAGATCTCTTCAAGAAAATTAGAGATACCAAGGGAACATTTCATGCAAAGATGGGCTCAATAAAGGACAGAAATGGTAGGGACCTAACATAAGTGGAAGATATTAAGAAGAAGTGGCAAGAATACACAGAAGAACTGTACAAAAAAGATCTTCACGACCCAGATAATCATGATAGTGTAATCACTCGTCTAGAGCCAGACATCCTGGAATGTGAAGTCAAATGGGCCTTAGGAAGAATCACTATGAACAAAGCTAGTGGAGGTGATGGAATTCCAGTTGAGCTATTTCAAATCCTGAAAGATGACTCCATGAAAGTGCTGCACTCAATATGCCAGCAAATTTGGAAAACTCAGCAGTGGCCACAGGACTGGAAAAGGTCAGTTTTCACTCCAATCCCAAAGAAAGGCAATGCCAAAGAATGCTCAAACTACCGCACAATTGCACTCATCTCACATGCTAGTAAAGTAATGCTCAAAATTCTCCAAGCCAGGCTTCAGCAATATGTGAACCATGAACTTCCAGATGTTCAAGCTGGTTTTAGAAAAGGCAGAGGAACCAGAAATCAAATTGCCAACATCTGTTGGATCATGGAAAAAGCAAGAGAGTTCCAGGAAAACATCTATTTCTGGTTTATTGACTATGCCAAAGCCTTTGACTGTGTGGATCACAATAAACTGTGGAAAATTCTGAGAGAGATGGGCATACCGGATCACCTGACCTGCCTCTTGAGAAACCTATAAGCAGGTCAGGAAGCAACAATTAGAACTGGACATGGAACAACAGACTGGTTCCAAATAAGAAAAGGAGTACGTCAAGGCTGTATATTGTCATCCTACTTATTTAACTTATATGCAGAGTACATCATGAGAAACGCTAGGCTGGAAGAAGCACAAGTTGGAATCAAGTTTGCCGGGAGAAATATCAATCACCTCAGATATGCAGATGACACCACCCTTATGGTAGAAAGTGAAGAGGAACTAAAGAGCCTCTTGATGAAAGTGAAAGAAGAGAGTGAAAAAGTTGGCTTAAAACTCAACATTCATAAAACTAAGATCATGGCATCTGGTCCCATCACTTCATGACAGATAGATGGGGAAACAGTGGCTGACTTTATTTTTCTGGGCTCCAAAATCACTGCAGATGGTGATTGCAGCCATGAAATTAAAAGACGCTTACTCTTTGGAGATGACTTCCCTGGTGACTCAGACGGTAAAGCGTCTACCTACAATGCGGGAGACCTGGGTTAAATCCCTGGGTCGGGAAGATCTCCTGGAGAAGGAAATGGCAACCCACTCCAGTACTCTTGCCTGGAAAATCCCATGGACAGTAGAACCCGGTAGGCTACTGTCCATGGAGTCTCAAAGAGTCGGACACGACTGAGTGACTTCACTTTCACTTTACTCCTTGGAAGGAAAGTCATGACCAACCTAGACAGCATATTAAAAAGCAGAGACATTACTTTGCCAACAAAGGTCCATCTAGTCAAGGCTATGGTTTTTCCAGTAGTCATGTATGGATGTGAGAGTTGGACTGTGAAGAAGGCTGAGCTCCGAAGAATTGATGCTTTTGAACTGTGGTGTTGGAGAAGACTCTTGAGAGTCCCTTGGACCGCAAGGAGATCCAACCTGTCCATCCTAAAGGAGATCAGTCCTGGGTGTTCATTGGAAGGGCTGATGTTGAAGCTGAAACTCCAATAATTTGGCCACCTCATGTGAAGTGTTGACTCATTGGAAAAGACCCTGATGCTGGGAGGGATTGGGGGCAGGAGGAGAAGGGGATGACAGAGGATGAGATGGTTGGATGGCATCATTGACTCGATGGACATGGGTTTGGGTGGACTCTGGGAGTTGGTGATGGACAGGGAGGCCTGGCGTGCTGTGATTCATGGGGTCACAAAGAGTCAGACACGACTGAGCGACTGAACTGAACTGAAAAGTGAAATACATAATTGAGAAACTCTAATTCTTAAACTTTCCCTCTTTTTTTTTTCTTAACTATAAGGGGATTTTTTTCTGTGATCTATTGTTATATAAGAAACTATCTTAAAACTTAGTGGCTTAAAACACAACAATCATGTATTTGATCACAATTTGGCAATTTGGGCAGAGTTCAGAGTAGGGACAACTTATCTCTACTATGCCTGATATCAATGAGGGCTGGAGGAGTTGCTTCCAAGATGTCAACTAGAGCTGGAGGAGTTGCTTCCAAAGTGGCTCACTCGTTGGGCTGGCAAAGTTGGTGCTGGCTGTTGGCTGGGAATTCAGTTGCGGCTGTTGGCCAGGTGCCTCAGTATTCCTTCTTGTTGCCCTTTCTGTGTAGTTGCTTGGGCTTCCTTGAGGCATGGTGGGTGGACTCCAAGAGGAAGGAGGTAGAAACTGCTAGTTCTCTTAAGGACTAGACTCAGAATCGGAATAGCAACACTTCCACAGTACTCTATTGGTCAAAGCAGTCACATGCCAGGCTCAGATTCATGGCCGTGAAGAAATAGTGAGAAGAATGACAAAGAATTTGTGATCCCTGGCCACTGTATCTGCCACTGCATATTTCTTGTGATGGGGGCATTTCTAGTTTTACTTCAGTTTCTTTTTCATGTTAAATTAAAAAATATTAAATCGGATACTTTTACAAAAATGAACATACAGAAGTGATTATGTAGATTATACCATTTCTGAAAAATTTGCATTTACCTATCCACTCTTATATATGAATATATGCACAAATGATGTCTAGAATAATGCTTAACAATATTAATGAGACATAGCGAAATAATAATATTTAGGATGATTAAAAATTTTTTGGTGTGTATTGTTCTATTTTGTTTGAATTTCTTATATGTATTATTTTTTGGTTTCTGTTTGCTTTTTAAAGATTTTCTTTTTGAGAGCTATTTTAGGTAGGTTCACAGCAAAGTTCAGAGGAAGGTGCAGAGATTTCTATAAAGCCATAAAATTCTCACCTTAATAAAATCTAGAAGGAAGCAAGTTGTTGAAAAACAAACTTGCCCCTAGGCCACACTCACAGTGTCGGTGAGTTGGAGATGTCCTTGTGGGCCACTGAGTGCCACTGAATTGTGCAGAAGAAAATGAGGTCCAGAAAATGGTTTGCCCTGGCTCGCATGCCTAACATTCAGGGAGGTATGTGGTGGGCTAACTAAGTGACCATCATGGAGTTGTGTAAGATATCCCTTTCCAAAATGTGAAGGAGTAAATTGATCTGGATTTTATCTAACATGAATCCATGCATTTGGATGTAACACGTGGAGCAATAAACGTGTTGTGCTGATAAGAACACATGAAGAATTCAGTTACTAGTTTGATTTCTGGGCACCTTCCCGTAAACTTAGAAAGGATTTCAATTTAAGTTTCTTTTCTGAAGGTACCCCTAATGCAAGACCCATTCAGAGAGCTGGTTTACCTATGGCCTGAAAACCACCGTGACATACAGAAAGACCCTCGCAGGGGGAAGAACTTAAAAGTCCCTTTGAAAATGGAAGGTACTGAGATGGGAGGTCTGGCCAGGCACTGCTGTTGGCCCAGACAAATGGAAGGCACATTCCAGGGGCTTCACTGAAGGAGAAGAGAGTGTATCCATTTGGCTCCATGTTGCACATTATGCTGCTCTTCTTCTGTCACTGACTGAATAGTACCCTGGGTTTTGCTGAACATTTTTGCAAATTAATGGTAAACAGATGTCTGGGGACTCCTGTTGATCCTGGGTAGCTGGTTGTACCACGATGGATTCCCACCCTCAAGGACCTCTTTCACTTGTTGGGGTTCCCAAGGAGGCTTTTCCTTGCCCACTAGGACTTGGCCTCCCAGGCCTGGTCTAGCCTGCCCTGGCCTTTGTGGCGCCACGCTGGGTTCCGTGTGTGTGGTCTCGGCCAGCTCTAGTCCTTACTGAGTGGCACAATGTAGAGTTCATTTCCACTAAATCTTCTCTGAAATTCTGCTGAAGTTACTATTTCTCAGCATCCAACAGTTCTCTGGTGACCTGAATGGGAAGGGAGCCAGCCTCCAGCAAATCTCTTCGTGAGGAGTGAGAAGCAGGACCGTGAAGCCGGCAATAAATAAAGGCCCAGCACAGAGAGTGCAGTGAGGATGGAAACTGGCTGTTTTGTCCAGCTACATCAAGAAATAAAAATGTCTGTGAATCTATCATGTCCAATTTGCTTGCCGTTTCATTTAGAGGACATTTCCCTGGAAAGGCTAATTCTGCTTTCATTCTTGCTTCTTTCTGCCACCACAAGAGGGCTGGAGCGGTTCGGCTCTGTAATCTCTCTCTCCCAGCCTTCTCCAATGAATGGCAGAGATTACTTCAGGAGCTAATATGATGTCTTTTTAAAAAGTTGTGTCTCATTCAGAACATGTTTGAGAAGCCTTACAAGGAAACATGATTAGCAAGCATATTGCATTGCTCGGGAAACAATGCATCCTTTCAATAACTAACATTCCAGACACTTTAATAGTATATTCTATGTGCCAGGCATTGTATTCCACAGCTCGAAGAGGGCAGGGAGGTGTGGAGATCTTATGGCACTGGGAGAATTATAAGTAGCTCTGAGTAGCTAGAAGAAGGTTACATATGATTTTTTTTTTATTGTTTTCCAAGAGAAAAGGACAAAAACATTTTTCCTTATGGAGTTCCCATTTTAATGAAAGGGACAGAGAAGAAAACAGATAATATGCTACGTTATTTAATAAAAGTATGTGTGGTGTCTTGAGAGCTGAGATGAAAGGAGGACTAAATTAAATCAGCTGGAGGTGGGGGAGCTGGAGGTTGGAGGGGGAGGGCAGGGAGGTTCGGGGAGGGGCGGGAGGGTTCAGAGCTCAGAAGAACACTGAACTGAGTGTGCATGGGAGAGTTGATTTTTCCTCAAGAAAACCATGACTGAGAGGGAACTCTAGACAGTGGAAATAGTAATGTGCAGGTGCTGAAATGCCTGAGGAGACACTGCTGTGGGGAAATTGCAGATATAACACAATGTTTCTGAATAGCCAGCATGTAGATTATGGATCCCGAAAGATCTTGTGTGTCATTGAGCGGTAAAAGCCTTGGCTCCGGTGTCAGCACTGAGCTCACACCTGACCCAGCAGTGAGGTAGCTGTATGATCTTGAGCAAGTGACCGTCTCAGGTTTTCGTTTCGTTCTTTAGAAAATGGGGACTATAGTGTCCACGTCACAGATGGCCCCGTGCTAACCCCAAAGTGTGGTTTCCCTTCCCTCACTTTTTTCCCCTGGTTGTGGGGGGGGCCCAGGTGGCCCCTGATGAAGGGCTAGGCTGGGGCAGGCTTCCCCCCAGGGTCATGCTGGGTCCAGGACTTGAGGTGCAGTGGGGGACCCAGGAAAGCAGAAATGCATTTGGACTGACCTTCACCTTGGCTGACACCCACGGCCACTCCCAGCCAGGACATCTCGGAGCTCCCTGTGCTTATTTACTCTGGTGATATTCAGAGAACCCATATGGGAAAGCTGGGTTTCCCAGGTGGCGCTAGGGCTGAAGAATCCACCTACTAATGCAGGTGACATAAAAGACACGGGTTTGACCCCTGGGGGGGGAAGATCCCCTGGAGAAAGAAATGACAATCCACTCCAACATTCTTGCCTGGAGAATTCCATGGACAGAGGAGCCTGGCGTGCTATGGTCTATGGAATCACAGAGAGTCAGACATGACTGAAGCTCCTTAGCACACGGAGGGGAAGTTGCCAGCTCTTTAAGGCAATGCCACATTTTGAGGGGCACAGACTTCTGGAAATCCCCCCAGACACATGCACACTCACACTAAAGCCTGCAGACAATTTCAGAGCCCTTGTGGACCCCTCTGAGGCCCACCCCTGGCCCCCAGGTAGCCTCTGATGACTTCACTAGCAGGTGAAGAGCCGTCCCCTGGGGGAGGCAGGCGTGTTTCCCTGACAGCGCCACACCTTGCTTTCCTGGGTAGCAAGCGCCCATCCAGTCTCGCATTTCCCCAGCCAGAGAGCACCCGTTTTCCACCAGAATCTCATCCTGCTGCCTCTTCGCTCCTTTATGCAGTTTTCTGAGTGGCAGCAGCACACATTAGGTCATTGGAAGTGATTTTATTCGTACGCAGCAAGTGGTGGCAGGAAGCCACTGAGCATCCGCAGCCCCACGCGGGCGTCTGCAGCCATCGATCCACAGCAGCTCCAGGACCTGACCTCGCTTCATGGGCTCAGGCGCTGCGCTGGAAGGAGTTTTAATTAGAACACTGAAGTGCATTTGTCTTCTAAAGCACATCAGGGATAAAATATTAAAAGGGCAAATACTCTTTTCCAAGAGAATGAGTTTTTCTGCCAGTGTATTTTATTGGAACAATAATCTTGACGAAATCAAAGGAACACCCAAGTTCCTGCCAGGGGAAGCTGATGAAAGGAGAGGCATTTTGTCATTACAACTACCCTTTGTTTAGCACTGAGTTTGTGCCAGCCATATTCTACATTTATTGGTTTACTTAACCCTCCTGACAACCCTGGGCTTCCCATGTGTCTCAGTGGTGAAGAATATGTCTGACAAGGCAGGAGACACAGGTTTGATCCCTGGGTCAGACAGATTCCCTGGAGGAGGATATGGCAACCCACTCCAGTATTCTTGCCTGCCATGGACAGAGGAACCTGGCAGGCTACAGTCCATAGGGTCGCAAAGAGTTGGACATGATTGAGTGTGCATACACTGCCTGATGACCCTAAGGTCATCTTAAGGATCCATCTTACACCTGGGGAAATGAGATTCAGAGAGATGTGTTCAAGGGCACACAGCCAGGAAGTGGCAGTGGTGGAATTTAAACCAGAGTTGCCTGATTGTAAAGCATATCAGCTTTTCCTTTTTAACCATTTAAAAATGTAATCCTGTTCCCTCAAGGTAACAAATGTACACAGTCTAAAAGATCAAGTGTCAACCAGGTTCGTAACGAAAACATCCATCTTTTGCTGGGTGCCTCACACCAGTCCCACTCCAGGTGACACCCACTGCATTGGTCAGGGTCCCTCAGAAAGACAGAACGGGTAGAATGTGTCTATATAGAGAAAGAGATTCATTTTTAGGAATTGGCTCATGCCGTTATGGAGGCTGGCAATTCCAAAATCTGCAGGGTAGGTGGGTGTACTGGAGACCCAGGGAAGAGCAAGTGATACAGTTCAAGTGTGAAGGCTGTCTGTTGGCAGAATTCCTTGTTGGGGGAAGTCAAGTCTTTGTTCTAGGAAGACCAGCTGATTGGATGAGGCCCACCTGCATTGTGGAAGGTAGCCTGCTTTACTCAAAGTCCACTTATTTAAATGTTGATCTCATCCAAAAACACCCCCATAGAAATAATCTTTGACTAAATGTCTGGGCACTAAGGCCAGTCAAGTTGACACATAACAGTAACTATCACAACCACTTTCAACTCTATTAGGCGTTTAATCTGGTACTCACGTCCATATTTCTTAAAAACATGCTTTTTTTGTTATTCCTTTTTTTTTCCTGCCTAAAATGTTGCCTATTGGTTTTTTACCAATAGATTTACCTGTAGATTTAGCTCTCTCATGCTCTTCCCTAGAAGGCCTGTCCTTGCATCAACCTCTCGACACTGTTAAACAAGGCTTTACAGCAGAGGTCAGAGTTTACATTCTCTATTTTTAAAAAATATTTATTTATTTGGCTGCATCTAGTCTTAGTTGCGAAGAAGGCAATGGCACCCCACTCCAGTACTCCTGCCTGGAAAAGCCCATGGACGGAGGAGCCTGGTGGGCTGCAGCCCATGCGGTCGCTGAGGGTCGGACACGACTAAGCGACTTCACTTTCACTTTTCACTTTCATGCATTGGAGAAGGAAATGGCAACCCACTCCAGTGTTCTTGCCTGGAGAGTCCCAGGGATGGGGGAGCCTGGTGGGCTGCCGTCTATGGGGTCGCACAGAGTCGGACACGACCGAAGCGACTTAGCAGCAGCAGCAGCAGTCTTAGTTGTGGCATTCGAGGTCTTTGCTGTGTGGTGTGTGGGCTCAGTGGTTGTAGCACAAGGGCTTAGTTGCTTCTTGTCATGTGGAATCTTAGTTCCCGGATCAGGGATTGAGCCCACGTTCCTTGCATTGGAAGGTGCCTTCTTAACCAGTGGACCATCAGGGAAGTACCAAAGTTTACATTCTTATGATTATTAGTCACAGCTGAAACAGATGGGCAATCCATTACAGTTTCTTTCTTGTTTATCTTTTTGGTCCCTTTTTGGTGTTAAAAATTCACCTCCTGTTTAGTTTGCTTAGTTGACTGCTTAGTATCCATCACTGATTAATCCCTGCACTGTCAGAACTGAGGATCCTCTCAGGACAGAAAGACTGAAGATTCTCTCCGTTCCTCAAAACCCACCGCCCAGCCCTTGTCCTGTTCTTCCTTCCTCCCCACTGACAGTCCTGAGCTGCTCATCTCTGGATTGGTTTTTCTCTAGTCTACACAGCTTCAGTCCTGAAATTCTCAGCACCACATCCTGGGAATTCCCTCCTTTCTGTGTGTTAATTCCCCACTCCTGGAAAATGAGAATATTTTTCTTCTTTCTTGATTTTTCTCTTATTTTGGTGGAGCTCATTTTCTAGTAATTTCCTGAGAGGAAGTATATGGAAGTATATTTTTTTCAGGCCTTGCATGTCTGAAAATGTCTTTCTTCTGCCCTCCTACTTTACTGATAACTTGGATTCTATATTGAAAATAATTTTTGTTCAGAATTTTAAAATCTATGTTCTAATGTCTTCTAGTTCCCAGTATTGCTATTGAAGGAATCATTGTCATCCTGATTCCTGACCAGCTTTGGAAATTTGTATGTGATCTCTTTTCCAATTTCCCCTTTCTAGAAGCTTTTTAGTATCTTTTCTTGGTGCACTGAAATTCCATGATTATGAACTTTGGTGTGGGCTCTGTTTTTCATTCATTATGCACTTGAGGGGCTCTTTCAGACTGGAAGCCTATGTTCTTCTGTCCTATGAAATTTTCATGCACTGGTTCTTTGGTAATTTCTTCCCCTTTATCTTTGCTTTCTCTTTCTGGTAAGTCTATTATTCAAAAATTGATCCTCTGATTTATTCTCTCATTTTCTTATCTTTCACTTTCCATTTATTTATTCTTTTGATTCTAATTTTCCAGAAAACTTCCTCACTTTTATCTTTCAAAACTCTTATTATATTTAAATTTTTTGTATAGTTTTGACTTCCAAGAGCTCTTTATTATTTTCTGAATATTGATTTCAAAATCTCTTATTCTCAAATTCATGGATGCAATTATCTTACCTTACTCTGAGGGTAATATTTATAGATTTTAGAATTTCTTCTGTTCTCTTTACTGTCTCTTTCTCCTCTAAGTTTCTTTTATCTACTGATTTGTTTTGATCTCTTTTACTTTATAGATATTCCCTAAATGTCAGGTAATCCTTGACTGTCCATTTTTAAAATACCAGTGTTTTAAGGCACTACAATACAGCACTCTGTATACATACTAGCGGCTTATTGTCTGATGGGTTTTGCTGTGCAATGGTGGTCAGATGGGGTTAGGCTGTTTTGTTGGAGGTCTCCCAAAGTCATTACTGGGAGGCATTTTATCTTGTGCTGGTCAGTGTCCCTGGAGAGGAATATAAGCCTGCTTCTGGCATTCTGGAACAAGCAGGGTAAGTGGGCTGGGGTTTAGAGTATGCTGGCTTCATACAATCCCTGTTTTCAGTAGAGAGGGTGAAAGCCATCATCAGTTGGACCCAGTATCCCTAAGTTTGGAGACTGTCTGGTTTGACTTTCCAGGGGGTACATCCCCAGCCTTTGTTGGGGTGGGTTAGGAGTAATTGTCTACTTGGGCAAGGCAAAGGAGAGGATGGATAGGTCTAACTGCTTCTTTCAGTCTCATAATCACTGGTCCTTTTTCCAGCCCCACTGGAACTGGGATGTCTTCAGGGCGTGAGCCTTTCTAGGGATCTGCAGTCCAGTTAGTCTCACTTCTTAACTTCCTCTCTCTCCCTGCTAGCTTTGTTCCTGGTTATCTCTGGTCCATCTGCTCCTCAGCTTTGGAAATATTATAGACATTTATTATCTGCTGAATTTCCTCACCTATTATCTTAGTTTTTGTAGGGTTTTTTTTTTTTTTTTTTTTGAAAAAAATACTATCATCTTAGTGGACTTCTGGTGGGAAACAGGGATGAAGGTATGCATTCTACTTGTTATGTTTAACCAGGAGTTCCCCAAAGCAGCCACTCTTCATTCCTGGTTTAGAAGAGGCAAAGGCGAGGGGGTGGTGGGGAAGCGTGGAATGCCTCCTAGTTGTAGAGCCTGAGCTCATCCTATCTCCAGGCTAGCCAACACTGCTTTGTTTCACAGTACACATGAAACACAGTAGACATGAGATTTGCTGTATTAACTAACCTTTTAGCAACGTTCTTTCTGGCTTGCTTTCTAGAGAGGTTCAAGAAGTCAGATTTTAAGCATAAGGTAGAACATCCTTAATGGAATAGGAGTCATTTGGCCTAGTTGGCTGTAAAGTGAATCCCTTTCCCCATTATTCTGTTTCCAGCTGGCTTGGCTCACTGAACATGTAGTTAAACAGCTGAAGTGGCCGGTCCACTGTCAGTGGGCAGCAGTCAGCCCCCTAGGACTTCTTGGCAGGTCTCAGAACTAGCATGTTGCTTCGGTCGTGGGGGGAATTCCAGGTTTTAGCTTGGCTGAGTACAGCTTTATCCCTGAGAGTGTAAAATCATCTTGGATCCTTGTCTAAATACCACTCTCTCTTTTTCCACTTGTTGTTTGACAAGCCTCCCATTTTCTAAGGTCCAGATGAAATGTCATCTTGTACAGCACACTTCCTCCAGCCCTTACCCCCATGTCCACAGGACGCTTTTTATAGAGGACTAGGATAAGCTTTTCTATAGGATTCATTCATCTGTTCACCGGTTGCTCTCTCTTGTTGGACAGTGAGCTCATCAAGGCCATGCACTCCATCTCTCCTTTTCTCCCAAGCTTATCAGGGCGTCTGACTTGTGCACCATGACCATCAATGCGTATTTGTGGACTGAATGAAGCCTCTTCTATCTGTAGAGTCTGGGTGTCCTTTTGCCAGGAATGGTGAGGTGCTTCTGTTGACTTACCTTTTGGCTCTACACTGTAACCTCAAGAGGCAACTCAAGGTTTTCCATGGCAACATCCCCTCCTTCAACAACTGCCCCCTCCCCACCCCACCCTGGGTAGGAGAAGGGGTTTGGGTATGAGTCAAGAACAAAATTAGAATACCAAGATGTCATTAGCCTCTGCATTGAGGGTGCACTTGGAAGGAAGGATAGGAGTCAGTGGTCCACACATTTTGTTCTCTCCTTAGATCCTCCTTCTTTGGATTGTGGCCTGCTTCCCTGCTGCTGGTGTGATGACATGGTCCTGGGTACCCCTAGCTTTCCTTGTTCTGCTCCTTCTTGTGCTTAGCAGTGCTGGACTATGATCTGCAAACATCCTGTGCCCAAAGGCGGTCATCAGTCCTATGTACCTACTCCAGCTGGAAAATTCCTTTATTTCATAAGACTTCAGGTGCTAGAAATGGATGATTTCCCTACTTCAGCATTTGGGTTTACCTCTAATGAGTTATGCCTGAGCACTGCACCATAGTTGACTCTTCGCTGTTACGTTGGAAGAGGCTGTCTTTTGAAGGGGGCCCTGTAGTATGTTGGAGAAGGAAATGGCAACCCACTCCAGTATGCTTGCCTGGGAAATCCCATGGACAGAGGAGCCTGGTGGGCTACAGTCCATGGGGTTGCAAAGAATTTGACATGATTGAGCATGCATGCCCTGCCATGCTATAATATGTGTTTCAAGGGGCCTAGCTCTTATTGGGGGAGAAGGCAATGGCACCCCACTCCAGTACTCTTGCCTGGAAAATCCCATGGACGGAGGAGCCTGGTGGGCTGCAGTCCATGGGGTCGCTGAGGGTCGGACACGACTGAGTGACTTCACTTTCGCTTTTCACTTTCATGCATTGGAGAAGGAAATGGCAACCCACTCCAGTGTTCTTGCCTGGAGAATCCCAGGGACGGGGGAGCCTGGTGGGCTGCTGTCTATGGGGTCACACAGAGTTGGACACGACTGAAGTGACTTAGCAGCAGCAGCAGCAGCTGTTATTGGAAAGGAATAATTCTGATAGAGATTAAGAAGGTCTTTAAAAATGAGATCAACCTCCTTTACCTGGAACTTTTTTTTTTTTTAATGTCTAGAGACTTTTTTTTTTGCTTCACTGCAAGGCATGAGGATCTTAATTTCTTGACTGGGGACTGAACCCATACCCCCTACAGTAGAATTGTGGAGTCTTAACTAGTCAACCATCAGGAAGTCTCTACTTGGAATGTTTTTAAAAAGAGGTCACTAATGGGCTTCCCTGGTGGCTCAGTGGTAAAGAATCCACCCGCCAATGCAGCTTTGATCCAGGAAGATCCCACATACTGCCGAGCCACGGAGCAACCAGGCCTGTGTGCCGTAACTATTGAGCCTTGCTCTAGAGCTCAGGAGCCACAACTCCTGAAGCCCAGGTGCACAGAGCCCCTGCTACAAAAGTAGCCACAGCAATGCGAAACCAGTATGCTGCAACTGGAGAAGTAGCCCTGTTCACCACAACTAGAGAAAAAGCCCGTACAGCAACAAAGACCCAGCATAGCCCAGAACAAACAAATAGATAAAATTATTAAAAAAAGAGGCCACTAACAATCCAAACGTTCATTGGTTGGTGAGTGGGTAAACACAGTGGGGTGTACCTGCATAATGCAACACTCCTTAGCAGGAAGGAGGAACCCCTACCCGTACATGCAATGACATGGCTGAATCTCAGAAACTATGTTCAGTGAAAGGAGCCGGAAAAGAAAGATTACATAGAGTGTGGTTCCATTCACATAAAGCAGATCAGTGTTTGCTCAGGGATAGAGGTGGGAGTGCACAATGATTGCATATGGATACAACATTTCTATTGGAAGTGATGAAAGTGAAAGTGTTAATGGGTCAGTCGTGTCCGACTCTTTGCAACCCCATGGACTACAGCCTGCCAGGCTCCTCTGTCCATGGGATTTTCCAGGCAAGAATACTGGAGTGGGTTGCCATTCCCTTCTCCAGGGGATCTTCCCAATCCAGGGATCGAACACGGGTCTCCTGCATTGCAGGCAGATTCTTTAGCATCTGAGCCACCAGGGAAGCCATTTGGAGTGACGGAACTCTCCTAAAACTAGATTGTGGTGATGGTTATGCCACTGTATAAAATTAACTGAAAATTGTTACCACTGTACACCTGTAATGGGGAATTATAGGATATGGAATTTATGTCTCAGTGAAGCTGTTAAGTGTGAGGGGAAAAAAAGAAGCCAGACCAAAAAGAGTACTGAAAATCTGTTTTTCCAACTCAGGAAATGGATGAAAAAATACAGTTGGAAATCCGCAGCTCTCTATTGTCTTGATGTGAGGTGTGCATCAGGCTTAAAATCTTTTTCCTTTTCATTTAACTCCTTTGTCTTCTTGCCCTTGGAGAGGAGGAAATGGCATAGAATACTCCTTCTGCTAAAGACGGTGGAATCAGAAAGGCAAAGTGAGAGTTACATTTGGCTCCCCTGAGCTGCCTCCCCCACGCGTAACCTCTCAGCTCTCACGGGCCGACAGTGTCTTCAGCTCCTCTTTTAGCTGTGACTTTAGTCATCCAAGTGCCAAGCACAAAGACCTAAATTATCAGTGTGAGCAAGTTCAACCTACACATTTCAGCTCCAGTCTCTTAAAGACCCCTGTGCTTCCTTGAGAGACAGTCCTGAAGGGGCACCACTGAACGAGGACATGAGATGGGGGCCCAACCAGCCTGAGGGAGCACTTTGCTGACAGTCACTGCTGTGACTGGTGGGACAGTGGGTCAAGGATGTCCAGATCCCTGAGAAAAAGTCAGGTCCACCAGGATGGAGAGGTGAACAGAAATAAAGGAAGAACAGACTAGAAAATATTCTCATGATTCTAGATCACATCTACCTATACTTTTTAAGTACTTTGCAGAACTCTTTCCTACTATCTTACTTAACCCTCACAAGCCCCAGGCAAGATTGCCATTAATATGGCAATCCTCCTGGTGAATTAACTGAGGTGAAGAAGTAAAAGAATCAGTAATAGAGCTGGAGACTCAAAGTCAGTCCTTTTAGAAAAGGCCATATGATATTATTATATGTGGAATCTAAAATATAACACAAATGATGAACTTACCTACAAAACAGA
Source organism: Bos indicus x Bos taurus (assembly GCF_003369695.1). NCBI lineage: Eukaryota > Metazoa > Chordata > Mammalia > Artiodactyla > Bovidae > Bos > Bos indicus x Bos taurus. Next base: position 29,227,438 of record NC_040078.1, read on the forward strand.
AATGGACTCGCAGACATAGAGAATAGACTTCTGGTTGCCAAGGGGGAGAAGTGGAGCGGGAGGGACAGACTGAGAGTTTGGGATTAGCAGATGCCAACTCTTAGGACGGATAAGCAACAAGGTCCTACTATATAGCACAGGGAACTATACTCAGTATCTTGTGATAAACCATAATGGAAAAGAATATGTAAAAAAAAAAAATATATATATATATTTACCTATCTATATATATACATACCTATCTATATATATATATGTGAGCTCATGTGTGCTAAGTTGCTTCAGTTGTGTCTGACCCTTTGTGACCCCATGGACTGTAACCAGCCAGGCTCCTCTGTCCACGGGATTCTCCAGGCAAGAATACTGGAGTGGGTTGCCATTTCCTCCTCCAGGGGGTCTTCTCAGGGATGGAACTCGTGTCTCATGTTTCCTGCATTGGCAGGCGGGTTCTTTACCACTAGCCCAACCTGCGAAGGATATATATATAACTGAATCACTTTGTTGTACAGTGAAAATTAACCCAACATTGTAAATCAACTATAATAAGTTTTAAAAATTCAGTCCTTTTGAGTTTAATTATGTATACTATGCCATACTGTATATGTGTGTGGCTTCTCAGGTGGCAGAGTGGTAAAGAACCTGCCTGCCAGTGCAGAAGATACAAGAGATGCGGGTTCCACTCCTGGGTCAGAAAGATCCCCTGGAGGAGGAAATGGCTACCCACTCCAGTATTCTTGCCTGGAGAACCCCATGGACAAAGGAGCGTGTTGGGCTATAGTCCATGGGGTGGCAGAGTTGGGCATGATTGAGCCTATATGGTATATGTACTATACCTGTATACATATAATGTATATACATATTTATGTGTGTGTATGTTTATGTATAGATTGATCTATCTGTATCTATTATTTATCATATATGTGTGTGTATTAGGCCTTGTATTAAACCTCTTACACTGAGTCCTCCTCATAACTCCGGGAAGCTAGTTCAGATAAGGAAACTGAGGCACAGAGAGGTAACATTGCCTAAGGTCACACAGTGCCCAGGTGGCAGAGCTGAGATCGGAACCTGCCCAGGTGGCAGAGCTGAGATCGGAACATGCTTTCCATGACACCACGCTGCCTGCCTCCAGGCCCGCCGTGTTGGTGAGTTTCGGATTTGACTTCTGAGTACAGACTGCGCTCAAATCCTGGCTCATGTAGCTCCAGCCTCTCTTCCTTGCACTGCCTTCTTCTGCAGGGACTTCACTTCCTGCTATCACGGCGGCTTTCCTACTGCCTCCTAAACACCTAACAGTTTGTCTCACCCCCAGGCTTGGCTTCTGTTTCCGTTGCTGCCATAGTGGGGTCCCTGGAGGAACTGGGAATGCATATGGATTTTACAAGCCTTTGGATTTTCGAAGAGAGATGAGTGTTGATTTACTAGCTTCTGTGCATGTTGATGTGGTCTTCTAAAAACTTTATGGACATATTCACATGGAAATCTTCCAACTAAAGAATATACTGTAATACAAAGAAATTTGCTGCCAATATTGTTTCATTGCAAAGTGACATTGAAACAGGTCTGAGTAAATATTTATGATTTCTCTTGAAATGTGACAGACTCATGACATGGTAATTAATTTTACTGTAGACTGAATTCAGAATGACTTTGGTAATAAAAAAGTAGGTGTGTAAAATGTTTATAGGGCTTTGAAAAATAAGCCCAAGGCTTAAATGAAACTTTAACCAGACAACCGAAGTAGAATAAAATTGCAATTCTAATTTTGCTGGTAGAATTTCTGCAGGAAGCAAGGCATTTTAGCAATTGGTATTCATTGCAGAGAATCATCATATATTTTATGTACTGTTAGACTATTTGGAAACTTCAAATATACTTACTTTTCAAGAAATGCATGCATTGAGCAATGGTTAAAAAAGAAAGGCTAAGTTTAGAAAATTGGCTTTGGTTTACGGCAAAGGCTGCAAGGAACGCATATTTCCTAGCTCTCTGACAGGAGGCTAAAGGGTAGTGGCTCATCTGAGGCCTCCAATTTTGGGTGCTTCTTTCTCTCACCCCCACATTGAATCTCTCAGTAAATCCTGTATTTTCTACCTTAAAAATATATCTAGAATCTGGCTACTTCTCGCCACCTCCACCTCTCCTTCCCACCTGGTAGAGGCCCCATCATTTTATCTGGCTTACTGTAACACCTGCTTCCCTGGTCTCCCCACTTCCTAACTCCCCCTTCCCCATGGACATGGCAGCAGCATGATTGAGTTAGAGCCTAAGTGAGTTCATGTTGTTCCTCTTACTCCATTGACTTCTGTCTCACTCAAACTATAGGCCAAAGAAATTCACAACCACCAGCCCCACTGTATCCGGCTCTTTCCTTGTTTCCTGTCATTTTTTCCCCTGGCGGTTCCCAGTCACGGCCACCCTCCCTGTCTCAGGTCTGCAGCTCTGGTCCCTCTATCTGGCAAGCTCTTCCTCCAGTATTCTCCTGGCTCCATCCTCTCCTCCTGCAGGTTATATACGCATGTTGCCTTCTCAGTGAAACCTCACCTGACTTTCCTTTTAACACGTGTAACCCACTTCCCACCCCCACCAAACTCCCTGTCTCCCTTGTCTGCTTTACTTTTTTCTTTAGCATTTATCACTATCTGCTGGGCTTCCCAGGTGGCGCTAATGGTAAAGAACCTGTCTGCCAATGCAGGAGACATAAGAGACACAGGTTCTATCCCTGGGTTGGAAAGATCCCCTGGAGGAGGGCACGGCCACCCATGCCAGTGGGTTCTTGGTTGGAGAATCTCACGGACAGAGGAGCCTGGAGGGCTACAGTCCATGGGGTCGAACACAACTGAAGCGACCGAGCACACACTATCTCACATTATACATTTTACTTATTTGGTCTTGAATGTAAGCTCCATGAGGTCAGGAATTTGTGTCTGTTTTGTTCACTGTTGTATATCCCATATCTATTGATAGAATAATATCATGTACATCATGGACATAAGGGAAAACACATTATTATAGGATGGATGGAAAATAATTTTCATCACTGCTGTGTAAGGGAATGTGCTAAGTCCCTTCAGTTGTGTCCAGCTCTTTGCGACTCCATGGACTGTAGCCTGCTCTGTCCATGTGATTCTTCAGGCAAGAATCCTGGAGTGGCTAGCCATTCCCTTCTCCAGGGGATCTTCCCAAACCAGGGGTCAAACCCGGGTGTCCTATGTTGCAGGCCGATTCTTTACTGTCTAAGCCACTAGGGACGCCCTGTGTAAGGGATAGGGGTTCTGAAATAGGAGCCAGATGCTTAGTGAATGTTCCAGAAGGGACCATTGAAGGGGTATGGAAACCTCTGGAATCTCAGTGTATGATCTGCAGAATGATGGGTCACTGGTCAGACTACCTCTATGGAATAATAGCAGATGTAGCAGAATCAAAGGACTAACTAGGAATGACGTTATAAAGCTGATTCTAGAATCAGGGGTGCAAGAGTAGAGAGAACAAATCTATACATACATATTACACCTTACCTGGGTAACATGCAATCTAATTTCAAAGTGGCCTTCTAAGTACAGAGAAGGCCACCCCAGAGTGTGGGGTGAGTGTGGGGTGAGTGGTAACAGGGCCAGGGCATGCTCAGGACTCTTGATTTTCTCAGGAGATTAGTTTCCACAATGGAAACTGAAGAGTTCAAAACCATAAATTAATGTACTGTTTTGCCATTTACAAAGTACGATTGAAAAATAGCGGAGTCAGGATGACGGAGTGGTCTAAGGCATTGCATTCAGGTTGCAGTCTTCCCTCAAGGCATGGGTTCGAATCTCACTTCTGATAGTACCTTGGTTTTAGGGCTTCCCAAGTGGTGCTAGTAAAGAACCAGCCTACCAATGCCAGAGACAGATGCAGTTTCAATCCCTGGGTCCGGATGATCCCTTGGAGGAAGGCACAGCAACCCACTCCTATGTTCTTGCCTGGAGAATGCTACGGACAGAGGAGCCTGGGGGGCGGGTTACAGTTCATGCAGTTGCAAAGACACGACTGAAGTGACTTAGCACATTGAAAAATATCAATAAAATTGCTCAGTGATTGAGCAGTTATATAATCTTACACAATAATATGCATATTTATTGAGAAATTACCCTGAACTAAGTGCTTTAGTTACAGCATCAGATCCTTACAGGTTATTCTAATTATCCCCAAGAATGTATTCATTTAACAACATTTATTGAGCACCTTCTGCACCAGACACCATGCTAGGCACTGAGACTGCAAAAATGTATTGGTTCTGCCTCAAGGAACCTACAATCTTGTGAAAGAGACAAACGAAAACACATCAACATTGCAGCCAATGATAATATGTGTTGTGGAGCAGGATGAGACATAACTCCATCACAAGATCTGTGGGAAAAAGGAACAGTAACATAAAAAAAAATCCCATTATCCCCTTCCTCAATCACATATGGTTATTTTTTAATTTCCTCTTTTGTCTTATGAATAGATTTTTCCAGAGAGGTCAGTTAGCCTACAACCACTATTTTTATTTTCAATGCTCAGAAATTGGAATGAATGGCTGTCCTGTGGCTAAAGGTGAGGGAGAGCTGATTCAAGACCTTGTGCATCGTGTCCTTTCCCTTCTAGAGATTTTTCCGAAGTCTTTGTTGCCATGATGCAACGTTTGAGGTCTCTGTAGGTGACCTGACTCAGAGGAGGGTCAAAACCCCACCAGCTGACCTATAGACGTGGCCCCCAGTGGCACCTCAGACTATGAGGACATGGCCCTGGTTCCCAGGGAGGGGACTGGGCAGCTCAGGAAGTGCAAAGTGATGCATCAAAAGGATGCTTCAGGGATACAAGAAGGAAGTATTGGAATGTCTGCATGTATCTTAACTAAAAATTAGAAACGAGTCAAGCTTTGATTACATTTAACACAAAGAGTGATCCACACTTGCTTGTTAGGTCTGTATGTTTGTTGGTCCCGTGCATGTAGACCGTAAGTGGTCACCTAAGGCACACTGAGCGTCACAGGTACACACGTACACATGCACACGCACTCACACAGGCTGAGGATTATACCTTCTTTCACTTGTCTGCTTTCAAAATACTATAATATTCTTATTTGTGCTCCTTGTGAGGATATAGAGATTGCACGGTTTCATTTTAATTAAATGAACCCTCACCAAACGGCTTAAGAACCCTGCAAAGAAAAAAGAGTGTGTTGAAGATAATAACATAAGTCCAAGTGGACAGGTCAGCCTAGTGTGCTGCAGTCCATGGGGTCACAAAGAGTTGGACATGACTGACTGAGCTGAACTAAACAACAGGAAAACAGCACTGTCCCTAACCTGATATATGCTTATTGTCAAATATATTATGAAATTAGAAACAGAGACCGTCTAATCAGATCAGACTATCAAGTTGGGAGAAACAATGTTGAAGTTATCAAGAAGACATTGCCTTGTTCTCCACTGGCATTTATGATAAACCTCACTCAAAGTGTATATTAAGCCTTGTGATATTAGCTAGTGATAGAGGTATGTGTGCTAAGTCACTTCAGTTGTGTCCTATTCTTTGCTACCCCATGGACTGTAGCCTGCCAGGCTCCTCTGTCTGTAGGATTCTTCTGGCAAGAATACTGGAGTGGACAGCCATTCTCTTCTCCAGGGGATCTTCCTGACGCAGGGATTGTAGCCGGGTCTCCTGCATTGCAGGCAGATTCTTTACTGTCTGAGCCACCACTTACCTATAATTTATAGATAAATATAGTACTTATATTAGGTACATGTACAAATATTTTTACTGCTAAAGTTGTATGATTGAAAAAAATTGAAGGTCACTGTTTTAGGGAACTAGACTTGCTTTAAGAAATTCTGGCCCTTTGAGATAACATTCTCTGTCATGTGGGTAGAAGCAGATGGCTATTTTGTGTGGACCTGAGATCAAGGACTTGTTGCTTATTTACTTACAAGCTAGATTTTTTAAACAGCGTTATCTGTATGCTGGTGTTCCCTGAAGAAATTTCTTGTGTGCTATGAACCTTTAGAAAAATAATTCCATATTTTGCAACAAATAACCATTTTACACTTTACAGTAATGGGAAATACTGAAAATAGTTTTGTATAATTTTTTCTTCATCTTGTGAGATTTAATTTATATTTTTAAAGTCTCCTGTCTCCTATATGTGTTATTTTTGTTTGTGTCTTTTCTTAGTCTGACAATGATTTTTCTTTCTGGGGAAGAAAATTTACATAACTGCTCCACATGTAAAACAGTGTTGCTTGGTGAATCATGGTCACAAAAAGTTCTTCTAGAGTCTGTGAATAACTCTCTGCCTTAGCCAATTTTTTTTTTTTTTTTGTGACAGGCCTCTTTGACATTTCAAACCCAGAAGTTCCCCTCTGGCCTGGCCTCTGTTCTCCGAAGGCCAAGTCAGGGGTTAGAGGCTTTTCCAGCTGTCTTCTGGCCCTTGAGGATGATAATTGAGAACAGACCTCTGGGAACAGGGCAACAGGTCACCTATGGGCCTTCCTTGAACCTTGTAAAGCAGGTGCTACTTAATTCTGTGTTGAAAGTTAGCATGGCACCAATCTCCTGCCTGGAATCCAAATCAGGGCATAATGCTTTGCTGCCAGTCTGCTCAAGTGTCTTTCCACGAGATGTGAGGATTTCAGTGGTGAGTCACTCAAATTAGGCTCTGCTGTGTGGGCATATGACTTATCCTCATTGTTTATCAGTTTTCTCATCTGTAAACTGGGGAGACTAATGCCTACTTCATGGACTTGTTGTGAAAGATGAAATGAGAATCCATACAATGCATTTAGCATGATAGATATAAGTTGTCAAAAATGTTCATGATTGTTATCATTATCACGCATTAGATATCCAAACTCAGTCTCCGGCTGAATAAGTGTGGAATGGGGACTTAATGACTCAAGTAGAATTAAAATTTGACTATACCTATTTCGAGGGATGACCATCTCCCACCCTGAAAGTGGATAACAGGATCTCACACTATTTTCTCACTTAAAACAACCTAAATATAATTTATAAAAATGGGCTTATGGGAGCAGATAGACTTGCATTCATATAGCAACTCTGCCACTTCCATGATCTTGGGCAAGTCACTTAGTCTCTGTGACAATCTGTACAGGGGTTTTCACCAGTAATATTGAATTCGATGGACTTCTTTGGTGATCCAGTGGTTAAGAATCCACCTTGCAATGTCAGGAACACAGGTTAGATACCCAGTTGGGGAACTAAGATCCCACATGCCGCAGGGCAAGCCAGCATGCTGCAACTAGAAGAAGATCCTAGATGTCACAACTAAGACCCGATGCAGTCAAATAAATAAATACATAAAATAAAAGTATATCGAAAAAATATTGAATTTTAGAACATGATATAAGCATGACATCTGGAAGAGTATCTGGCACTTAGTGGGATCCCCACACATTGTCCCTAGTCCCTTTCTTTTTTAAAAATGTATGTATCCCACTGCTGGACACACACACTGAGGAAACCAGAAGGGAAAGAGACACGTGTACCCCAATGTTCATCGCAGCACTGTTGATAATAGCCAGGACATGGAAGCAACCTAGATGTCCATCAGCAGATGAATGGATAAGAAAGCTGTGGTACATATACACAATGGAGTATTACTCAGCCATTAAAAAGAAAACATTTGAATCAGTTCTAATGAGGTGGATGAAACTGGAGCCTATTATACAGAGTGAAGTAAGCCAGAAGGAAAAACACCAATACAGTATAATAACACATATATATGGAATTTAGAAAGATGGTAACAATAACCCTGTGTACGAGACAGCAAAAGAGACACTGATGTATAGATCAGTCTTATGGACTCTGTGGGAGAGGGAGAGGGTGGGGAGATTTGGGAGAATGGCATTGAAACATGTAAAATATCATGTATGAAACAAGATGCCAGTCCAGGTTCGATGCACGATACTGGGTGCTTGGGGCTAGTGCACTGGGACGACCCAGAGGGATGGTACGGGGAGGGAGGAGGGAGGAGGGTTCAGGATGGGGAACACATGTATACCTGTGGCAGATTCATTTTGATATTTGGCAAAACTAATACAAGTATGTAAAATTAAAAAAAAAATGTATGTATTTGTTTGTGCCAGGTTTGGGGCTTCCCAGGTGGCACAGTGATAAAGAATCCGCCTACCAATGCAGGAGACAAAGGAGATGTAGGTTTGATCCCTAGGTTAGGAAGATACCCTGGAGTAGAAAATGGGGGCCCATTCCAGTTTTCCTGCCTGGAAAATCCCACGGACAGAGGAGCCTGGCAGGCAATAATCCCTGGTTTCGCAAAGAGTCGGACACGACTGAGTGACTATGCCACACGCACGCACGTTCTAGGTCTTATTGCGGCATGTGGGATCTAGCTCCCTGACCAGGAATTGAACCTAGGCCACCTGCGCTGGGAGTGCAGAGTCTTTGCCACTGGACCACCAGGGAAGTCCCCTTACTCCCTCTCTTAATAGCTATTAAATAAATCAAGTGCTTGATTTAGGCTTGATTAAATAAATCAAGCCTAAATACTTAGGCTGTAAAAAATGAGGATATCTTTATTGTCTTAAGTAAGGCACACTGTGATACTGTGATATAAGAAGAAAGGTATATTTGGCTTTTGTCTTTGGAAAGTATTTCCTTGGGTTCTGTGAGTCATTATAGCAAATTATTAAATCCAAGGAAGGGGTAGTGGGAACCCCTGATTTGTAGCCACGTTGGACAGAAATGTGGGTAACCTGGGGATCCACTACTTGCAATTGTCATCTGACATGGAGACAGTCTTGTGGGAGTGAGCCCTTAACCTGTGGGCTCTGTGCTAACTCGGGGTAGTTAGTATCAGAACTGCATTAAGTTGCTGGGAGCCCAGTTGGTATCTGCAGAGAATTGGAGAATTTCTCGGTGTGGAAAATACTCATTTGGTGTCAGAAGCATTGTGAGTAGAGTAATAGTTTTCATTTACCTGTTAGGAAGCTCCAATTAGATGGAGACACCTGTAGACATGGACTAAAAAATAAACACTTACTGAATCCTGTTATGGGGCCTCCCAGGTGGCACTAGTGGTAAAGAACTCACCTGCCAATGCAGGAGACATAGGAGACGCCGGTTCAATACCTGGGTTGGGAAGATCCCCTATGGAAGGGCATAACAACCCACTCCATTATTCTTGCCTGGAGAATCCCAAGGACAGAGGAGCCTGGCAGGCTACAGTCCATAGGGTCGCCAAGAGTCAGACACGACTGAAGCAACTTCGCATGCACGCACGCACCCTGCTGTGTGCCACGCACTGGTTAGGCAATTTGTAATTTCATGGATTATTTAAAACTGTGTGAAGAACATATTAATAACACAATTGTATAGATGAGAGAACTGAGTTTAGAGAATTTAAGACTTTGTCTCAAGTCAACCTAGTGATGGCAAGTCCACTGTTCTGACCTCCTGCTTCCTTGCACCAGCCCAGATCTCTGGACCAGTAGATCCTATATCTCTAAAAGAAAACACCTGATTTCCCCTCCAGTTACAGGCACTGGTAGTTAAACCAGAACCAGCAGGATAAAGTGGTCATTTGGAACTCTTCCACAAAGCCTGGAGGACACTTGGTGTCACCAGCAGAGCCCTGGGGGCCTTTGGTAAGGGGAATGTGCTTTAGTTTCCCCAGCTCCCAACCACAATGAGTTCTAAGCCAGTCGTCCAGCCAAAGCTTCTATCTAGCTCTCTTATTACCAACCCATCGACAGCCCTATTTGATCCTTTCGTGGTGGAATTCAGGGCCAATTCTCTTATTGGGGCACAGAATCTTACTGTCAGGACCACAGACAGCAGTTCTCTGGGATTTCATGGATGAAAATGCAGTTGGCAATCCAGGGCAGACTGTCAAGAAGAAAGATGGAGAGAGAAACCTCTGTAATGACCACTAGCTATTAAATCTGACCACCATCTGAAATCAATACCCCCTCAAGTTAATCCCAGACTGCCTAAATCAGTTACAGTCTGCTACAGTTTATATCACACAGGAGCCACTGGGAGGTACAGAGTAGAAGGGTGGGAAGGTGAAGAGCACGGGATCATGTTGGGACCAGGCAGAACATCCCTACACTCCTGGGATTGTTGCAAGATGGAATTCTCAGCCTTCTTTTTCAAAATGAAAAAACCTTGTTCTTATGATTTTAAAATAATGCATAATAATAATGCATATGTTTAGTTGCTAAGTCATGTCCAACTCTTTGCGCCCCTACGGACTGTAGTCTGCCAGGCTCCTCTGTCCGTAGCATTTTCTAGGCAAGAATACTGGAGTGGGTTGCCATATTCTCCTCCAGGGGAACTCCCCAACCCAGGGACCAAACCCATATCTCCTGTGTCTCCTGCATTGGCAGGCAGATTCTTCACCACTGAACCACCTGGGAAACTCATACATATATATATGAGTGTATATATATATATATACTTGATAAATTATGGCTATATATATTGGCTGTGTCATGCAGCCAATATATATTAGGGATCCTACTTCCCCCACCTAGGGTCGAGTCTCGGCACCCTGTAGTGGAAGCACTGTCTTAACCACTGGACCACCAGGGAAATCCCAGCATTGTTATTCAGTCACTAAGTTGAGTCCGACTCTTTGTGACCCCATGGACTGCAGCACACCAGGCTTCCCTGTCCTTCACTATCTCCCAGAGTTTGTTCAAATTCATATCTGCTAAGTCAGTGATGCTATTTAACCATCTCATCCTCTGCCACTCTCTTCTCCTTTTGCCTTCAGTCTTTCCCAGCATCAGGGTCTCTTCCAGTGAGTTGGCTGTTCACATCAGGTGGCCGAAGTGTTGGAGTTTCAGTGTCAGCATCATTCCTTCCAATGCATAATACTTCTATTGTTGTTTTAAAATCAGACATTAGGCGATGTTTAAACAAGCAAATGAAAATCTCATGCTTACTCCTGCCAATTTGTAATAACATTCTGGGTAAACCCTTCCAAATTCTTTTCTGTTCATATACCTATAGTCTCCAGCAGTTGTTTTAAAAACAGGACTATATTTTGTAATTTTATTTTATCACTTCTAATATCAAAGTATCATAAATATCTGTCCAAAAGAATATAGATTTATGTTGCTGTTTTAACGGATTTAGGATATCCATTATAGAGATGTACCATAATTTTCTTAGCCATTCCTCTCTTTTAAATGGTTTCCAATTGCCATCATTATACAGAAAGTTGCAACAAACACACTGGCACATTTTTTGTAAATACTTTATCCTGTGGTCGTTAACCCTGAACCTGAAATTCCACAAAACTCCAGGAACCTCAGTCTTACCTATGCGCACCTCTTTGATAAATTATGGCAAAACATTCACTCACTCAACAAATATTTTTTGGGTGACCACGTTGTTCCAGGCACAGGCCTATGCTTGATGGATATGCAGTGAGTAAAACAAATGAAACCTCTGCCCTCAGAAAGCTCACATTTAGAGGGATGAAATTAATAATAAAATAAATGATATTGCATAAGAAGGTGGCAAGTGTGAAAGAAAAATTAGAAAAGGAGGTTTTCATCTAGTAATTCAGCATTTATTCTCTCTATCATATGCTATTCAGTTTAATTCACTAAACATCCATTGAGCACCCACATTATGTTCTGGATAACTGTCCTAAATGAATGGGGCAGGTAGAAATGAAATATGAGCCCTAGTATAGAGAAGCTCACAATTATTTTCTTGCTTGTGACTTAACCATCTCATGTGTGTATATTTGATCTTCACAACTAGATTAGAAAATCCTTGAGGGCAAGAGTCCATGTTTTATACTTTTCTTGTGTTCTCTTGAACTTTTAGTATAATGTTTTTGTTTATAGAATTAATGGTCAGTAAATGCTTGTTATGGACTTGTGAAATAGAAATGATGTTTGTGGCTTTGAGAGATGACAAACTGGGTTCTTATGCATCCAAAAGGATTCAAGGTGAAAAAAAGGCACTAGTTAATAGCCAAGGTTAATGAGAAAGCTACCTATTCAGATCATGGTGTTGGCATTAAAAAAATAATTCCTCTAAATCATGGATCATCTAATTAAATATAGTAATATAGATATTTTAATGTCACATAGAGTGACTCATTGGAAAAGACTCTGATGCTGGGAGGGATTGGGGGCAGGAGGAGAAGGGGACGACAGAGGATGAGATGGCTGGATGGCATCACCGACTCGATGGACATGAGTTTGAGTGAACTCCGGGAGTTGGTGATGGACAGGGAGGCCTGGCGTGCTGCGATTCATGGGGTCGCAAAGAGTCAGACACGACTGAGCGACTGAACTGAAGAGTGATTTTAGCACTGTTTTGGAAAGCTGGTTGAACAAGTAATACTGTTTTTAAAGAAAAGCAAACCAAGTAGAGAAGTATGCTGGCTTTTCATCTGGCTCTTTGTGGAGTGTTTAAACTGCCCCTACATCCAACAAGGATAAAGAGGAGAGTGAAAAATCTGGCTTAAAACTCAACATTCAAAAAACTAAGATCATGGCATCTGGTCCCAGCACTTCGTAGAAAATAAAGGGGGAAACAATGGAAACAGTGAAAGACTATTTTCTTGGGCTCCAAAGTCACTGCAGATGGTGACTGCAGCCATGAAATTAAAAGAGGCTTGCTCCTTGGAAGAAAAGCCATGACCAACCTAGACAGCATATTAAAAATCAGAGACATTATTTTGCCAACAAAGTTCCATATAATCAAAGCTATGGCTTTTCCAGTAGTCATGTATGGATATGAGAGTTGGACCATAAAAGCTAAATGCTGAAGAATTGATACTTTTGAAGTGTGGTGCTGGAGAAGACTTCTGAGAGTCCCTTGGACTGCAAGGAGATCAACCAGTCAATCCTAAAGGAAATCAACCCTGAATATTCATTGGAAGGACTGATGTTGAAGCTGAAGCTCCAACACTTTGGCCATCTGATGCGAAGAGCCAACTCACAGGAAAAGACCCTGATGCTGGGAAAGATTGAGGGCAAGAGGAGAAGGGGACAACAGAGGATGAGGTACTGACTCAATGGACATGAGTTTGAGCAAGCTCCGGGAGATGGTCAAGGACAGGGAAGCCTGGGGTGCTATAAGTCGGTGGGATCGAAGAGTCGTACACAACTGAGCGACTGAACAACATCCGACAAATATACACCAAACTGCCTGAAGGGGGCGCTCCCTCATTTCTTCCAATAACCCTTGTTTTGGGCTCCTTCCCCCTTTCTGGCTATCTCCTGACTGTGCCATCTCTGATTAAAAAAAAAAAATCTTGCCATACAAAGTAGGTAACTTTAAAAGTATTTATGAACTAGTGCAGGATTATATGTACTTTACATTTCTCACGATTGAATATCTAATATTTGTCAGGGATTGTATCCTGCACGGCATGCTACATATATTATATCTAATTCTCAAAGAAACCCTGCAAGAGGAGCAGTATTGTCTCCATTTTGCAGAAAAAGGCTCTGAAGCCAAAAGAGTTTGCAGTGTAAGTGGTGGAGGTGGTCTGCACATTGCTCTCTGTAGCTGCCTTTGTCTGCTGCAGCTGCTGCTAAGTCGCTTCAGTCGTGTCCGACTCTGTGCGACCCCATAGACGGCAGTCCACCAGGCCCCGCCGTCCCTGGGATTCTCCGGGAAAGAACACTGGAGTGGGTTGCCATTTCCTCCTCCAATGCATGAAAGTGAAAAGTGAAAGTCAAGTCGCTCAGTGGTGTCCGACTCCTAGCAACACCACGGACTGCAGCGCACCAGGCTCCTCCGTCCATGGGATTTTCCAGGCAAGAGTACTGGAGTGGTGTGCCATTGCCTTCTCCGTGCCTTTGTCTATTTACTTACTATTAGCTCCAGTACTCTTGCCTGGAAAATCCCATGGATGGAGGAGCCTGGTAGGCTGCAGTCCATGGGGTCGCTAAGATTCGGACACCACTGAGCGACTTGACTTTCACTTTTCACTTTCATGCATTGGAGGAGGAAATGGCAACCCACTCCAGTGTTCTTGCCCGGAGAATCCCAGGGACGGCGAGGCCTGGTGGGCTGCCGTCTATGGGGTCGCACAGAGTCGGACACGACTGAAGCGACTTAGCAGCGGCAGCAACAGCAGCAGCAGCAGCAGCAGCAGCAGCGTAATCATGGACTTCCCAGGTGGCTCAGCGGCGAAGAATCCACCTGCCGATACAGGAGACGCAAGAGACGTGGGTTTGATACCTGGGTAGGGAAGATCCCCTGGAGAAGGAAATGGCAACCGACTCAGGTATTCTTGCCTGGAGAATTCCATACACCGAGGAGCCTGGGGGGTCCATTGCGGGGGAGTCACAAGTCAGACACGACTTATAGACTAAACAACAACAGTATCATCATGTTATTGTCACAGTTGATGTCATTCTGGCAGAAATAGTACAATTTAAAGATATTTCTCTTTATATTTAACACTAATTTCTCCCCCATGATGTATCTCAACAAAGACTCCGCCTGTCAGATCTGGAGGGTTTTAGTGAGGACATGTGGGGTCTTTCTGGTGTTTTCTGGCCCAGGGTCTTTTGAGTTGAGCAAGCCCTGCAACAGGTAAAGCTCCCATCTGGCAGATCCTAGCTGCCTGCAGGACCAGGCAAGGTTTTGAATTCAATTCTTATCCTTTAAAAGTTTTTTCTGGCTTTAGGGAGATACAATTGATATGTAACACGTGAGTATAAGGCATAAAATGTGATCATTTGATACACACATATATATTGTGAAATCACTACCGCAATAAGGTTAGTTAACACCTCCATCATTTCACATAATTACCTTTTGTGTTTGGTGAGAACATTTAAGATCTACTCTCTTGGCAACTTTCAAGGGTATAAAACAAAGATACTATTATCAGTAATCATTATACTGAGTGAAGGTCTTCAGAACTTACTCATCTCATAATTGGAAGTTTATATTCTTTGGCCAGTATCTTCCTATTTCCCTCAACTCCCAGCGCTAGCAACCACCATTCCACTCTGTTTCTATGAGTCTGGCTTTTTTATATTCCACATATTAAGGAAGATCATACAGTATTTGTCTTTCTCTGACTTATTTCACACTTAGTATAATGCCCGCAGGGTCCATCCATGGTGTCACAAATGGCAGAATTGCCTTCTTTGTTGTTGAGCCTTCCTTTCTGCTTGCATTTCTCCTGGCACACCCCAGATGGTGGGAGGCCCTGGAGATAAGTAAATAGCTAACCTTTCAAACTCCCATCTGCAGAATGATATAAAAACCTCAGAACAACATGGGCCTTTTCCCAATCCCCACCACAGCATCTGGGGCCCAGTAGGTACATAATGATTTTTGGTGAACAAATGACACTATTTACAGAAGTGTTTTACTAACTTTTGAAGCCTTTCCTTCAGAAGACAAAGCTACGTTTCAGAGGGTTGACTGCCTGGAGTAACATGGAAAGCTGTGAAGACAAAACTATTGAGTCAAATCAGCAAAGTGGCTGACTACGCTAACTTTAGGCCTAATTTAGGGAAGAATTCCTCAAAAAAAAAAATAGCAAAAATGGTTATTCTCTTTAATGTAAAAACTTTTTCTGCCATTTCCTTAGAGTCAATTGTGGCATCAGGGAGAAGTCAACTCTCTATATTTTTAAAAATTTTTATTGGAGTACAGTTGATTCAACTCCGTATTTTTGATCTCTATGGTTCTATTATCAAATTCCACTTTCTATCATAAAAATACTATATATAATATGTAATACATATGTATTATAAAAGTAATAGAAAATACTGACAAGTATGAAGAGGATTTGTACATCGAATTGTACACCACTAATAACTCTACCACCCATAAATAATTATAACTAACATTTTGGTGTATTTCCTTCTCACATTTTCCCATGCATGTAATGTATATGCATTACAAAGTGAAAATACACACACAATTTTCTACTTTTATCACATAAAACAGTATAGTATTTTCCCACATCATTAAATATCGTTAAAATCTTGATTTTGGTGGATGTAGAACATTCTATTTTATGACTGTACCATAGTTTATCACAGACATCTTCAGGCATTGTTCTGGCTCTTTGTATAAATGCCCCACAATAGTTTAGTGCGTAGTTACTATATACATCCATGGTTATTTCCTTTTGATCTTCTCATTTATAAACTCCAGACTCAACTACTTCTAAGGCAATAATTTTTTTCTCAAGATAGACCTTTTACTTTTTCTTATAAAGTTATGTCCGTTTTAAACAATCAGCCTTGACATTATTAAAAACTATTTCTTGAAAAAATAAAGCTTTGTTAGAGGATTTAAGGCAATAATTTTTAACCAGTGAGACATGGCCCCTTGGAGGGGATGGCCAAGAGTAGGATGCGTGTAATTTGAAAAGCCTTACTCAAAATTTCTGTTGTATTAATTTTTTTGTTTTTATTGAATTTGTTACAATATTGCTTCTGTTTTATGTTTTGGTTTTCTGGCCATGAGGCAAGTGGGATCTTAGTTCCCTAGCTAGGGGTTGAACCTACACCCCCTGCTTTGGAAGGCAAAGTCTTAACTACTAGACTGTCGGAGAAGTCCCATTATGTTAATTTTTTATTAAGATATTTAGCTGTTTGGAAATTGTGTCACAAAATGTGGGATTTTATTTTTCTAATGGAGGAATGGGTTGAAATGTGCATTCATTCAAAAACATGGCATGTGAGGTCCTACGCTAGAGCCTAGGGATCCAGCCGTGAACAAGATAGGTTGAGAATCACATACTAAGGTTTGCATAGAACACTTTTAAAGCCTCTAATGGTCTGGACAGATTTTCTTTTCATTTGCCAATCTTGTTTGGAGCAAATCAGATTTGTGCTGAGAGTAAAAGAGATTCTATATATTAAGTGCCTGGCAGAGTTCCTGGAATACAGTACCTAGGTCTTCAATAATTGCAACTGCTCTCCACCTTCTCATCCCCACCAAACGAAGGTTTCATTCATGTTGGTGGTTGTACTGAACCTCACAACTCACTCTGAGATCCAGTGTGCATGGGATGGCTGCTGGCCAGAGCTCTTCTCTACAAACACAGAATCTTGGCATTGCCAACACTAGACTTTCTTGAAGCTAAAACCATTATGATTTAGTTTAAAGGGTCAAAAATTTATAGGCTTTAGGGTTCACTATCCCGTGATCCTGGGTGATAGGTCTTATGTGAAATGTTCTCTTTGAAACCATGACAGGACTTCCCTGGTGGCTCAGTGGATAAGAATCTGCCTGCCAATGCAGGAGACACAGGTTCAGTCCTTGATCTGGGAAGATCTTACATGCCACGGAGCAACTAAAGCCTGAGTGTTGCAACTACTGAAGCCCTAGCACTCTAGAGCCTGCGCTCTGTGATGAGAAGCCACTGCAATAACCCCATGCACTGCAACTAGAGAGCAGCCCCTGCTCACAACTAGAGAAAGCCCACGCACAGCAATGAAGACCCAGTGCCACCAAAATAAATAAATAAATTTTAAAAAAGAAACCATAATGGAAACTGGGGGTCATTCAGTGTCACCTTCTCATTTTGCATCACTATTAACTCTCCCTCTAAACCTCAGAGTTGCTGATGCTCAGTTTCACAAGAATCATTTCTTGCTTTGGGAACAACTTCTCATAACCTTTGAAAGAGACTTGGCCATTTGGGGGAAGATGGAAAGGTGATGTGATGGGAAAGGAGAATGAAAACTGTCTTCCTGAGATAGATCGACTCTCCCTGCTCCCCACAGAACTCAGGAGACAGATCCGCAAGTTCTCATTGTGAATTTTTTTCTTTTTGGTAAGCATGCAACCCATCTATTTTCTCAAAAGGAAGCCTTTCTCTTATGTACATTCCAGTGTGGGTCTAACACAAATCCAATTAGATAGCCAGGAAACCCCACAGCAGTTCACCCAGCAGGTCATTGGCTTATTTTGTGAAAGTTCTAGGTAGTCCTGGTGACTATAACTTCCTTAAGACATTGTCTGCAGAGACTGAAAGTTAAAAAAAAAAAAAAAGATCATTTTCTGGCCTTGATGAAGTGAACCAAAGATATATGTTCAGAGAAGCTGTTGAACTCAGATCTGGGTTATAAGTAAGGAAAAATGTTATTTACCTTTTCTTACCTCCTCTATTACCCTTAGTGTCCTACATACATTTTTTTCACTTTCTCCAGAGCTCTTAAAAAAATCTTTTTGAAGACCAGAAACTATAAAACTCCTAGAGGAGAACATAGGCAAAACACTCTCCGACATACATCACAGCAGGATCCTCTATGACCCACCTCCCAGAATATTGGAAATAAAAGTAAAAATAAACAAATGGGACCTAATTAACCTTAAAAGCTTCTGCACATCAAAGGAAACTATTAGCAAGGTGAAAAGACAGCCTTCAGAATGGGAGAAAATAATAGCAAATGAAGCAACCGACAAACAACTAATCTCAAAAATATACAAGCAACTCCTACAGCTCAACTCCAGAAAAATAAATGACCCAATCAAAAAATGGCCAAAGAACTAAATAGACATTTCTCCAAAGAAGACATACAGATGGCTAACAAACACATGAAAAGATGCTCAACATCACTCATTATCAGAGAAATGCAAATCAAAACCACTATGAGGTACCATTTCACACCAGTCAGAATGGCTGCGATCCAAAAGTCTACAAATAATAAATGCTGGAGAGGGTGTGGAGAAAAGGGAACCCTCTTACACTGTTGGTGGGAATGCAAACTAGTACAGCCACTATGGAGAACAGTGTGGAGATTCCTTAAAAAACTGGAAATAGAACTGCCTTATGATCCAGCAACCCCACTGCTGGGCATACACACTGAGGAAACCAGAAGGGAAAGAGACACGTGTACCCCAACGTTCATCGCAGCACTGTTTATAATAGCCAGGACATGGAAGCAACCTAGATGTCCATCAGCAGATGAATGGATAAGAAAGCTGTGGTACATATACACAATGGAGTATTACTCAGCCATTAAAAAGAATACATTTGAATCAGTTCTAATGAGGTGGATGAAACTGGAGCCTATTATACAGAGTGAAGTAAGCCAGAAGGAAAAACATAAATACAGTATACTAACGCATATATATGGAATTTAGAAAGATGGTAACAATAACCCTGTGTACGAGACAGCAAAAGAGACACTGATGTATAGAACAGTCTTATGGACTCTGTGAGACAGGGAGAGGGTGGGAAGATTTGGGGGAATGGCAATGAAACGTGTAAAATATCATGTAGGAAACGAGTTGCCAGTCCAGGTTCGATGCACGATGCTGGATGCTTGGGGCTGGTGCACTGGGACGGCCCAGAGGGATGGTATGGGGAGGGAGGAGGGAGGAGGGTTCGGGATGGGGAACACATGTATACCTGTGGCGGATTCATTTTGATATTTGGCAAAACTAATACAATTGTGTAAAGTTTAAAAATAAAATAAAATTAGAAAAAAAAAATCTTTTTGAAATCTCATCATAATACCATGCTTCCTAAAGTAAATCTAACCTAGCACGAAGAAGTTATTAGCCAAGTTTCTTTTATCCACATTAAAGAGTATATGAAACATTGATTTTCTGACCACCCTTGATAAATCATGGCCCCCTGTTAAGTCTCCAAGGTGGATTTACTATTAGTTGAAGACATGATATACTTCGTACTTCAATAGAGCAAGGTTGGACACAGAGGTAGCTGTAATGGAAAATGAAGCAGAGGGATTTATACGTCTAATTAAAGTAGCAAACTCTCAAATCCAAACCCATAAATTGACTTTTAGGGTTCTTATTGCTGGAAGAGTTGCAAAAAAAAGCATTTTGAGGTGAGAGTTCATTTTTCCTGAATCAGGTGAGACTAGTGCTTTAAAAATTGATAGCTTTTGCTCTTAGTAATTTCACTTACAAAAATATAAATATAATCTGAATTACATGACTATATATAAGTCTGATTTATGAAAATCTGTCAAATCCTAGACTCTAAGAAGCAGTGGCAGATATATCTTGAGACAGAATTGTAGGATTATTTAGCTAACACACTAAAGTTTATAAGACATAGAATTTAAAATTTTCTGTGTTTGGATAAAGGTTATATATAAATAAAAAAAAGAAATCTGGAAAAATACTGGACCTCAAATCAGAGTAAGAAGCTGAATTCATTGGTGTCATCCACACAAGGTCATAATAAATTTGTTTTCTCTCTCACTTTGTTGTTCTGAAAATATTTTTCTGATTGATAGCTGGTTATCATGTCCTTGTGTTGCTCCACTTTATTATTATTCTGCACATTTCAAAGGATAAAATTGCTTTTTAATCACATCAGTAACATAAACCATAATGACATTTTTTTCTTCACAAATACCTTAAGACTATGAGTCCTTTACTATCCTGTGAGCTCCTTTAGGACAGGACCATGCCATTCTGCCCTGGGTACCCAGCTCCGAGCTTATTGCCTGGCTCCATAAACACTATTTCACCCTCCTATACTGTTGATGGGAGAAGGCAATGGCACCCCACTCCAGTACTCTTGCCTGGAAAATCCTATGGACGGAGGAGCCTGGTGGGCTGCAGTCCATGGGGTCGCTAAGAGTCCGACTCGACTGAGCGACTTCTTTCACTTTTCACTTTCATGCATTGGAGAAGGAAATGGCAACCCACTCCAGTGTTCTTGCCTGGAGAATCCCAGGGACGGGGGACCCTGGTGGGCTGCCGTCTATGGGGTCACACAGAGTTGGACACGACTGAAGCGACTTAGCAGCGTACTGTTGATGGAACTGTAAGTTGGGGCAGGCACTATGGACAACAGTTTGGAGGTTCCTTAAGAAATTAAAAATAGAGATACCATACGATCTAGCAATCCCACTTGTGGGCATATATCCGGAGAAAAACATGATTCAAAAGGATACATGCACCCTAATGTTCACTGTGGCTCTGTTGACAACAGCCAAGACATGGAAACAATGTAAGTGTCCATTGACAGATGAATGGGTAAAGATGTGGTGCCTATATACAATGGAATACTACTCAGCCATAGAAAAATAATGCCGTTTGCAGCAACATGGTTGGATCTGGAAATTATCATACTCAGTAAGTCAGACAAGAGAAAGATAAATACCATATGATAGCCCTTATTTGTGGAATGTAAAATATGACACAGATGAACTTATCTCTGAAACAGAAACAGACTCACAGACACAGAGAACAGACCTCTAGCTGCCAAGTTGGGAGCAGGTTGGGGAGGAACAAAGTGGGAGTTTGGGGTTAGCAGATGCAAACTATTATATATAGATCAGATCAGTCGCTCAGTCATGTCCGACTCTTTGCGACCCCATGAATCGCAGCACACCAGGCCTCCCTGTCCAACACCAACTCCCGGAGTTCACTCAGACTCACGTCCATCGAGTCAGTGATGCCATCCAGCCATCTCATCCTCTGTCGTCCCCTTCTCCTCCTGCCCCCAATCCCTCCCAGCATAGAGAATGGATAAAAAACAAGGTCCTATTGAATAGCAAAGGGAATTATATCCTATGATAAACCATAATGGAAAAGAATGTAAAAAAAGAATGCATATATATGTATACATATATATACTTGGAGAAGGAAATGGCAACCCACTCCAGTAATCTTGCATGAAGAATTCCACGGACAGAGGAGCCTGGCAGGCTACAGTTGATGGGGTTGAAAAGAGTAGGCATGACTGAGCAACTATCACTCACACATATATACTTGTGTGTAACTGAATCACTTTGTTGAAAAGCAGAATTTAAATGCAACATTGTAAAACCAACTATACTTCAATAAAAAACAAAAACACAAGTTCCTGGACATCCCTTGGTCATCCCTGAGGCTGAGAAAAGCAATCGATTGAGTTGTTCCATCAGCTGGGAAGTATCAACCAACTGTGCTGGGGACAGTTGTGGAATCTGGAGATTTCTATTCTTCAGTACCACAACGGCCTCATTTTTTGTAAAATGTGAAAGATTTGGAAACAGAGAACATAAACAGGCAAAAATGTAGGACACATGAAAAATTCCTAGAGAGTGGCTAAACGTGGTTTCGAGAAGAAATGTGATCCTTCCCATCCGGCAGAAAGCCTTCAGCTGGTCTCCTTCAAGGCTGAGCAATTCCCTGCCTGCTGGAGGGAAGAAAGATGACTGGGGGGAGATAATAGGCTCCCTATTATCAGCTGTAAACTAAACACATATTTGCTTCTATAAATATTTGGCACGTGAGGAGTACTCAGGGAATAATGATCGGGTCCAAATTACTCATTTGTTTCTCTGTAAGTGGCAAAGCTAGCATCAGCTGATGTAGTTAGCTAGAATCAGGTCTGATACAATCAGCAGGGGACAAGCCCTCAGCAGCTGCAACAAAAAGTCCAAGATGGCCTGTCTGCGATGAGAAGAACCTACTACAGGTTGTCCTCTCGCCCTTTCATACTGTCTCCTCTGTAGTTAGCATTCAAACAGCTTCCAACCCTGCCACCTGTGGCTCTTTAAATCACCCTCTTCTTCTGCAGGACCCCACAGCTACTTCCCATCGCCCTGGCAATTATGATGAGACCCAGGGATCACTTGCTGGGGTATGCCACAGCCTTTACCAGAGTGCCCTCCACAGCCACATTTTCTTCTCCTCCAGTGTTCCAGTCTGTCCTGTTGCTACACTAATTCCATACTCTAGACAGACTTGGTATTGCAAGACAAGTTGAAGAAGATAACGAATCCCTTTAAGACTCTACATCCTCATCTCTAAAATGTAGGGTGACCAACCATCGTGGGTCTGCCTAGGAGGCAAGACTTCTAGTGTTAAAACCAAGAATGTCCCAAACAAACCAGGATGAGTTGGTCATCTTACTAAAGCAGGAATGATAACATCTCATTTCTTATGTAGATGAAATGTAATATTGTTTGCAGAGTATCTATTAGGAACAAGTATTCAATAAATGCCAGCCTCCCACCTTCCTTAATCAGTTAAAAGTATTTGTGAAATAAGAGTTTGTGGAACACCTGCCAAGTGCCCCTCTAGGTACTGGGCAGCTGTGTCAAGTGAAGTCTGGAACACAATTCCTGTGTTCAAGCAGCTCACAATCCAGTTGGAGATCTAACATTAATGCATATGAAACTATTTTATTTACTTTTATACTTCATTTCTTTCCCCAAAAAAGACTGGAGGAAGCTCAGAATAAATGATACAGATACATGAAGATCAGAGTGGAAGGATAACAGCCACATAATTAGACAGTGGTGGAACAATTATACCAGAAACCAAAGGCTAAGGAAAGCAATTCCAATAGAATCCAAAACAGATGAGAACAAAACAAGAAAAACCCAGAGCAGACTAAATTAAACAGTAAATTATATGGTATCAGTTACAGAAGTTCAAGGTAGTGGTCGGAAAGTTCAAGGTGGAGTACGGTGATTTCCTTCAAACCAGGTGCAGAGATCATGGGCAGGATGCCTACTGCGTGCCTCCACTTCTTCTCAAAATCAGGGAGGGTGCTTCTCGTGACAAGACATTAACTACCAATAATGCATGTGTGTTTCCAACCTCTCCCCTGCTCCTGCCCATTTAGGAGGCTGTGTTGCCCAAGTTTCTCCCAGAGCACAGGAAAAGAGCAAGGGCCTGGGGAGGAGTTTAGGAGAAAATTTTTCTCGAGAAGTTAGGAGGAGAGAGAAGACAGGGAAGACTGTGCTGGGTGAGGGAAATAGATGAAAGAAGGCTTTTTAGGAAGTGCTGCCTGGAGCCATATATTCCCTTTACGGTGCTTGAGTAATTTTGGAAATTTCTTTTTAGCTGCCAGACAGTCTCTCTTTGATTCCAACCCCCCTCTGAGACATGAGCCAACGAGTGAATGAAAAAGAAAGCACTTATGCAAAGGCCGTGTTTGAAGCTGGATCAGAATCCTCTCCCAACAGCTCAGACCCTCTGCTTTGCTCTTTGGTCAAAAAAAGGAAAAATGCTAAAGACTTGGACAATTGGGATTCTGGGTCATTGGTTTCATGGTTGTATGTCTTTGGGCAGGTTACCTACCCTGGCAAATACTCAAATTCCTCATCTGTAAAATGGATTATTTGTAGAGAAATAAGATAACCTATTTGCATATAATACCCTTACCTCAGTGGCAGGCACATACAGGCCCTTGGTAAATGTCAGTTTTCCTCCTTCCCCTTTTGCAATCCCACCTTTCTTTAAAAAAAAAAAAATGTTTATTTGGCAGCATTGGGTCTTAGTTGTGACATGAAAGATCTTTTGTTGAAGCACATGGAGTCTCTAGTTGTGGAAAGTAGCTCAGTTGTGCCCAACTCTTTGTGACCCCACTGACTATATGGTCCATGGAATTCTCCAGGCAAGAATACTGGAGTGGGTAGCTGTTCCTTTCTCTAGGGGGTCTTCCCAACCCAGGGATCAAACCCAGGTCTCCCGCATTGCAAGACGGATTATTTCCCAGCTGAGCTACCAGGGAGGTGTATGGGTTTAGTTGCTCTGAGGCATACGGGATCTTAGTTCCCCAACTGGGGATAGAACATGAGTCCCCCGCATTGCAAGGTAGATTCTTAACCACTGGACCATCAGGGAAAGTCCTAATCCCATCCTTTTTATGATGAGTAATTGACAGTAGGTGGAGAATTCATTCCTCCTGGATCAACTTCGTGCAAAGGTGAAATTCCTGTGTCTCCCTCTTTAAATTAACTCTCCATCCAGTTACTCCCCAAACCTCCCAGGTAAACCCACCTAGAAGCCTGCTTACCCAGAGATCTACCTTTCCTGTGTCTGTCTCTGTGTTTGTGATTGCTCTTCTAGAACAGTGACCACAACTTTCTAACTTGATGTGTCATGTACAGCACAAAAGTCAGACCGATGCTGTAACAGAACAAACCCCACTATTGCTTCACCACTGTTTTACAACTCTCATATTTCCTCTGCTTTATTCCCATGGCCCGGATCTAACACCTAGAATGGTTCCATTTCTGAAGTTTAATGCCCAAATTTCTTTCTGACAACATCCCACCCTTGCAGCTCATTCACTCCCTTAACGTACATCTTTAACCCTAATGTAACCTCTGGTTCCAGAGCTGCTCATTTGGCCCCTGACTCTTTTCTCCCATTTGGCTTGGCCTCTCTTTTCACCACTGAATCACTGAACCCAGGGTAGCAAGGCATGAGCTAGGAAGCTGGAAGATGTGAGGAGCTGTAGGAACTACAAATGTGTTTATTCGCTCCTGGCTGGCACAGCAGCAAGGCAGATATGCTGTACTCTCTCGTGGTTGGCCTGACGGACACAGCCATAACTCAACTCAATGCTATTCAGACTCTTCTACAAGAGTGTTTCAGGCGGTGCTTCTATAGGTTACGCGCATCCACAGGGCTATAAATGATCTCGGCTGTTATGTAATTATGAATTTACGAACGTGGGGTTAGAGTGGGAGGACTTGGGCGAGAGAGCCTGACCACCGCCATCTTGGCTGATTCGCTTTCTCCCTACGCATGGTCTGTCACTTGAGTTGCTCTCTCACCATTTCCCTGTACCCATGTACCCCATGGCTGTTCATTGACCCTGGAACACCCAGCTATGGATCAGCTCCGCAATTACATTCAGGTCAATGAGCTCTGCTAAAGAAAATCACATCACCATACAAATTCATGCTTTCCAACCTTCCAGGACTCAGTGCTGCCAGAAATCCTCCATGAGCCCTAGTATCTCTCCCATCTCCTTAGCAACTACTCCATATTCCACCTTTTTGCTCAAATCTACCCATCCATCTTCCTCTGTCCCTTCAATGACCTTGCCTCCTTGTTCTATTGTGGGAACTGGGGCTTTCTTTCAAACTCTTCCTTGGGTCCCTTGACTGCTCAGAAATTTGAGCCTGTAGCATTCTTTTTTCTTCCTAATTCCCTCAGTGGGAGATATGGCTTTTCTCCCTTCTTAAGTTTCCCCTCACTTATGTGGTGGACTCACCCCTCATCTCTACCAGAGACTTCTCCCCTTCCCTCATCACCTCAGCTCAGTGGTCTCACTCCGTCAGTCATCCCAGATTTCTTTATTAAATTTCAGACTGTTCTACTTCACTAGCCCTGTTCCTTCCAGTGTGTAAATTCATTCAAATTTCTCTCCTCAAAAAATTCCTGTCACATTACTTACTCTTATCCCCAATTACTGTATTATGGGGCTTGAGCAAAAATGTTAACAAGCAAATATCCACGGACCCTTCCCTTAATCTACCATTTAATAAGAATTCTGTCATCGCCGTCTTAGCCTTTCCTCCCCCTGCTTCCATAGGGGCAGGATTGTCTTTGTCTTTCCTGCTGTGCAGACTCTGGGCAACGAGGCAAGAGTGAACTAGAAAGAGTACTGGAGTGGATCTGCATGGGAAACAGCTGTACCAAAGATGAGAAGGAAGATAAGAGAACCGGTCTGGTATTTCCATAAGTATTTTAGGGGAAGGGATGGAAGTTTTTAAAGATATAGACTCAGGTACCACAGGAGACTCATTGAACCAGAATATGCATTTTTTTTTCTTCAGAATACAGATTTAACAAGATCCCTAGGTGATTTGTATATTAAGATTTGAGAAGCACACAAAATTAACTAAAAATGGATCATAGATATATTATAAAAACCTAAGAATATCAATCTTCTAGAAGAAAGTATAGGAGAAAATCTTATGACCTTGGGTTGGACACAATTCTTAAGTATAACAAAAAACAAAACAAACAAATAAAAAAAAATGATCCATAAAAAACAAAAATAGATTGAACTGCACCAATATTAAAAACTTTTTTACACTTCAAAAGACATAATTAAGAAAATGAAGACAAGACACAGATTGGGAGAAAATATTTGCAAGTGACATATCTGATTAGAAATGTATCCAGAATACGGAGAACTCTCAAAACTTAACAATAAGAAAAAACAACCCAAATTAAAAATGGGCAAAAGATCGGAACAAACATTTCATTAAAGAAGATATATGCATGGTTAATAAGTTCATGAAAGCATGCTCAACATCATTAGTCATCATGGAAATGCAAATTAAACCACAATGAGGCACTATTATATATCCCCTAGAACGTGTGTCTGAGAAGGCAATGGCACCCCACTCCAGTACTTTCCCTGGAAAATCCCATGGACGGAGGAGCCTGGTAGGCTGCAGTCCATGGAGTCACTAAGAGTCGGACATGAGTGAGTGACTTCACTTTCACTTTTCACTTTCATGCATTGGAGAAGGAAATGGCAACCCACTCCAGTGTTCTTGCCTGGAGAATCCCAGGGACAGGGGAGCCTGGTGGGCTGCCATCTATGGGGTCACACAGAATCGGACACGACTGAAGTGACTTAGCATAGCATAGCATAGAATGTGTGTGTACGAGCGTGCTATGTCACTTCAGTAGTGTCTGACTCTGTGCAACCCTATAGACTGTAGCCTGTCAAACTCCTCTGTCCATGGGATTCTCCAGGCAAGAACATTGGAGTGGGTTGCCATGCTCTTCTCCAGGAGATCTTCGCAACCTGTGTCTCTTATATCTCCTTCATGGGCCAGCTGGTTCTTTACCACTAGTGCCACCTGGGAAGCCCATCCCCTAGAATAGCTATAATCAAAACATCTGAAAATACCAAGTTTCATGCCAGTAGGAATATAAAATGCTACAGCCACTTTGGAAGATAGTTTGGCAATTTCTTCAAAAGTTACACATAAACTTAAGATAGAGCCCAGAAATTATACTCCTGGGATTTTACTCAAGAGAAACAAAAACATATATCTACACAAAGATATATGTTAATATATATACATATGATTGTTCATAGAGGCATTATCCATAATAGCCAAAAACCTGAAACAAAACAATCCAGCTCTTTATAAAGGGAAGAATGAATGAATAGCTATTACTGCAGAGGTCACTGTCGTCAGTAGTCAGTAAGGACAGGCACACAGGGGCTCAGCACTTTCTAGCATGCCTTTGCTCTCCTCCTCTCCAGGGCTCTATTGACCAATAGTGACCCAAGGCCCACCACTAGATACTTGACTGGACCCACAGAAGCACTGGCGCCATGAACATCAAAGTTCCACAAACATCCACTAGGCTCCCTTCGTAAGTGGTTGGATGCATCTGGCTTCTCAGATTGAGTGACTGCTCCCCTGATTATCCAATACCACTTTCTGGCTTTACTTCTCCAGCTCCTTGCCCAGTTGTGAAAGATCTTATTCCTATAATAAGTCCTTCATCCTGTAATACCCACAGTCACTCTGTTCCCCTGACTGAACACTGTTATTGGCACTGGAGGGTGTGGAGTTAGAGAAGGCGAGGTTCAGGAAAAGAATGAGACCGGCACTTTAAAGGAACAGATCACCTTTAATGAGGCGAGAAGGGGCAGCAGTCAGATTAGTGAGCTGCTGCACTAACCCAAGAAAAGAGTAAGTATATACAGGCATATATGTGGAAATCTACTATCATAAGGGGACCTGTTCTTCTCCAAGGTGGTTTGTAGTAGTTATCACTTAAATGGCTGGGGGAAGGAATTCTGGAGATCAGCCAGAGGCTGGACCTGCTGGAAGCTGGGCTAATCAACCTTAATGTCCATTTTTTTTCCCTTGGGTGGAGAGTTCTTTGTTTTGCATAGAATGGTGGGGAGGACCTGAAGGGGAGTTTTAACTCCAGGCTATTTTGAGTGGTATAACTTTCCTTCAGTCACCAAAAGTGGTTCCAGGGAAACAGAGCCTTAAGGATGGGACATGGAATCATTTCATTGACCTGAGTAGATTTAAAGGCATTAAAGACTGTTGCTAGTGGTGAGCTGGAAGCTGGTAGTCCACGGCACTGAAGAAAAGTGGCAAACTTTACTTAAACGACCACCTGTAATCATTTGCAATCAAGCACCTAGAGAAAGCAAGGCATTGTGTATTGAGTGGTTTGCTGCCACAGAAATTTTAGTGCAGATAAAAATTGTCAAAAATTTGGTTGTTCTAAGTACACTGGAGAGCCGGGGAAAGAAAATGATGAGCTCAGTGCTTTACATGCCCAGATCAAGGTCCAAATGATAAACCAGGAAGCTCTGAAAGAAACCCCTGTCCTCTGTAGGTCCAGGGCCAAGATTTCAGAAACCCAAACCCAAGGTTTAATCTTTTAAAAAAATTTTTTTATTTCTTTTTGACTGTGGTGGGTTTCGTTGCTGCATGGACTTTTCTCTATTTACAGGGAACGGGGGCCACTCTCTGGATGCGGTGCCCAGGTTTCTCATTGTGGTGGCTTCTCTTAATGCGGAGCACAGGCTCTAGGCCTTGAGGGCTTCAGTAGATGTGGCACATGGGCTCAGTAGTTTTGGCTCCTGGGCTTAGTTGTTGAATGGCATGTGGGATCTTCCTGGATCAGGGATTGAATTCGTGTCTCCTGTATTGGCAGGTGGATTCTTTACCACGGAGCAACCAGGAAATGCCCCAAAGTCTAATCTTAAAGATGGCTGAATTGCAATGCCAAAAGAATTTATATCAGTGAACGTACTGAAAACCATTGATTTGTATGCTTTAAATGGGTGAATTGTACCATGTATGAATTATATCTTTAAAAAGCAATTACAAAAAAAAAACAACCCACAAAAATGTACAACATTGCAAGTTTTTCTGTTAAAGTTAGGGCAGTGACTGGGAACAGGGGAATCCTGAAATTGGGAGGGGGACATATGGGCAGTTTCTGATGAACTTGAGGACTTCAGACTAAATTCTACCAAGTCTCCTTTGTCAGCAGAAGCAATCCTTCCTTCCCCAATCAGAAGAGGTCAGCCTCCCCATCTCAGACCTCGGAATGATCCCTCTGAAAGTGGGTGACTTGCAAGGGACTGTTGATTTCCCTTAGGACCTACCCCTACCCTAGACCCTTTTCCTGTCCCCTCTACAGTCACGGATGATCTCACTGAAGCTCATGTTTTAAGTGCCATCTCTATGCTGATGACTCAAATTTACAGCTTCAGTTCAGACCTCTCTCCTGAACTCCAGACTCACATTCAATTGCTTTCTTTAAATCTCTGCTTGGATGCGTCTCAAAATTAACTTGTCAGAAGCCAGCCCTTAAAGCTTCCCTCTTCTGACTTGCTCCTCCACCATTAAAATTCTGGGTGTTGTCCTTCTCTCTTCCTCTTACATCCAATCTAAAATGTTAGCCAACCCTTCAAAAATATCCCCAGAAGTTACTATTTCTCACAGTTGCCACTTGCTATTAGTCTGGCCTAAAACTTTAATTATCTCTCACCTGTGTTGTTAGAGCGGCTTCTTAGCTGGTCTCTTGCTTCTAGCTCTGTCCCCTTTTCAGTCTATTTCCAACACAGTAGCCACTGCGATCCTGTCAAAATGCAAGTCAGATCACATTACTGCTTTGCTCAAAACCTTGCAAAAGCTTTGCATTTCCCTCAGGGTAAAAGCTAGAGTTGTTACAATGGTCTAGGTGACTTGACATGATCTGCCTGCCCCCTACTGCCTCATTCCACCTAGCCACACTGTTTCAGGGGGTACTTAAATGTGTTGGGTTTACTTCCCCCCAGAGCCTCTGCTCAGAATGCTTGCTTCCCCAGATAGCCACACCTCTTGAGTTTCAGTGCTTCTCAGCACTTTTCCAGTGTGGCCTTCCCTGGCCAACCCCAAACTCTCTCCATTCTTCATGTTCCTGTCACCTCTCCTGCTTCATGTCTCTTCCCTATTATTTACCCATCCCCTACATACTACACATGGACAAGCATTTTTGTATTTTCCCCTCCACTGCGATACCTCCAGTGTCTAACACTACGCCTGGCACAAAGTGGAGCTTGATAAAAAACTGTGGAACGACGCTTATATCCAGAGAAAACTCTAATTTGAAAATATACATGCACCCCAGTGTTTATAGCAGCACTGTTCACAATAGTTGAGACACAGAAGCAACCTAAATGTCCATCAACAGATGAATGGATAAAGGAAACGTGGTATATATACAATGGAATACTACTCAGCCATAAGAAAGCAAAAAATAATGCCATTTGCAGCAACATAGGTAGAAGTAGAGATTATCATACTAAATGAAGTAAGTCAGAAAGAGACTCATACTATATGATATCACTTATATGTGGAATCTTAAATGATGATACAAATGAACTTATTTACAAAACAGAAAGAGACTCATAGAAGACAAACTTATGGTTATCAAAGGGGAAAGGAGGGGAGGGATAAATTACAAGTTTGGGACCAACAGAAAAACATCACTATATATAGAATAGACAGACAAAAGGACGTACTGCATAATATAGGGAAACTATATTCAGTATCTTGTAATGACTTATAATGGTAAATAATCTGAAAAAAATATATTATCTGAATCACTTTGCCTTATACCTAAAACTAACACAACATTGTAAATCAACTATACTTCAATTTAAAAAGAAAGGGAAAAATCAGTATAAAATCAAAATCAATCAATCAATAAAAGTGTAGAATGAAAGAATGCAAGTAATTGACATAGTATGTAGTAGATAGTCCATGATGTTAGTTGTCACTATTTAGCTGATTATTTCAGTCACTGAGTTGGAAGGTAGTCTAGACTTTCCCTTCCTTTTTTTCCTCCCACTTCCGTATCTAAATAGTCCCAAAATTCTGTAGTATTAATCTTAACTTAAGCCCTCATCAATTTTCACCTGGATTATTGTAACAGGCTCCAGACTGAGTCCTGTTCTTTTCCCCTCTTTCTTTGATTTTTGCTAAACACTGCTGCTCAAGTTTCAAAATCATAAATCTGATGTCAATCCCTGCTTAAAATTCTTCAGTGGCTCCATGGACCTGTCAGAGTTTATACTTTTTCACTTACTACCCAAATCCTTCACTGACGCAGCCCTCTGACACCCTTTCTGGCCTCTTCTCCTGAGATCCTGACACCCTTCCCTCCAATGCAACAGAGCCACTCAATTCCTCAAAGAGCAATGCTCTTTTACACCTTCTTGCCTTTCTACATGCAGTCTCTGCTGCCTGAAATGACTTTCTTTTCCCACTGTCTCTTTTCACGCTCTCTCGAATCATACTCATCTTTCACATCTCATCTCAAGCATGATGGACTCCAGAAATGCTTCCTGGACCTCTCCGTCTGATTTGGATAGCACTTTTCTGTGCTTTCCCCATCACAGCACTACAGGCCTGCAGTGGAGCTGGTACTGTGCTGGTCTGCCTTCTCCACTAGTGAATACAAGCCTGGAGGGTAAGTGAGGTGTCACATTGTACTTACACCTCTGTGTCTAGCACACAAATGAGGGGGCTGGAAGTGTTTGTTGAAATCATGAGGGCTGTAAGGTTAAGACTCTGCTAGCTTCTTTTATTTTTTATCTATATAAGGAGTTCACATAGATTAAGATAAAGAAATGCAAAAAGGCAAAACGGTTGTCCGAGGAGTTGTGCAAATAGTTGTGAAAAGAAGAGAAGCTAAAGGCAAAGGAGAAAAGGAAAGCTATACCCATCTGGAAAATCCATGGATGGAGGAGCCTGGTGGGCTGCAGTCCATGGGGTCGCTAAGAGTCGGACACGACTGAGCGAATTCACTTTCACTTTTTACTTTCATGCATTGGAGAAGGAAATGGCAACCCACTCCAGTGTTCTTGCCTGGAGAATCCCAGGGACGGGGAAGCCTGGTGAGCTGCCGTCTATGGGGTTGCAAAGAATCGGACATGACTGAAGCAACTTAGCAGCAGCAGCATACCCATCTGAATGCAGAGTTCCAAAGAATAGCAAGGAGAGATAAGAAAGCTTTCTTAAGTGAACATGCAAAGAAATAGAGGAAAACACTAGAATGGGAAAGACTAGAGATCTCTTCAAGAAAATTAGAGATACCGAGGGAACATTTCATACAAAGATGGGCACAAAAAGGACAGAAATGGTGTGGACCTAACAGAAGCAGAAGATATTAAGAAGATGAGATGGTTGGATGGCATCACCAATTCAATGGACTTGAGTTTGAGCAGACTCTGGGAGGTGGTAAAAGACAGGGAAACCTGGTATGCTGCTGTCCACGGGGTTGCAAAGAATCAAACACCACTGAGCGACTGAACAACAACAAAGTAGTTCATGATAATTTTATTTATATAGGCTTTTCACATGTGTTGTCAGATTTATTTTTATTTATTTTATACTTTTATTTTATTATTTTTAAAGAGCTAAATTAGTTTTATTACACTACATTGAGTACAGAATAGTGTAATATTTATCCACAATAAGGAGGATAGATAGATGAAATACAAGTTTTACTTAGCAGTTGAGTTCTGATTTTCTCTGCTACCTTCTGGAGGCTACCTTGGCTAGAAACAGAAAGCTAGGCTGGAAATCAGGAAGCAAGAGCTTCATATAAGTAACATTTAGAGTTCGTCTGCTCTTGGGTTAGAGAGTAACCACTTCAGAGAGAATGGGAAACGGGCCAGGTTCTATAAAACAGCAATAGTAGGGAAAAGCACTTTGTATTTTGCATTCTTGATCTGAAGAATGTTTCTGATATTTTCTTTGTGCATTTCCTTTGTATTATCCCTTCGTATATGACAAAGTATAATGGAAAATTCCAGCCTGCTTTAGCTGTCCTAAAATAACCCACGAGAAGTAGTGTGGGTCCATGATTGAGCGGTACTATTAAAGGTGCGCCTAGCCCTTCTTGTAACGGGAGCAAGACTGTCTTCCAAACAAGAATTTAAGTGATCTATCACTTTGGAGGACTCCAGGTTTCCCTCTATGCTTTCATCAAAGGGAAGGTAAATTTTACCACACGCGGTCCTCCCCATCTACAGATTTTCTTTCCTGAGCTGAAACCTTAAATCTTCAGTGTTTTCATTTATAAAAGAGGCATTCCCCAACTCATAGACGCTTAATAAATACTTTGAATGAGGCCGTTTTCTGATTGGTTGGCTAGACATAAAGACGTATTCTGATTGGTCGGTACCGAGGAGGCTGGAGTGGATGAGGGGTTGGAGGGTGAAGGTAGAAAGGCTCGGAAAGTCCCCTGTGCTCCGAGCGAGCACAAAGCAGCAACTGATGGTGAGCACGTAAACACAGTATTCACTAGTGAGAATTTCATTCTTTTCAAACAAGCTGTTGTAAGAAAGGGACAAATATTTAAGCAACAGTTGGAGTGTTTGCAATTGCAACTCCCACTGATGAATGTAAGATGGTAAAAAGGGCAACAGGGGACATTGGCTCAGAACAGAGTGCTAAGACTGTGGTAATAGAAGGCAATCTGTTCAAGACGAGGTCTTGGAGGGCAAAGACAACAAAAATAAAACCGATCAAGTGAAATGGATAAATAATGGAGAGAGGCAATAACAACCTTTTAATCACTGATAAAATCCTGACATTAATAAATCTTGAAAGACAGATATAGAAGCTGAAGTCGAGGAAGGGGACTCTCTCAGAACACCCAGTAACGATGGCAAAAGTGAAGATATTAGAGGAGGAGTATAAGTAACAAAAATAAATTAGAAAACCAATTTTTTTTTCTGGTGGAAAAACTATCAGATACTAGCCTGCTTTTTGTTTCACGTGGGTATAGAGCACATCTATATACTTACCTTGCTTTAAAAAGTCAGCCGTTCTTATAAATATTCATCTTCAAGTAGCTAAGAGTGATTTTAGACTCATGAATTTTTAGTGCTGGGGCTTAGAGGCCATCTCTTCCAGCTCCCATTATTTTACAGGTAAGGATGCTGACATATGGGGAGAAGATGTGATTTGTGCAGGCTACTTATTCCCAGGCTGACTTTCCTCCCAGCATTCTTTCTGTGACATCAGGAGTTTCCAAGTGCTTAAAGTAAAAAGACCCCCTGCTTTTAATATCAAACATGTTGAACACTCTTACATGATCAAAGCTGTGCTTTTAGTATCTGCTGATTATAAAATCTACATGCGATCATGATAAAAAGCAACCATGAATTCAGTAAAGCTTATAAAGTATCTTGTATTAATCATGTACATTTGGAAAGGCAGAGTATATCTATGAATGAAACATGATAGTTTCAGTGTCTAGGCAGCTCAAATGGACCACAACCCTGAGGCCTCCGAGAGCCAACAGCTTCCAGGCTGGGAACTGGGCCCTGTACCAGGATGAGCTGGCTCTTCCCAAACCCAGCGTTAAAAGACATACTTCCATTTTCTTAAGAACAAAGAAAGCATCAAGTGAAATCAAGTACCGTAATATGAAAAGAATTTCATAAAGACTTTGGGTAATTTCAGACCACAGAGGAAGAGAGTCCTATTCTGTGAACCTGGCCCAGGGCTCATCACTAGATGAGCAGAGCAGAGAAGTGGCTGCCCTTCTATCTTCACCGGATGAGCAGAGGAGGAATGGCTCCCCTTCTATCATCACGGGTAGAAAGGAAGTCCATCCCACGGTGGGAGAGACTTAGAGTGTCACAGTGGGCACTGGAAGGGTTTGGAGTCGGGGGAAGACTGAGGGGTGCAGTGCTCCCCTAGATCGGAGACTGCTGAGCCTGGGAATCTGTGGGTCATACCCTTGGGGATACTTCCAGGAGAGCCCTGGTCAGTTACCACTTACTAAACACCTACTCTGTGCCAGGCATCCTGCCAGGTGCTTCACAGGCACCATTTCATGTAATAATCACACTTCAAGAGAGATGTTATTCTCATCCCCACTGTAGGGTTGAGGAAAGAAAGGCTTAGAGAGGTTTTGTAATTTGCCTAAGATCTTGGGGCTGGAATTAGAAGCCTGACAGCTTGATTCCAGAGTGTCTATTCCTAATCACTACCTTAGCCAGCAAGAAGGTACTGAGCTGCTGTGAGATTCAATTGAGATAATCCATGTAAAAGTGTGTCTGAGCTTATCAAAAGGGCTTATTACATGGTGATGATGATTATCAATATTTTCAACATTTTTATGTTGGAAATGCAAATGACATAAGAAGGATGAAAATACTGGAAGGTTGTAGGAAAATTAGAGTGTGAAATCTTCCAACATGGGGTTTAGAAAAAAAAAAAAGAAAGAATTGTGCCCTTGGGTAAGAGAAGGGAAACCAAACTATGAAGCTAGAGGAGTGGCCAGAGTACAGAGGGTTGATGTGGATGGACATGGAGACCTCCCAGGGGTGACAAGGATGCCTCCACCAGGATGGCAGGAATTGCCATCGACGCAGGTGGCAAGTCCTGAGACAGGCAGAGTGTGGTGTGGGACCCTGGGGGCTTCCCAGATGGTGCTAGTGGTAAAGAACCCACCTGCCAGTACAGGAGATGCAAGAGACGCAGCTTCAACTCCTGGGTTGGGAAGATCCCCTAGAGAAGGAAACAGCAACCCACTCCAGTATTCTTGCCTGGAGAATCCCATGGACAGAGGAGCCTGGTGTTGCACAGTCAGACACTACTGAAGCGACTTAGCACAGCTCCCTGTGTGGAGCAGTGTGTGATAGGAAGGGGAGCTCCTGATTTGATTGGCTGGGTTCAGAGACAAGAATATTGCATCACCTTTTTCTCTCTTTTTAAAAAAATGAATTTACTTATTTAATTTATTTCTTTTGCTGTGTGTTGCAACTTTCTCTAGTTGCAGAGAGTGGGGACTACTCTACAGCTGTGCTGCTTGTGCTCCTCATTGTGGTGGCTTCCCTTGTGGATCCAAGCTCTAGAGCATGTGGACTCAATAGTTGTGGTTCCTGGGTTCCCTTACCCTCCTACTTGCTGCCTGGGTGCCCCTACCCAATAAAGTCTCTTGCTTTGTCAAAACAAAACACCTGTGGCTCTAGAGCCCAGGCCCAGGAGTTGTGGTTCTCTCCTGAGAGTTGTGGTACACCCCAGTTGCTCCATGGGTGTGGGCTCTTCTTGGGTCAGGGATCAAACCCTTGTCTTCTGCATTGGCAGATGGATTCTTTACCACTGAGCCACCAGGGAAGCCCACCTTTACTCTTATTATTACCCATCTCTTTGTGTCCCGGTGGGTCTGAAGGGGACATTTGCTAGCGCTGACACAGTAATAGAAAATATAGATGTGGTAAAAATGACATCCTGATAGAAAAACTGAGATATGGTCAGGATCCAGAAAAGTTGAGTTGCTTACATTTAGTTAATCCACTTACTAAATCAGAGGTGGCCCTTTGGAAGAGTTATTCAAAATCTCTCTTTTGAAAATAATGATGCCCTTCAAAAGAGTTCTGCCATGGTATGTAAGAAAGAAGGCATGGTTTGACAGCTTAAATTTTCAAAACTTATACGTTTCATTTTAGAGAATTAAAATTGTATATATGCAGCAAAAATAACTTTCTTTAAAATTTCAAGCAGAACTTTAAAAATCTCATACTCAATTGAGTCTATTCATTCTCTAGGGAGAAAAGTTCTTTTGCAGAGAATGATTTAATCCGTGAAACTGGCTTTTACTTTCCCTGTTAGAGGATAAGATTTTCTACTTAATCTGAGCAAATGATTGAACAGGTTTTGTGGAATTGGGCAAATTTTCCTGTAGAAGTTGTCATATTTTTACCTTTTATTAACTGAAACCAGGGAGGTGTATATGACAATAACCGCAAAAGAAAATACATTGTTTGCAGTAATTGGTTAATTCGAGGAGGCTCAGATGGTATGTTATCCTAGAAATTGCTCGAAAATAAGACTTCTCCATTCTGAAAAGCCTGATGAGATAAGAAACACAGCAGTTTGAAGGTCTTTTTGGTGCATTGTGTCCAAAGTTTATTGTAAGAAGGAGGAAATATGTTACCATGTCGGTATTTTCTGGTGACATCAACACTAACTGTCTAGAGAATGACAAGACTCAGCATATCATATAAAGAGACTGGTCCTTTGATGTCAAGACTTCCAAGCAGAAATGTATCATAGAAGGGACAAATGGGTATTAATAAAAAGTAGTCTGGGACAGGTGCTCCATGATAAATAAGGCTATCACAAAGCTTGATCAGGATGTCAGACTGCTGAGGACAGAAAATGTTTCCAATCCCTCCACATCATATGGGCCCTCCAGCAAAAATGAGGAGTTTGTTGTGGGAAAAAAATTGGGGGCATTTTGCTCTGAGAAACTAAGATTCTCAAATTTCACCAGTTTGGGGTCTACTTTGCAGAACAACAGCTTTTCCCATGACAGAGCCTGTCCTCAGCCATGAGTCACTGCTGGCATTCATGGTTCTGTGTTTCCCAGAGGCCTGGTTGGTGTCCTGTATAAGAGGCCCCACACGCATCAGGTGCTCCAGTGAGACACTCCTTTTCTCTCAAAGAATCCTAGCAGATATTGGGATCATTATCTGTGATGATTAACTTTATGTATGATCTTAACTGGCCTCAGGGTGCCTAGATAAATACTCAAACATTAATTCTGGGTGTTTCTGTGGGGGTTTTTTGGATAAGATTAACACTTGAATCAGTAGAATGAATAAATCAGATTACTCTCCCTAACGTGAAAAGGTTAGTGGGCCTCACCCAATCAGTTGAAGGGCTGAATAGAACAGAAAGTTTGACCCTGTATTCAGTAAGAGAGAATTCTTCCTGCCGAACTACCTTTGAACGGTTGTTGTTCAACACTCAGGACACTCAGTCGTGTCCAACTCTTTGCCACCCCATGGACTGTAGCATGCCAGGCTTCCCTGTCCTTCACCAACTCCCGGAGCTTGCTCCAACTCATGTCCATTGAGTTGGTGATGCCATCCAACCATCTCATCCTCTGTGGTCCCCGTCTCTTCCTGCCTTCAATCTTTCCCAGCATCAGGGTCTTTTCTAATGTCAGCTTTTCGCATCAAGTGGCCAAAGTATTGAAGCTTAAGCCTCAGTATCAGTCCTTCCAATGAATATTCAGGATTGAGTTCCTTTAGGATTCACTGGTTTGATCTCCTTGCAGTCCAAGGGACTTTAAAGAGTCTTCTCCAACTCCACAGTTCAAAAGCATTAATTCTTTGGTGCTCAGCCTTCTTTATGGTCCAACCTTTGAACTGAAACATCAGCTTTTCTTGGGTCTTAGGCCTATGACTTTCAGATTGGAAGCTTGCCAACTTACCCTGCAAGTCTTGGGACTTGTCAGCCTTTATAATTACATGATTCAGTTCTTTATAATAAATCTCTTTCCACATATATATATATATATATAGATATAGATATATATATGTAGGTGTCTTATTGATTCTGTTTCTCTGGAGAACACTGAATAATACACTGCCCATCATCTAATTTACTTCTCTGGTTTGGGGATTTTCCTAGTGAATTCATCAAAGTCCTCCAGAGAAATAGAACCAAACACACACACACACAAATATGTATATATATACATGAAGAGATTTCCCTGGTGGCTCAGTGGTAAAGAATCTGCCTGCAATGCAGGTGGTGTAGGAGATGTGGTTTTGATCCCTGGGTTGGGAAGATCCCCTGCAGGAGGGCATGGCAACCCACTCCAGTATTCTTGAGTGGTGAATCCCATGGTTCCTCACCTGATGGGCTACAGTCCATAGGGTCACAAAGAGTCAGACATGACTGACTTGACTGAGCACGAACACACATGAGGAGATTTATTATGAGGAACTGGCTCATGTGATTATAGAGGCTGAGAAGTCCCACAGTTTGTGGTCTGTAAGCTGGAGACCCATGGGAGCTGGTGGTGTAATTCAACTGAAAGCCTAATTCAGAGTCTGAAAGCCTAAGAACCAGGAGATTTCATGCACAGACTCCAATCCAGGTCTGAAGATCTGAATGAGAGCCAGGAGTGCTGAGAGAGGAAGATTAATATCCCAGCTCAAGCAATCAGGCAGGAAGGAAGAATTCTTCTTACTCTCCCTTTTTGTTCTATTCAGAACAGATTGGATGATTCCCATCCACACTGGTAAGGGCACATTGCTTTACTGAGTTCTTTGACTCAAATGCTAATTTCATTCAAAAGCATCCTGACAAACATATCCAGAAAAAAAGTTTAGCCAAATATCTGGGCATTTTGTGGTTCTGTCAAGTTGACACATAAAATTAACCATCACACCCAGTGAGTATGTGGTTGCTGTCCCCATACCTCAGCTGCAGGATGCAGGCATGTGACTGTGCTGGGCCACTCAGATGTTCCTGCCTGGTCTTCACACGTGAAGAGCATGAGCTAAGAGGACAAGTCAGTCACACCTCACTTCCGGTTGTGGCAGAGAGTGGCTGTTACCAGCTCCAAACATGCTGATTTTTCTCCTCGTTTTCTAAGCCTCATTCTCCATCACCAATGGCTGCTGAAAGCCCTGTCAGTCAGTCAGTCCAGTCGCCAGTTGTGTCCGACTCTTTGCGAGCCCGTGAACCTCGGCACGCCAGGCCTCCCTGTCCATCACCAACTCCCAGAGTTCACCCAAACTCATGTCTGTTGAGTCGGTGATGCCATCTAACTATCTCATCCTCTGTCGTCTCCTTCTCCTCCTGCCTTCAATCTTTCCCAACATCAGGGTCTTTTCAAATAAGTCAGCTCCTCGCATCAGGTGGCCAAAGTATTGGAGTTTCAGCTTCAACATCAGTCCTTCCAATGAACACCCAGGACTGATTTCCTTTAGGATGGACTGGTTGTATCTCCTTGCAGTCCAAGGGACTCTCAAGAGTCTTCTCCAACACCACAGCTCAAAAGCATCAATTCTTCTGTGCTCAGCTTTCTTTATAGTCCAACTCGAACATCCATACATGACCACGGGAAAAACCACAGCCTTGACTAGATGGATCTTTGTTGACAAAGAAATGTCTCTGCTTTTTAATATGCTGTCTATGTTGGTCATAACTTTCCTTCCAAGGAGAAAGCATCTTTTAATTTCATGGCTACAATCACCATCTGCAGTGATTGTGGAGCCCAAAAAAATAAAGTCAGCCACTGTTTCCACTGTTTCCTCATCTATTTCCCATGAAGTGGGAAAAAAATAAAGTCAGCCACTGTTTGAGCTTTAAGACAACTTTTTCACTCTCCTCTTTCACTTTCATCAAGAGGCTCTTCAGTTCCTCTTCACTTTCTGCCATAAGGGTGGTGTCATCTGCATATCTGAGGTTATTGATATTTCTCCTGGCAATCTTGATTCCAGCTGGTGCTTCATCCAGCCCAGCATTTCTCATGAGGTACTCTGCATAGAAGTTAAATAAGCAGGGTGACAATATATAGCCTTGACATACTGCTTTTCCTATTTGGAACCAGTCTGTTGTTCCATGTCCAGTTCTAACTGTTGCTTCATGACCTGAATACAGGTTTCTCAAGAAGCAGGTCAAGTGGTCTGGTATTCCCATCTCTTTCAGAATTTTCCACAGTTTATTGTGATCCACACAGTCCAAAGCAAACCATTCAATATCACGGTAATCCAAGTCTATGCCCTGACCAGTAATACTGAAGAAGCTGAAGTTGAACGGTTCTACGAAGACCTACAAGACCTTTTAGAACTAACACCCAAAAGAGATGTCCTTTTCATTATAGGCAACTGAAATGCAAAAGTAGGAAGTCAAGAAATACCTGGAGTAACAGGCAAATTTGGCCTTGGAGTACAGAATGAAGCAGGGCAAAGGCTAATAGAGTTTTGCCAAGAGAACGCACTGGTCATAGCAAACACCCTCTTCAAACAACACAAGAGAAGACTCTACACATGGACATCACCAGATAGTCAACACTGAAATCAGATTGATTATATTCTTTGCAGCCAAAGAATATGGAGAATATGGAGAAGCTCTCTACAGTCAGCAAAAACAAGACCAGGAGCTGACTATGGCTCAGATCATGAACTCCTTATTACCAAATTCAGACTTAAATTGAAGAAAGTAGGGAAAACCACTAGACCATTCAGGTATGACCTAAATCAAATCCCTTATGATTATACAGTGGAAATGAGAAATAGATTTAAGGAACTAGATCTGATAGACAGAGTGCCTGATGAACTATGGATGGAGGTTTGTGACATCGTATAGGAGACAGGGATCAAGACCATCCCCAAGAAAAAGAAATGCAAAAAAGCAAAATGGCTATCTGAAGAGGCCTTACAAATAGCTGTGAAAAGAAGAGAAGCCAAAAGCGAAGGAGAAAAGGAAAGATATACCCATTTGAATGCAGAGTTCCAAAGAATTGCAAGGAGAGATAAGAAAGCCTTCCTCAGTGGTCAATGCAAAGAAATAGAGGAAAACAATACATTAAGAAAGGCTAGAGATTGCTTCAAGAAAATTACAGATACCAAGGGAACATTTCATGCAAAGATGGTCTCAATAAAGGACAGAAATTGTATGGACCTAACAGAAGCAGAGGATATTAAGAAGAGGTGGCAAGAATACACAGAAAAACTATACAACAAAGACCTTCATGATCCAGATAATCACGATGGTGTGATCACTCACCTAGAGCCAGACATCCTGGAATGTGATGTCAAGTGGGCCTTAGGAAGTATCACTACAAACAAGGCTAGTGGAGGTGATGGAATTCTAGTTAAGCTATTTCAAATCCTGAAAGATGATGCTGTGAAAGTGCTGCACTCAATATGTCAGCAAATTTGGAAAACTCAGCAGTGGCCACAGGACTGGAAAAGGTCAGGTTTCATTCCAATCCCAAAGAAAGGCAGTGCCAAAGAATGCTCAAACTACCACACAATTGCACTCATCTTACAAGGCAATGACACCCCACTCCAGTACTCTTGCCTGGAAAATCCCATGGACAGAGGAGCCTGGAGGGCTGCAGTCCATGGGGTCGCTGAGGGTCGGACACGACTGAGCGACTTCACTTTCACTTTTCACTTTCATGCATTGGAGAAGGAATTGGCAACCCACTCCAGTGTTCTTGCCTGGAGAATCCCAGGGATGGGGGAACCTGGTGGGCTGCCATCTCTGGGGTCGCACAGAGTTGGACACGACTGAAGCGACTTAGCAGCAGCAGCAGCAGCACATGCTAGTAAAGTAATGCTCAAAATTCTCCAAGCCAGGCTTCAGCAACACTTGAACCGTGAACTTCCAGATGTTCCAGCTGGTTTTAGAAAAGGCAGAGGAACCAGAGATCAAATTGCCAACATTTGCTGGATCATCGAAAGCCCTGTATATCTTTCCAATTAATGTTTTTTTCTACTGAAGATCTAAAGTCAGTCTCTGTTACTTGTAACCACAAACTCTGAAACTGTTCTAGAGGTGAGGGCCATCCTTCAGGCTGGACACTTGGAATCAAAAGCACCCTATACTGATTTGTGTCATGTGTAAACTTACAGGCAGATGGCTCTGGCTACAACTGAGCTGGTCAGCCATGAGAGGAGTGCTGAAGCCAAAGGGCATGATCACATCAATGACAGTGACTAAGTGTCATGCCTTTCCCATGTGCCAGGCACTGTGGCATGAGCTTCTCTTATATTATCTCAGCTGATTCTCACTACAACCATCTGTGGTTGGCAGCACTGTTACCTTCATTTGCAGAATGAGGAACCTGTAACAGAAGGATTAAGGGATTTGCCCAAGTTTGTACTGTCCAAAGTGGCAGGTTGGAATTCAAGATCAGGACTATCAGTTCCTCCAAATGTATAACTAGCATGGTAGGTGTAGTGAGACTCTATGAATCTGGTTTGGAAGGATTAAAGGAGGTGTATACAGAGGCAGGAAGTAGGGAATCAGCCAAGAAAATAAGCGTCAGGCATGTTGATAAGGGCCATCTAAGAGTCTGTGTTGGTGTTTCCTGGCTATTGTATTCAGGGAACAGAATCCATCCTCACTGATTTAAACAGAAAGGGATTTGTTGCAGTGTATTGTTTAGCTTGTAAAATTTCCAGAATTGTCTCAAATCATGCTTGATTGCTACGAATTCATGGATCACATAGCCAGGGGAAATGATCAAGCAGAACTCCAGACTGTTCTAGAGGAAACCCACAGCTGCCATTGTTGGCCACCCAGAGACTATGATGCTAGGGCTAGAACTATTTTCCCAGCCACTCCAGAAAAGTCAGTCTCTCTGCTACCATCCTTTGCTGGACTGTCCAGCCTTTCATGGCCACTGACCCAGCTGCTCGCCTTTCCTTCCAAGTCTCGTGTAGGATCTTGGCTTGGTGGACCTAGGTCGCATGGAGAACACTGGTGGC
The DNA here is from genome assembly GCF_003369695.1 of Bos indicus x Bos taurus. Lineage (NCBI taxonomy): Eukaryota > Metazoa > Chordata > Mammalia > Artiodactyla > Bovidae > Bos > Bos indicus x Bos taurus. The sequence continues at coordinate 29,271,428 of NC_040078.1, forward strand.
AAAGAATCTGTAAAATGTACTTTTTAGCTTTTTCAGCATCTTCAGTTCAGGAAAGCACTTTAGAATGCAGTTGGAGTGAGCACTGAATGCCAAGTCAATGGTTTTGTCCTGCCTCAATTCCTCTGCTCTCCATAGAGATATGTGGTGGAAAATGAGTGTCAGATCTTGATGCTCCACGTTGATACCATACAACTTTACATCTGGAAGAGATTTGGCATTTGTAGATCCTAGGGGTTCCTGAAAGGGCGTTAGGGACTTGCCACAGTGATTAAGAAGGGGTTAGGGGAGGGGCAGGGCCAATATGTTTAATAATAACTCTGATATGTTTCAGATTCTGTGCTAAAAATATATAAATAAATAAAATAAATAAATTATATAAATTTATATAAAGTATATAAATAAATATACATGGGGAACACATGTATACCTGTGGTGGATTCATTTTGATATTTGGCAAAACTAATACAATTATATAAAGTTTAAAAAAAAAAACAAAAAAATATATATATATAAATAAATAAAATTAAAGAGTTTGTAAATTCCTGGCTAATCTAGCTTCATTTTTACTGATGAAAAAACAGGGACTCAGAGATACAACTGCCTTGTCCACAATCATAGAACTTGTTGCTGTTGTTTAGTTACTAAATCGTGTTTGACTCTTTGCAGGCCCATGGACGGTAGCACAGCAGGCTCCTCTGTCCTCCACTATCTCCCAGAATTTGATTCTATCTAACCATCTCATCCTCAGCCACTCTCTTCTCCTGTTGCCTTCAGTCTTTCCTAGCATCAGGGTCTTTTCCAATGAGTCAGCTCTTCACATCAGGTGGCCAAAGTGGCAAAACCAAGACCAAAACTCGAATTGCTCCTTTTGCATCTGCACCACAGTATCTGAAGATGTGTTCATTCAAAACTGCCTGAGATGCATGATCTGGGTTTAGCACAGGTGATGACATGACTTGATTTCAACTTCAACAAAGGTCCATCTAGTCAAAGCTACGGCTTTTCCAGTAGTCATGTATGGATGTGAGAATTGGACCATAAAGAAAGCTGAGCACCGAAAAACTGATGCTTTTGAACTGTGGTGTTGGAGAAGACTCTTGAGAGTCCCTTGGACTACATGGAGATCAAACCAGTCAATCCTAAAGGATATCAGTCCTGAATATTTATTGGGAGGACTGATGCTGAAGCTGAAACTCCAGTACTTTGGCAACCTGATGCAAAGAACTGACTCATTTGAAAAGACTCTGATGTTGGGAAAGATTGAAGGTGGGAGGAGAAGGGGATGACAGAGGATGAGATGGTTGGATGGCATCACTGACTCGATGGACATGAGTTTAAGTAAGTTCCAGGAGTTGGTGATGGACAGGGGAGCCTGGTGTACTGCAGTCTGTGGGGTTACAAAGAGTCGAACAGGACTGAGCAACTGAACTGAACTGAATCATTGCCCCAGACAAGTCTGCCGGGATCCACCAGGCCAAGCCAGTCCTTCCTGTCACGTGCATTCTTGGAGCCTATACTTCTCCCTTTAAGCACTCAGTACACTTATAATGAATTTAATCACTGTGTTGCTTAATGTCCATCTCTCTTGTTAGAATGTAAGTTCCATGAATGGTCTGCAGAGTGAGACAATCTGAGTTTAGCCCTAAGTTGGGTCTCTGTTTTCTTATCTATTAAATGGGCCTAATAATTCCATTCTGCTTTACTGTTGTGAGGAGGGCAGGAGAGAATGACTAAAAGCTGGATCTGAATTTGGATTCTCATGTCCCATAGCCAGTCAAACTATGGTAGAAATTACAATCCATGCCTTGGTATTCTGAAGCCTATGAAAGAACAGCCTAGAATGTGAGGACTGAAATTGTTCCTGAGATCCTTGGGATTTAGCTTCCTGTGTTTATATGACCTTCATTTCTGATTGAAAAAAATAATAAATGTAAATTATAGGAAAAAATAGAAAATGTAGATAATTGCAAAGAAGAAAATTTAAAAATCACCTGTGGCTTCATGGTTTAATAATATTTTGGCATCATCTCAAAATGTTTTTATGTTCATATTTATTTAGTAAATTTTTATGACTCAATGGACATGAATTTGAGCAAACTCTGGGATATAGTGAAGTACAGGGGAGCCTGGCGTGCTGCAGACCATGGGATCATAAAGAATCCAGCATGATTTAGCAACTGAATAACAAAACAACAACAACAACAACAATTTATACTGCTTATAATCTGCATATTTTATTTTTAAATATTTTAGAACATTTTCATATTTAAATGGTCTTATATAATTTGATGTTCTTATCATATTTTGTTTTTAAATTTTGATTTGAGACTGTTTCTTTTCTAATGTAATCATTCAGTGGTATAAACTTCCTTCTTAACACTGCTTTTGATGCATCCTACAAATTTTGATATGTTGTATTTTAATTTTCATTGTTACATATGTTTTTATTTCCTTTTTGAGACCTTAATTTTGCTAACTAGCCTATTTAATTGTGAAATTAATTTATTCATAAGGTAAAACAATCCGAACACTATGACTTTTCAGTAAAAGAAAACTTCTCTCATTTCTGTACCTACCCCAGTTCCTTTCATCGAGGTAAACATAGTAAACAGTAATTTTGTGGGCCGGACAGAAACCTTCCACTCACACACATGGGTGTTTGTGTGCATGTGTGTGTGAGATAATGTGTTTCATGTTTTATCTTCTATTGGACAAGCAGGAACACACAACACTCTCTGTGCAGCTTACATATGGGGTAGACTGATTACAAAGTTGGTCCCAACTATTCCCTCCTCATATTTCTTGCAACATAACTTTGAAGTTATTCCTATCGAGAGGGAGAATAATGTAAATCAATGAAGTTAGAATATTCCCTCACAGCTTACACAAAAATAAACTCAAAATGGCCTAAAGATATAACATGACACCATAAGACTCCTATAAGAGAACACAGACAAAACATTCCCTAACATAAATTGTAGCAATGTTTTCTTATGTCAGTCTCCAATGAAAAAGAAATAAAAGCAAAAATAAACAAATGGGACCTAATCAAATTTACAAGATTTTGCAAAGCAAAGGAAACTATCAACAAAATGAAAAGAACCTATGGAGTGGAAGAAAATATTTGCAAACAATGCAATAAACGAGGGCTTAATTTCTATAATATCCAAGCAGCTCATACAGCTCAATATAAAAAAATAAACAATCCAGTCAAAAAATGGGCAGAAGACATAGGTAGACATTTTCCCAAAGAGGACAGAAATATGGCTAATAGGCACATGAAAAAGAAAAGATACCCAATATCAGTAATTACTAGAGAAATGCAAATCAAAACTAAATGAGGTATCTATCACCTCACACCCATTAGAATGGCCATCATCAAAAAGTCTACAAATAATAAGTGCTGGAGATGAAACAGAAAAGGAAACCCTACTATTCTGTTGGTGAGAATTTAAATTGGTGCAGCCACTATGGAGAACAGTATGGAGGTTCCTTAAAATAAAAATAGAGTTACCATATGATCCAGCAATCCCACTCCTGGGCATGTATCTGGAAAAGATTAAAACTCTAATTTGAAAAGACACATGTACCCCAGTGTTCACAGCAGCACCATTTGCAATGGCCAAGACATGGAAACAAACTACCCATCAACAGATGAGTGGATAAAGAAGATGTGGTGCATATATACACAATGGAACATTACTCAGCCATAAAAAAGAATGAAAAATGCCATTTGCAGCAAAATGGATTGACCTAGAGATTGTCACACTAAATGAAGGAAGTCAGAGAAAGATGAATATCATGTAACATCACTTATAATATCACTTACATATGGAATCTAAAAAAAAAATACCAACGAACTTATTTACAAAACAGAAACAGACTCAGACATAGAAAAGAAACTTACGGTTGTCATAGGGGAAAGGAGGGGGGAGGGATAAATTAGGGATTTAGGATGAACAAAACACACTATTATTCATAAAATAGATAAACCACAAGGACCTATAGTATAGCACAGGGAACTATATATTCAATATCTTATAATAACCTATAATGGAAAAGCATGTAAATATATACATATTTCCAACATTGGAAAATTATATATATATATATATATATATATATATATATATACACACACATGAATTCTACCATGTGAACAAATGTGGGCTAACCTATTGGAAGATAAACCTCCACATGGAGGTTAATTGTCCCAGCCAAGTCAATTCTAAACCAGTCTACACTGGCTGACCTCCAAACATGTGAGAGCCCATCCAAGATCAGCAGAGCTGCCTACCCAACCCATATCTGACTACAGAGTCAACCAAAGGTTAACCAACAATGAATACTTATTACTTTAAGGCACTGAATTTTGGAGCAAGTTATGTGGCAATAGCTTACAGATATGTGATGTTTTCATATCAGTACATAGAATAAATTAACATGTGTAAAATGCTTAGAACCATGCCTGGCTTATAGTAAGCTTTCAAAAAATGTTAGCTCTAATTTAATTCTCCAAGCCAGGCTTCAACAGTATGTGAACTGTAAATTCCAGATGTTCAAGCTGGTTTTAGAAAAGGCAGAGGAACCAGAGATCAAATTGCCAACATCCACTGGATTATCAAAAAAGCAAGAGAGTTCCAGAAAAGAATCTACTGTTGCTGTATTGACTATGCCAAAGTCTTTGACTGCGTGGATCACAATAAACTGTGGAAAATTCTTCAAGAGATAGGAATACCAGACCACCTTACCTGCCTCCTGAGAAATCTGTATACAGGTCAAGAAGAAACAGTTAGAACCAGACATGGAACAACAGACTGGTTCCAAATTGGGAAAGGAGTATGTCAAGCCTGTATATTGTCACCCTGCTTATTTAACTTCTATACAGAGTACATCATGTGAAATGCTGGACTGGATGAAGCACAAGCTGGAATCAAGATTGTTGGGAGAAATATCAATAACCTCAGATATGCAGATGACACCACCCTTATGGCAGAAAGCAAAGAAGAAGTAAAGAGCCTCTTGATGAAAATGAAAGAGTGAAAAAGTTAAAAGAGTGAAAAAGTTGGCTTAAAACTCAACATTCAAAAAACTAAGATCATGGCATCTGGTCCCATCACTTCATGGCATATAGATGGGAAATAATGGAAACAATGATAGACTTTATTTTCTTGGGCTCCAAAATCACTGCAGGTGGTTACTGTGGCCATGAAATTGAAAGACGCTTGCTCCTTGGAAGAAAAGTTATGACCAACCTAGACAGCATATTAAAAAGTAGAGACATTACTTTGCCAACAAAGGTCTGTCTAGTCAAGGCTATGGTTTTTCCAGTGGTCATGTGTGGATGTGAAACTTGGACCATAAACAAAGCTGAGCGCCGAAGAATTGATGCTTTTGAACTGTGGTGTTGGAGAAGACTCTTGAGAGTCCCTCGGACTGCAAGGACATCCAACCAGTCAATCCTAAAGGAAATCAGTCCTGAATACTCATTGGAAGGACTGATACTGAAGCTGAAACTCCAATACTTTGGCCACCTGATGGGAAGACTGACTCCTTGGAAAAGACCCTGATGCTGGGAAAGATTGAAGGCAGGAGGAGAAGGGGACAACAGAGAATGAGATGGTTGGATGGCATCACTGACTCAATGGGCATGAGTTTGAGAGAGCTCAGGGAGTTGGTGAAGAACAGGGAAGTCTGGTGTGCTGCAGTCCACGGGGTCGCAAAGAGTCGGATACGACTGTGTGACTGAGCTGAACTGAATTTAGTATTACACATTAATAATGTCTGCAAAGTATTCCATTGTATGATGTACTGTTATTTATTCAAAGTCTTCATTTGTTGAACACATATTATTTCTATTATAAAGAATGTTGCAATTGTCCTAGTATATACATCTTTTTTGGTCTATTAATAAGAAAGAATTCTTAAAAATGTAATCACTGGATCAAAGTATATGCATACTTTAAATAACAACAGATAATAAAAATTTGCCTTCCAAAGTTACTCAGTTTGTTTCTACCAACATTGTATAAAATAACTCTTTCTCCTCACCATCACCAGACCCAATATTATTTTAATGACCGTATAATAATCTATCATAATATCTGCCACAATTTATTGAACCAGCCTTCATTGCTGAACATTGAGGTTGCTTCCTTTCCCCGATATTATAAATAAGACTGTAGAGAACATTCCAGTAGACAAATCTTTTCACACATTCATAATTATTTCCTAAGGGTAAATTCCTAGAAGTAGAATTTTTGAGTCACAGGATTTACACATTTTAAAAGATTTTGAATATATAGTACCAAATTATTCCTCAGAAAAATTATACCAGATTATACTCAAATGCAGCATTTATTAAAAAAAAAAAAACACCTTTACTATGGAAAACTTAGAAATACACAAAAGAAGAGAGAATATTACAATGACTCCCCCCCAGACAGCCATCACTCAGATTCAGTAATGATCAGTTTATGACTAATCTATTTCATCTTTGTTGTTGTCATTGTTATTCAGTCACCGAGTTGTTTCTGACTCTTTGCAACCCCATGGACTGCAGCTGGTCAGGCTCCTTTGTCCATGGGATTCTACAGGCAAGAATACTGGAGTGGGTTGCCATTTCCTTCTCCAGGGGATCTTCCCAACCCAGGGATCAAACCTGGTCTCCTGCATTGCAGGCAGATTCGTTACTGCTGAGCCACCAGGGAAGACCCTGTTTCATCTGTTGCTGCTAAGTCACTTCAGTCGTGTCCAACTCTGTGCGACCCCAGAGACAGCAGCCCACCAGGCTCCCCCGTCCCTGGGATTCTCCAGGCAAGAACATTGGAGTGGGTTGCCATTTCCTTCTCCAATGCATTACAGTGAAAAGTGAAAGTGAGGTCACTCAGTCGTGTCCGACCCTTCGTGACCCCATGGCCTGCAGCCTTCCAGGCTCCTCTGTCCATGGGATTTTCCAGGCAAGAGTACTGGAGTGGGGTGCCATTGCTTTCTCCATTGTTTCATCTACAACTCCCCAATTTGGTTATATTATTTTGAATCTGATCCAAAAGGGATGTTTTTAGTAAACTTTCATTTAAGCAGCTGAGGATTCAGAAGACAAATGCAAGTGTCCCTTTTCGGCTCTGGGACGACTTAGAAGGGTGGGATGGGGAGGGAGGTGGGAGGGAGGTTCAGGAGGGAGGGGACATAGGTATACCTATGGATGATTCATGTTGGTGTTTGGCAGAAACCAATACAACTTTGTAGAGCAATTATCCTTCAGTTAAAAATAAACAATTTTTTTTTAAAGAGAAAGTGTCCCTTTTCAGAGGGAATCCTGGTGGGAACCGCTTGTGACCACAGCCCAGGCCCGAGTGATGAGAAGGGCTGACTGAGAGGCACAGGGAGTGGTGGGGACCCTTGGTGCAGTCTATCCCTGCGCTGTGGAAGCCAGTGATCCTTCAGGAAATGACTAATCCAGCCTACTTCTGAGGGCGTCCAGGGCTTTTTCTGAGTCTCTGTATTCCCCAGCTGCATGTCATTCTCCACTTGGCTAAAGCAGAGGTAATAATGTAATCCATCCATAGCTTATGTAAAAGCAAATACTTTGAGTTCTGTTTACAGTGATTGCAGCTGAGCAGGAGGCTCTTCCTGGGTCTCTGCTGAAATTTTCCAGTCTGATTGAATTTTGTGATACTAGTTGGTTACGTTGCATCAACTACAAGTCACACAACCCTGGGACAGAAATACAGCAATTTCCTTTAACAAGAAAGTATAGTAACAGCTCAGCATCTTCCCATCTCTCAGGGCTTACTGCGTAGGACTGTGCTGTGCTGTGCTCAGTCGCTCAGTTGTGTCTGATTCTTTGGGACCCCATGGACTATAGCCCACCAAGCTCCTCTGTCCATGGGATTCTCCAGGAAAGAATACTGGAGTGGGTTGCCATACCCTCCTCCAGGGGATCTTCCCAACCCAGGGGTTGAACCCACGTCTCTAGCATAGCAGGTACATTCTTTACCATCTGAGCCACCAGGGAAGCCCAGGCATATTGGAGTGGGTAGCCTATCCCTTCTCCAGGGGAACTTTCTAACCCAGGAATTGAACCGGGGTTTTCTGCATTGCAGGCAGACTCTTTACCAACTGAGTTACCGGGAAACGCCGCCCCCTCCAAATAGGGCTGTACTATGAAGCAATCTGCACTATTGCTGGAGAAGGCAGTGACACCCCACTCCAGTACTCTTGCCTGGAAAATCCCATGGATGGAGGAGCCTGGTAGGCTGCAGTCCATGGGGTCGTGAAGGGTCGGACACGGCTGAGTGACCTCACTTTCACTTTTCACTTTCATGCACTGGAGAAGGAAATGGCAACCCACTCCAGTGTTCTTGCCTGGAGAATCCCAGGGACGGAGGAGCCTGGTGGGCTGCCATCTCTGGGGTCGCACAGAGTCGGACACGACTGAATCGACTTAGCAGCAGCAGCAGCAGCACTATTGCTGATCCGTTGCTCTGAGGGGGAAAGAAAGGTAACTTGAAGACGTCTGTCAGTCAATTTGCAAATAAAGAGCAGCAGGAGACCCATGTTCTAGTCCAGAATAGTAAGTGGAAGGAAGATGAATACTCAATGTTGATTTCCAAATGTCAGATTCAAAGCACCCTCAAGAGTTCACTGCAGTGATTCCCAAGCTACTGTATTAGCTCTAGAGGTCATCCACCTTGCTTTAAATCATCCACATGATAATGCTTGTGCCGTCAGAGTTCGAAGGAAAGGTCACAGGCTTTGAGGCAAACAGAACCCGGTTTGAATCAAACTCCACCATCTACTTGCTGATTTGGGGCTGCTTCTGGGAGCAGGGAGGGCTTCTCAGAGGGTGCTAGCAGTAAAGAACCTGCCTGCTGAAGCAGGAGACATAAGAGATAAGGGTTTGTTCCCTGGATAGACAAGATGCCCTGCGGAGGGCATGGCAACCCACTTCAGTATTTTTGCCTGAAAAATCCCATGGACAGAGGAGCCTGGTGGGCTACAGTGCATGGGGTTGCAGAGTTTTGGACACGACTGAAACAACTGAACCCTCATGCATGCTGGGAGCAGGGAAGGCAGGCACAATACACATTCTAAGGACAGGAGAGGGGGTGCTGCTGCTGCTGCTGCTGCTAAGTCGCTTCAGTCGTATCGGACTCTGTGCGACCCCAGAGACGGCAGCCCAGCAGGCTCCCTCGTCCCTGGGATTCTCCAGGCAAGAACACTGGAGTGGGTTGCCATTTCCTTCTCCAATGCAGGAAAGTGAAAAGTGAAAGTGAAGTCGCTCAGTCGTGTCCGACTCTTAGCGACCCCATGGACTGCAGCCCACCAGGCTCCTCCATCCATGGGATTTTGCAGGCAAGAGTACTGGAGTGAGGTGCCATTGCCTTCTCCGGGAGAGGGGGTGAGGGGCCTCCAATTGCTGGGATCCAGCCTGTAAACCAGTGGTCACGTCATCTTAAAGTCTTGCCCCAACAATCACAAAGGGGTCAAAGGTCTTCCTAGAGGAAGCGGCATCTCAGTGGAAGTCAGAGGACCAGTGGAAGTCAGTCAGCCAAAATCAGGGTAGATGAATAGGAAATCAGTATCTGTGGGCAGCAGGATTCCAGAAAGAGGGAACAGCCTCCAAAAGTTTGGAGTGAGAAATGAGACGCACACCCTGGGAATTCAAATTGTCAGGTGTAGCTGGAGTGTGGTGCGCCAGGATGGGGACAGGGTGACACTGAGGATGTAGCAGGAGTCAGATCTTGAAGGGAAATTCAAGGGAAATTCAGGATGATTCAGGAAACAGTAGAGTTTCAAGCTTGATAATGACAGGATCAGATGGCTGAGACTAATCTCTTTGCTGTGCAGAATGGATGGGAGAGAGTGAGCCATTAGGAGGGACAGGGAACTAGTTCATAGGTAAACAATTGGCCAAGGTCAGAGATGCAAGGAGCTAAGTGAGCCATCTTATTTAAAGTCCAGAGGACGGAGCCTGGCGCTGGGTGGGGTGGCAGTTGATGGCAGGGCCCATCTTGTCATCTCGCTGGGTTGCAATGGGGCAGTCTTGTTCCACCAGAGGGCCATTTTCACAGTCTTACCTGACCTCTCTCTTTTTGGCTACCTCATTGGTTTAATGCCAGCTATGAATGGCCTTCTAGTTGGTTCCAGTGGTAAAGAATCTGCCTGTCAGTGCAGAAGACTCAAGATAGGAGAGTTCACTCCCTGGGTCAGGAAGACCCCTTGGAGTAGGAAATGGTAACCCATTCCAGTATTCTTGCCTGGAGAATTCCAGGGACAGAGGAGCCTGGCGGGTTACAGTTCAAGGGGTCACAGAGTCCAGTGCAACTGAGTGACTGAGCACACACACATCCATGAATACCCAAGTCTGTCCCCAGTCCCCACCCATGTTCTAGAACGTGACAATGGACCTCTCAGTGCTCAATCCTATAGTGTTCAGATTTTTCCCAGTCAAGCAGGATTTGAGTCAAAGACTGGGGATTGCCTGCCCCACAAAACCATGGATGGATCTTAAAGCCGTGGTTTGTTTCTTCATATATAGAGAGAAATATGGTCAAGAAACTCCAGAAAATCATTTCTCGGCCATCTGTCTTCCCCTGAATGGCAGCCAGAGATCGCTCACCAAGTCGTGTACAGCAGCTCGGCAGCTCAGTTGGAAACGAACCACAGCCAAGGTGCCAGGGAGCTCGCGCCGGCTTTGGTGACGGCAGCTGGCTGGCAGGCTGCTCCCAGGGTCAGCGGGACCAGATTATGTAAGGACAGGGAAATTAGCTCCCCAAATCATCCCACCAAAGTTAATTTTCATTGTTGAAATTAACTTTCCATCTGATGGAATGTGGTTATGCTGCATTGACAACCAAGCCCTGAGTTCAGGTAACTGCAGCCCCGCTCACTGGTGCTGGTTTTCCACTTAGTTTGAGAGGAAACGTGAACTGAATAGACTCTTCCCTGCTGCTGGAGGAGCCTCAGAAAGAGCCTCCAGTGCCCAGCTGCCCTGAGGGCCTCAAAGCAGATGTTAATTCCTCTTCCTTGGAGTCTATTGATAGCAGGCTGACTCAATGGAAAGCCCGAATCAATGAACTGTGCTTTCAAGTGGAGCAAAAGGAAATAAAAGAATAAACAGGTGGTGCTCTCCAGGGGCAGCAAAATGTTTGTATTTATAAGAAGAAACCTTTCTGACTTCCTCCTCTGTGCTCTCTCCTCCCCACCGTCCAGGCTGCAGCACCGCTGACTCTGTTCTTGGCATAGCACCTGCCTTCGATTTAGAACCACACCAGAGAAGGCAGGCATCCTGCTCTTGGTTTTATTGAACTGGATCATTTTTCATTGTGTGTATAAAGGGGAAATTTTGGCTGAGCTAGACTTCATTGCAAGTTATTATTCCCTCCTGTATCTATTTGCACCTATTCCTATGGGGCACGGGGCTTATACTTTGTAGTTAGGTAAGGAAGAAAGCTGGGGGTTTGTGGGTCTGTCCCCCGTGGCCTGGGGTTGACCTCTGCAGGGATAAGGGGCTGAAACTGATGGAGTTATTTTCATGGAAGACTCTGGGCACAAACCAGGATGCTTAGCACCCCACTGACAAAGTGTGATCTAGGAATGGAGAAAGGCCGTTCTCATTCCGCTGCATAGAAGCCAGTGCCATGCTGAGGATGGTGGCCTTGGAAGGCTTCTTCTAGCAGCTTAATGGGTAAGTGGAAGCCAGAGAAAGGGATCAGGCAGGGGAGCCCCGAGTGGTTGTTGTAGCTGGAAGCACAGCCTGGGGCCCAGTATGAGCCCCTCCTAGAATTTACCAAGCACTTCTTGAAAGGGGCTGGATTCTGCATAGGCAAATGAAGGGCTTGCTAAGGACCATGGCATTTGGGGCATAAATAAATGGGAGGTTCTGAGTCACTTGGGAGAATGTGTGTAGGTAGAGTGTTAGCATCACTATTTCTTCCCACATCCCTGGCTCCATCTGAATTTGGCAATGACTCTCCAGGACCTGCTCTGGAAGAGCAGGGGGCCTTTCCTCCAGGCACTCAGATGAGGAATTTCTTAACCAAAGCCAAGACCCAGAGCATGCTGGGACCTCTATGGAAGGTCCAGGGGATGGGAAGAGGTGGGAGCAGAGAGACTGGTCCTGGGGGTGGGGTCAGTCCAGGGCATGAGGAAAAGGGGAGGGAGGAAGAAATGGTTGTTGCGATGGACAGAATTCCATTTTCTTCACAGCAGAGGGAATTGATGGTGGACGATTGTGTGATCTTCTAAGAAGAAATCAGCAAAGCCAGAACATCTATTTCTAGAAAGTGTTTTTTTTTCATTCCAGAATTTCGAAAGGGTAAGAGTTAACACAGCTTAGGAACCAAAGCATTCTAAATTTTTAAAAAGGCCTGAGACCAACTACTCCAAGATTCCCTAACACCCATTTAATAGTAACTCTTGAAATGTGGTCCAAATGCCAACTTGTATAAGCAGCTCTTTAAGTCCTGATTAAAAATGAAATTCCTACGTGCAGGACAACAAAGGAGACCCTGACATAAAGGACAGATTTTGGACACAGTGCGGGAAGGAGAGGGTGGGGTGATTTGAGAGAATAGCATTGAGACATATACATTACGGTATATAAAATAGACAGCCAGTGGGAGTCTGATGTATGATGCAGGAAACCCCACACTGGTACTCTGTGACACCCCAGAGGGATGGGGTGGGGAGAGAGGTGGGAGAGGGGATCACGAAGGAGGGGACACACACATACTTATATCTGATTCACGTTGATGTATGGCAGAAACCATCACAATATTGTAACGTAATTATCCTCCAATTAAAAGAAAAGAGATTCCTTAGTCTGGAATCTCCTTTTCCCACTCAAAAACCCACTCAATCAGATTCTCTTGGAAAGAGTCTGGGATCTATTTTTTGGACAAGTACCCAGGAAATTACTATGTACAATAAAATTTAAGAACACTTTGTTTTTACCCACTGTGTCCAATATAGTAGCTGTTAACCACTTGGGAATATTTAAATTAATTAAAATTAAATAAAAATGTAAAATTCACTTTCTCAGTCATACTAGCTATATTTCAACTGTTCAATAGCCCCATGTGACTAGTGGCTACTATAGTGGACAGTGCAGAACATTTCCATCATCACAGAAAGTTCTGTTGGATAGAACTGACGATAAGGAACATTGTAAATATGAATTGTGTGCGTGTTCAGTCACTCAGTCATGTCTGACTCTTGGAGACCCCATGGACTGCAGCCCACTAGGCTCCTCTGTCCATCGAATTTTCCAGGCAAGAATACTGGAGCAGGTTGCCATTACCTTCTCCAGAGGATCTTCCAGACCCAGGTATCAAACCCACATCTTCTGAGTCTGTTGCATTGGCACATAGATTCTTTACCACTGTGCCACCTGGAAAGCCCAAATATAACTTAGGAGATTACAAATATTTTTATGTTAATATGTGAAGTTTAATCACTTTTTCTACAAAAATGCTGTTTCCACCTAAAGAGGGAGCTTTGCATTGGTTAGTATTAATCTGTGAGGATATGGCTGCTCCTGTAGGTCACCTCTTCTCTGCCTTTTGGCTGGGCCATACAGAGCCTCTGCAGGAAATAGATGGGTATAGCCAAATGCATGAGTGTAATATACCTCTGGGTGGGTATAGTCTCACAGCCACCCCTTGGAAGGGGCAATGGAGTCTTTGTGCAAAGCCAGAATCTCCCATGGGTTTGGGCTGATGCAGACCTGGGCCATAGCACATGGCTAGGCAAGTCAACCATGGTTGGACTTTAGCCCCGACTTGTCTCCTCAGCCATGCACCTTTACAGAGTGTGTAGCCTAAAAAATCTTATGCAGCAGCCCTTAATGGGATCAACTTTTGTTGAAGTTGCAGATTTCATCGTTCAAAAAATACAAAGGCTTATGACAGACTCTAGGTTCATCTACATCACTACAAATGACTCAATTTCATTCCTTTTTATGGCTGAGTAATATTCCATTGTATATATGTACCACATCTTCTTTATCCATTCTTCTATCGATGGACATCTAGGTTGCTTCCATGTCCTGGCTATTGTAAATAGCGCTGCAATGAATACCTAGAGGTGTAGGGTAGAGGGGTAGAAGGGAGGCTCAGGAGGGAGGGAATATATATGCATGTGTGCTCAGTCGCTCCACTCAGTCGTGTCCGACTCTGTGACCCCATGGACAGTGCGCTGCCAGGCTCCCCTATCCATGGGATTAACCATACTGGAGTATGGGAGTAAGAATACTGGAGTATGGGAGTAAGAATACTGGAGTAGGTTGCCATTTCCTTCTCCAGGGGATCTTCCCAAGCCAGGGATCGAAACTGGGTCTCTTATGTCTCCTGCATTGGCAGGCGGATTCTTTACCACTGAGCCACCTTGGAAGCCCCAGACATACATACATATATATATATTTGTAGCTGATTCACGTTTTTGTACAGCAGAAACTAACACAGCATTGTAAAGCAATTATACTCCAATTAAAAAATAAATTAAAAAATACAAAGCTTTAGTTTCTTATTTTAAAACACCTCCTACATGAGATCCCATACTGGTCACTGGGGATCCAACAGCCAAAGAGAAAAGGTCACTGCCCTCAAGTTGTTTGCAGCTGAGGTGGGAAGGGGCTCAGAACTAAACAGAACATTCAATACAGCATGGCCCATTGTAGTGGTGGACGGATTGCTTTCATACAGGGAAATTAACCAACCATCTTGGAGGGGACAAGAAAGTCCTCCTGGATAGCTGAGATGATACAGAAGGAAGACTAGGAGCCAAGTGGGATGGGGTAAGAGAAGGCAGCATGAGCAGAGGGAACAGTAGGGTCGAAGGTGAGGGGAGACAGCACAGTGCTTGGGGAGCTATGTGTCTAAGCTGCTATTGCCGCAGCTCAATGCAAGCACGTCCCATGATTCTTGTTGTGTGGTTCTGGAAGAAAACAAGAGAACCCATGTAGGGAAGTCAGCATGCATAGGGTCTGCCGTCTCGGGGTAAGGTTGTCAGAACAGCCCCAGGAAGTAGGAAGGAGAGGTAATGGTGAAAACAACTGCCCCGATCAGGACTCTAGCAGTGCAAGCTTGGCATGTGAGAGGACAGGGGACTCCTGCTTTTCCTTTCAGTAGGCCACAGGGTATTCCCAGTACGTTCCCAAAGCCAACATTACTTATTGCCTAGTGCTTCATCACAGGGGATTTTAAAGCGTCAGATGATCATGAGAAACAGAAATTTGTGTTCAGAACTAGAGAAGAGTTATTTTTAACCAGTAAGTATGCAATCCATCCATCTGATCTTCAATTCAATTTAAAGTGATTTTAATAGACTTGAGGGTATATTTGATCACTGCATCTTACTTTGAATGAAGTGAAAAGCGTGTTTACCAAGATAAAGGATAAAAGGCTTGTACTCAAATGTGGAGAAGACCCTCCCAGGCCTTCTGAGCCACATTGTGGGTGGGGCTTGAGATGCCTGCCCCCAAACAAAAAGGATTGTGTGTCTGTAAAATGCCATTGTGTGGCTTCCTGTCACTGCTGTAGTTCCCTGGAGGGACTGCAAACCAGAGAGCTCACACATGTCCCTCTAGGGTTGCGAGAAGGACTAGGGGACAACGTGAGCCTTGGAGTGATCCCAAGGCCTTTGGAGTTACAAAGAGCTGAGAGGTGGCCACACTGGAAGGTGATGTAAGTGGGGTGTGAGGGGTGACTGTGGGCATGGCATGGGCTGTCTCAAGGCTGTTGGAGAACAGAAAGGAAACAGTCAGATATCATGGGGATTGCAGGGTCAGGACCCAAAGCCCTCTTCTCTGCCTCCCAATGGCCACTCCTTTTTGTTGGCTCTCTCTTTCTTTTTCCACACATCTTTAGTTTCCTCTGTTTAGTCATCTTTCAGATGACCCCAAAATAGCCACCTCAACCCCCAAGTCAGCCTGGGCTTTCAGCTCCAGACTCTCCATCAATCCGACAACACTCTCTGTGTCTCTCAAATCAAATTTCTGAAGGAGAGAAGCTGGCTGGCCCAGAACATCTATGGATGGTCTCTGCCCCTGGGTCAAGTGACCACCCTGGTCCCTCAGTCACAGATTGTCATTAGAGGGGACAGATGAGTCACGTGGCATAGAGGGCTGCAGGCTGGAGGGAGAGCGGCTATGGTCAGTTACAGAATATTTAAAGTGGAAAAAGAATTTCAGGTTCTCTTTTAAGACAGACTCACATTGCCCATAAGACCAAGCCAGGGGAAAGATCAGAAAGGAAGAGACAGAGGCCAAGGCTCACCTGGGCATGGAGGTAAGGTGCACAAGAGCAGAAAGAGCTTTGGGCTTGGAGTCAGAGGACCTAGTTTCAAATTCTGACTGGTCTGCCTGGGACCTGATTTAGGACCCAGTATCATACCTCTCAGAGTCTCAGTTCCTCAGGTGGGAAGGGTAGATCCCACTGCCCTCTCAGAGAGAGTTTGAGAATAAATGATATCATATATACATGAAAGTGAATTTTCAATTGCAAATCATAACCTTTACTGTAGCCCCCTCTTACAGTAGAATTAATGGCTTTTAATGGCTGTGAAATTTCTGGGCTCTCCAGAGAATCAGAGTAAGGTATTACGATTCGTTCTAGATTAAAGCAGTCCTCAAAATTCACTGTCATATGACCCTCATATGACTGAAAAATTTCTGAGGACCCCAAATAGTTATCTATGTGGGTAATAATTATTTACTATCCTCCAAGTTAAAACTAAGGATTAAGAAACATATACATAGTAATTATTGTAAGAAAATGATGACCCATTAGATGTTAATATAAATTCATATTTTAAATTTTAAAACGGTGATATTTTCCAAACTAAAAAAATATCACGTGAGAAGAGTGGCGCTGTTTTGTATTTTTTGCAGCACGCTTTAATGTCTGACTAATTGCATTCAATCTGTTGGGATATGTTGTTTTGGTTGAAATATATGAAGAAAATCTGGTCTCCATACATGTATAGTTGGAAAAGAGACAAGTATTTTAAATAGCCTTTTCAGATTTTTATGGATGTTCTTTGATGCCACACCCACTCAACAAGCAGTAGTTATTTAAAGATAACTTGCAATGTGGAATCTAAAATCATATCAATGAATTTTTCGTTCTTTGTTACATTAAAATCCATCGGTCTGTTTTGTACTATGAACGGATCTCTTACCAAAGCACTATTTTGCCACATCATGAATTGGTCATTTGGAAAATATTGGCTCAAAGAGTCATGCCTGTCTTCTGAATGCTGACAAATTTCCTTAGGTTATATGAAAAAAAAAACCAAACAAACCCATTCATTAATTTTACAGCCAGTCTCCTAAGATAGGTCTTAGAATATTGGGAGGTTGTCAAGCTTACAGGGGTGGCTGCAAAGTTTTCCAAAAATTTAAAATTTTCGTTGAAAAGCTCAAATTCTACCACTGGCAACAAATGCTGTCAGTTGATTTCTTTGATGTGACAGGTTCACTTTGTTCATTTTAGAAAGTTTCTGCCAAACATCCGATTCTGAATAACCACATGTTGTCTATCAGTGCTTCTTTGAAGTAAAAATGGTGTTCCACTTCTTAAAAAAAGGCTGTTTCAGCTCATAACTCAAACCCATTACACAGTGTTTTTCTTCATCCACTTTTCCTCATCCATCATACTCTGGCGTATAGCAGACTGGCTTTTACGCAAACTTCTGTTTGTCACACACAATATTAAAATACGTGAACTCAGGGTCAAGGTTAGCAAGATGAATAATTTTTACTGCTTCATCAAGAACATCCTTGAGTGAGACTGGCCATTGTTTTCCAGCACGTGAGTGATGGCGCAGAATACAGTGACTGCTAGAACATCACGATGGCTTGGCTCCTAGGGAGGGGGCCACAGTTTCCCTCAACACCCCTTTTCTCCATCAGTGCAACTGTCCACACTGACTCAGGTAAATGACATCTTGGTGTGATTATGAAAATAGTTTTGACCTCAAGGACCTCCTGAAATAGTCTCGGAAACCCTCGGGTGGCCCATAACTTATAGTTTAAGAACTGTTCTAGAGCTTTGGGGTTGAAAGAAATGACGCATTTCTAAATTTTCTTAATAAAATGAACTCTGGCTCAAGGAAGTCCAAAGCTCCTAATTTTCTGGGATTCTTTCCTCTGCTCCTGGATTGGGCATCAACTCTGGCACAGAAAATAGGTGAGGGCCTCCATCCTTCCTGGTTGATGCTGATACTGCTCTGTGTCAGGCCCTCTAAGTTCTTGCAGAGGCAGGTGGCTCTGCTGGCAGCCCCACCAGTCCAGAGCTGTGCCCAGCAGGGAAGTCTTCCTGAGACTCCACAGTGCCAGTGGCTCCGGCTCTGGTGCCCTGTCTGGGGCTTGGCCCAAGACCCTGCCTTCTCAAGATGTGTATTCTGCATTGGCTCAGGGCCTTATCACTCTGAAACCCATCTTCCTAGTTCCTATGTCTCTAGCCAGGCTTTACTTGATCATGCTTTCCCTTTTCAACCCCTGAATTCTGAAACCTTAAAAACCCTTCTCTTTTTTCCAGTATTCTGGTTTAATTCACCCAATGGACCTAAACTAGAAGTCCATGGCCCCCAGACTATGCTTAAATTTGACTACAAATGTTTCTGGTTTTTTTTTAAAAATTGAATTAAGTGCCAATATTGAAAAATCAGGATAGTCACAGGTAATTGTGCTTATCTCTCTTCTCCTGAAGCGTTAGATGGTCTGGCAACCTCTGGCCTGCATTTCCATATGGCAGCTGTTGGCTGAAAATGAGAAGAACGCAGCATCTATTTTGTCAAAGACCCTACCTCTCCCTCTCGGCTCCCAGCTGCCCTCTTTGTTCATTGACTTACCTGCCTGACTTCATTAACATTTTAAAAAACTTGTTTTTATTTGAAGGATAATTGCTTTACAATGTCGTGTTGGCTTCTGCCATATATCAACATGAATCAGTCATAGGTATACATACATACGTCCTCTCCCTCTCGGCCCGGCCTCCCACCTCCCCCTCCTGGAGGTTGTCACAGAGAACAGGTTTGAGCTCTCTGCTGACTTCATTAACATTTGAGTTTGTCATCTCTTTCGAGCCCTTTGAAGGACACAGGCTTTTGAGGGGTTATCTTTCCTACCTGCCAAACCATACACAAATTTGTTTGTTAGTCACCTTGCTACGTCCAAGAAGACAGAGATAAACCTGTTTCACAAAATTTTATGAAAGGATGACTATGTTGTCCTAAGCCCAGTTTAAAAGTGGAGCTTTAGTTGAAGTTTGTAGCAGGCTCAGAATATCATCTGCTCAGGGGTCTTTTGCTCCCTTCACACAATCCATGGGGCTCCAGAGAGCACCCTGATCAACCACAGATCTAGCCCATGTGAAGTTCATAACAGAAAGCACAGAGACGTTGATTGAGCCAAAGGAAGAGTGTTCGGTAGCTGACTCTGCTGTATTGAGGAAGATCCCAGCAAGGGTTAGAAAGCATCAGGGCTTTACCTTACCAACTGGGTGCCTAAGTGGATCACCCCAACTCTGCCGGAGCATGTTACGTTTAAAGCCTCCTCAGCAACAATTGTCACTCACAGTATAAGTCATTTTTATTACTCAGCAAGGGCTGGAGTGAACCATTTTGACCAGTTCCTCTCTGGGTGAAAGCAGGCTCTGTCTGGGTGGTTGCGTACTAGGTCCATCGTCTTGGTGAAACCGTAGGACATCTCTGGCCACCAGCCCCTGCCGTGGTCTGTACCTGGGCCAAGACCAGAGCTCAGGCCTGCCTTAAGCCGTGAGCAGAGGTAGTTTTGGGAAATCAGAGTGGAGGTGGAGGTGGAGGTGGGGGTGGGGTGGACGGGGCGGGGGGGTGGTAGTTCAAATTCAGCATCACTGTCGCTTTTCTCTCTTCTTTTGTATAAAAAGATCAATCTCATGTCTAATTCATTTGAAAATTCTCCACTTCTCAGTGTGTCTTTTTGGTAAAAATAGAAGTCTCTGAGGATTGCAGGCTCCTGCTGAATTTTATGAGCAACTTTTCAAAGCTTGGTAACCAGGATCTTCTAATCTTTCCTTGAGTGAATTAAGCACCAGTGGGAGGCTAGCTTTCTGGGTGACTGATTTGAGTAAAAGACTTCCAGGATTGAGGGCAGGAAGCTTTTAAGGCCATTTAATCAATTTGCAGACCAAAAAAAACACAACAGAGTGGACAAGTTGGCAGGAAGTTGGTCTCACAGCCTCCCATTCCCATCTCTCTCTCCTTTCTTTCTTCTCCTCTTCATCCCTTCTTCATTCACTTTTGCCCTGCCTGTTTTTGTGTCCCAGCCATCACCATCTCTGCAACAGACTCCAAACTCATCTCCCTGCCTACAAAAGTGTCTTCTTCCATGCCAGGGAGCACTTTCCAGAGGACAAATATGATTGCATTTCCTCCCTGCTTAAACCTTCAGTGTTAGAAGTTGGGATAGATGCTACCTTTGAGGAGGAGAGTGGGGTTGATGATAAAGAAGGGCATGGGGGAGGCTTCTAGGGGACTGGTAATGGTTTATTTCTTACTTTGGGTCATGGTCACATGGATAGTCACATTGTGACCATTTATTAAGCTGTGCCATTATGGTATGTACCCTTTTCTGTACACGTGTTATATTTCTATAAAAAATTTTAAATTGGCTCAGTGTTTAATACGATCCTCTTCTGCTTTGGTGGGGGTGGGGGTGAGGAATGGCTTTGAATGCTGGGGAAGGGGACTCATTGGATTCCTTAAGAGAGTCATTGAAGCTTGCAGGAGCTTTGAAGCTGGAATACCAGAATATGAACTGATTTCAATGACTGGGGGTGTGGTAGACTTGTAGACTGTCTGATGAAGGGTGCCATGTAACTGGGATAACCATGACTCAAAGAAGCCTCTAGAAGCATTTCCAAAAGGTTATGGTTTGGGACTGAGCAAGGAGAATTAATCCTTGCCTGATTCTCATCCAAGAAAGAATTTGTTTCAGATGGAGCTTGGTTAGGCATGGGCTTGGTGTTTCTTTGAACAGGGGTGTGAGGGTGCTCCCAGAAATGCTTTCCTGAAGTTTGTGATGAGGGCTCCAAGGGGACAGGAGGCCACAGGATCTGGGAGAGATGCCAGATCTTCCTCAGAAGTAGGCTGCAAAACTCCCTGAGAAGTGACCCCAAGAGTGGACCAATAAAGGAGCCCTGGAGGAAGTTGGGGTGCTGTGTCCCTCCGCTGGTCCCTTGGCAAAGCTGAGGAATGTGGCAACTGTGGCTCATAGGATAAAGAGAGCATTGGTGCGTGGTGAGTTCGATCCCTGGTCAGGAAACTAGATCCCACAGGCTGTAACTAAAGATCTTGTATGCCACAATGAAAAAATAGACAGAGGGGCGTGGCTCCCCTATCTCTCAACTGACTCACCAACTTACTGAACTTTTACAACCATTGGACTTTTTGTTCATTGCATTTTTTAAAAGAACTGCTCTTCATAGACTTGTGTCTGCCTCTACTTAGCACTTTGCATATTACATTGATGTTGGTCTTCTCATGCCTTGGCCTCTTTGCTGGCCATGATGGCAGAAGTAGCCCTTTATTTATTTATTTGGCTGTACTGGGCCATAATTGCAGCACATGGGATCTTTATAGGTTCTTTAGTTATGGTATGTGGGATCTAGTTCCCTGACCAGGGATTGAAGCTGGGCCACTTGCATTAGGAGCAAAAAGTCTTAACCACTGGACCACCAGGGAGGTCCCCAGAGTGGCCCTTTATGACATTGTACCCATCCCTGGCATGGCATCTGGCACCTTTCAGGTACCCAGTGAGCATTTGTGGAGCAGAGGTGTACAGGACATCAGAGAGAGAACTAGCTGACACCCTACAACCTCCCTGAGGAGTGGGGCTTACCATCTCCCAGAAAACCAAGGCTCAGAGAAGTTCATTCAAAGTGCATTACTCATAAGTGGTAGAACTGTGATTCAAACCTTGACCTCTGTCACCAAAGCCCTTGTTCTGATCTCTGTGCAGTGCTGATCCCCACCTAAAGCAGCCTATTATTAGGCTGGATATTAGGTTATTTTGCTTTCACCAATCCTGTGGTTTACCAACTTTTTATTCAGGGTAATTTAGCCCTCTCATCAGTACATCCCAAATATCCCAGAGATCAGCTTTCCCCAGCAAAGTGTACAAGTCCCCCAAGACTTGGCCCTTGCTTGCACCTCTGGTCACCTCTCTAGCACATGGCGTCCTGAACTTCATGCATTAATTATGCTGAAATACTCCTAGATGCTTGCATATATCATGCTTCCTTGATGGGTTCCTCTTTCTAGGATAGCACTTTCCCATCTCTACTGGACTGGGAAATTATAAATAGATATAGATAGATAGATAGGAGGATCTATCATTTCACATAGTAAGAAATCCTGGGGGAGGGGAGGCTGCCGGTGCAAGGTGTCAGCCTCTAGCTCTCTGCTCTAAACTCTCTACTCGGCTCCTCTCTGTGCTGGCTTCATGCTCAGGCTGTTGGCAAGATGACAGTGGTGGCTCCACATCTCACGTCCAGACACATCAGTATCATGTACAGGAAGAAGATGGGCTGTTAGTTCCTGACCCTCTAGCACATTGCCAGGAGGGCTCACTAACCAGGCCTGACCACACACCCATCGTAAACCAAGGGGAATGGTGTTGATGAGATTAGTTTAAATCCTGGAGCTAAGGACTGTGTTGTGCTAGAGTAAGGTGGGTTCTTCAGAGTGTGACTTTCCGCAAGGGAGGTCTCAGGATTGGAGTGGCTCTTAAAAGGTGTCCAGCCCAACATTTCTACAGCTAGCATTTTAGCCTCCTCTCAACTGCAGTTCTCACTTCACCAGCCCTTGCCCCGCTGCCAATGTCCTCAGCCTCACCCTCTGCCCTTCCGCACAGTGGGCCTCTCTCTGTGGGCCTGGCCTCTCTGCCCTACCTGGCCGCATCTGCTTGCTGCCTTTCCACATGCCTGCTAACTCACTTGCCCTGTGCACTGCCTACCATGAGCACCGCCTTCTTTCTGGGCAGTCCGTGTGCATCTTGCCTGGGAAGCACATCTGGATTAGCCTCACCCACCAGCGTCACTCCCTCCCTTCTGCAGCCCTCTAGCTCTGGGGATTCTCTCCCTGTGTTTACCTGCTGATGCTTTGTTTGCAAAACTTCTAAAATCACTTCTTTGGCATTTCACAGACATGTTTTTCCTCCAAAACAAGGGTGTTTATTCCTTAAAAAGAGTGATGTCTTCTAACTCTTTGGCAATTTCAGGAACAACAGCTTTCCTCCCACAACCCTCACTCCCTGCTCCACCTCACTCACCATTTTTCATTTCTTTGATCTCCACTGCCACCCTGGGAGAGCAGGGAGTCAATCAATGCTGCTAACTAACCAATTAGCCAGTTTGTCCTCAGCCTGGCCTCTTGCCCTCCCCCTCTATTTGCAGCGATGGCAGCCATCTCTAGAAGGGCACAGCCTTAGCATTTAGGGCCAGAAAACCCCGGGAGCAATTGTACTTTGGGGCTAGGTGTTATGTGTCTAGAAATAATTTACGCTCTATGGTGAACAAAGATTTCCCTGGTCGCTCAGTGCTAAAGAATCCACCTGCAATGCAGGAGATGCTGGAGACTCGGATTTGGCCCCTGGATCAGGAAGATCCCCTGGAGGAGGAAATGGCAAGCCACTCCTTGCCTGGGAAATCCCATGGACAGAGGAGCCTGGCAGGCTACAGTCCCTGGGGTGGCAAGAATCAGACGTGACTGAGCATGCACACACGTGGTGAACACACACTGCCACAGTGCTAGGAGACAGCTGAAGGACACTGGAAGCCGTAGGGCACTTACTATATGCCGTGTCCTGGGTCACTGCCTCGAATGCTTGTCCTTTTCAGCTGTGCACTAGCCCGGGGTTCCTCTGCCTTCCTTTTCCTGCTCCTCTCTGGAAGCTTCCACATACCCTGCACAACTCAGCTCACATAGCACCCATGGTGAAGCTTCACTTGAATGCCCCAGAAAAAGTCCCCTTCCCCTTCTCTACTGTCCTTCCATTCTGTGCAAACCCTCTGCATGGCCCCAGCCCAGTTTAAGAGGGTTCACTGCTCACCTGCCTGCCTCTCTACTGTGCATGAGCTCCTTAAGACCAGGAACCACATTTTTCTGGATTTTTGGGTCCTCTGAAGGCAGATTCCTGCCTGTCAGGTAAAATAAATAACCCCCTATTAATTTAATTAAATTCATTGTTACTTAGGTCAGTAGAAGGCAAGACTCTGACAAAGTAAACTTGGAGCTTAACAAATACAGATACTCAAATGTGTATTTCCTTTAACATGGCTCATGAATGGAGAAAGAACAAGAAAAATGGAAGAAGAAAAAACAGTGGGGTTGAGAGGGTTTTTCTCCTTCTTTAGGGGAGCTTTTTAAGAGCAAGAACTATTTGATATCCTGTGGCCCAGTCCCAAGCATGGAATACAGCAGATGATGCAAAAGTGTTTGTTGAATAGTTGAGCGGGAGATGGGTCAGGTCGAACACTGAGAGTGGGCTGGGGTGGAGCAAGAGGAGCCTAGAAGCTGGGATGAGACAGGGAAGCCCCCAGGAGAGAATTATCCATTTCACCTGTTTGGTTCAGGGCCTCAGACCAGTGGTTGATCAACCAGCTCCCCCATCTCTCTTCAACCTCTACTCACCTCCTACACCCTACCCCTGGCTCTAGCACCTACATGGTCCCATTTAAGGCCCTGAACTGAGGCCTCAGGTCAAGGGCACAGGATCAGACTTGTTCCTCACATGTGCCAGACCCGTTGGCAAAGGATAAGTGGACCCCCAAGGGCCATAAGTCTGTGTATTTTGAAGCTATAAACCAATGAAAAAACTGTTCAATAAAGTCCATTCTAGTCTCCTACTCTGACAAATATATCTTTAAAACAAAATGAAAAATATGTATAAAACTATAGTTTTTTTTTTTAAGACTTTTTTGATGTGGATTTTTTTAACGTCTTCATTGAATTTGTTAGGTATAGCTTCTGTTTTGTGTTTTGGTCTTTTGACCACAAGGCATGTGGGACCTTCGCTCTACTAGGGATCGTACCTGCCCGCCACCACCCCCCCCCCCCGCCATATTGGAAGGCAAAGTTTTAACCACTGGACTGCCAGGGAAGTCCCTAAAGCTATATATATTTTTTTTTTAATTTTATTTATTTTTAATTGGAGGATAATTGCTTTACAATGTTGTGTTGATTTTTGCCATACATCAACATGAATCAGCATAGGCACATGTCCGTTCCCTCTTAAACCTCCCTCTCACCTCCCAAGCTATAGTTTTCATAATCCTAAAATTTAGCCAAATGTCAAAATGACTGACAAATTATTACTCTGCACCTCTTGGCCAGTAAAATTGGGATGAATAATAAAAGCACACATAATTAATAAATTAGTCTGTATTTATTCCCTAACATATTTTTTCATGTTTTTATTTCAGCAAAGTCACTAACTGTGTTGTTATACACTGAAGATATTCACATCAAGTGTATCCTAATGATGGTAATGATCTAGATTTTAAAAATGTGGTCATATTCAAAGTGTCCAAAGTCTCAGCATATTTCCATCATAAAGTATAGATCACACTAAACATAAGCTGAGGCTTCCCAAGGGGTGCTAGTGGTAAAGAATCCACCTGCCAATGCAGGAGACACAAGGGACATGGGTTCAATTCCTGGGTTAGAAAGATCCCTTGGAAGAGGAAATGGCAACCCACTCCAGTATTCTTGCCTGGAAAATTCCATGGACAGAGAAGCCTGGAGGGCTACAGTCCATGGGGCCTCAGAGAGTCTGACATGACTAAGCATATACACACAAATGTAAACTAATTGAATGTGAAAGTTTCATACATGTTTTCAAAAAAGTAACATTTCTTTTACTATATTTTACTATATAAAAGGTAAAACACAAGTTATAATTAATGAATATGAAAACATTATCCAAAGTTATTTGAATTAAGCTTAAAAAAACTATTCCTAAAATTCTAATATGTGATTTTAAAATTCTACTACTGACCTGGAAAAAGGTCAGTTTTCATTCCAATCCCAAAGAAAGGCAACGCCAAAGAATGCTCAAAGTACCACACAATTGCACTCATCTCACATGCTGGTAAAGTAATGCTCAAAATTCTCCAAGTCAGGTTTCAGCAACATGTGAACCATGAACTTCCTGGTGTTCAAGCTGGTTTTAGAAAAGGCAGAGGAACCAGAGATCAAATTGCCAACAACTGCTGGATCATCGAAAAAGCAAGAGAGTTCCAGAAAAACATCTATTTCTGCTTTATTGACTGTGCCAAAGCCTTTGACTGTGTGGATCACAAGAAACTGTGGAAAATTCTGAAAGAGATGGGAATACCAGACCACCTGACCTGCTTTTTGAGAAATCTGTATGCAGGTCAGGAAGCAACAGTTAGAACTGGACATGGAACAACAGACTGGGTCCAAATAGGAAAAGGAGTACGTCAAGCCTGTATGTTGTCACCCTGCTTATTTAACTTATATGCAGAGTACATCATGAGAAATGCTGGGCTGGATGAAGCACAGGCTGGAATCAAGATTGCCGGGAGAAATATCAATAACCTCAGATACGCAGATGACACCACCTTTATGGCAGAAAGCAAAGAAGAACTAAAGAGCCTCTTGATGAAAGTGAAAGAGAAGAGTGAAAAAGTTGGCTTAAAACTCAACATTCAGAAAACTAAGATCATGGCCTCTGGTCCCATCACTTCATGGGAAATGGGGAAACAATGGGGTCAGCTCCTAACTTTATTTTTTTGGGCTCCACGATCACTGCAGATGGTAATTGCAGCATGAAATTAAAAGATGCTTACTCCTTGGAAGGAAGGTTATGATCAACATAGACAATATATTAAAAAGCAGAGACATTACTTTGTCAACAAAGGTCTGTCTAGTCAAGGCTATGGTTTTTCCACTAGTCATGTAGGGATGTGAGAGTTGGACTATAAAGAAAGCTGAACACAGAATTGATGCTTTTGAACTGTGGTGTTGGAGAAGATTCTTGAGACTCCCTTGGACTGCAAGGAGATCCATCCAGTCCATCCTAAAGGAAATCAGTCCTGGGTGTTCATTGGACGGACTGATGTTGAAGCTGAAACTCCAATATTTTGGTCACTTGATGCGAAGAGCTGACTCATTGGAAAAAACCTTGATGTTGGGAAAGAGTGAGGGCAGGACAAAAGGGGATGACAGAGGATGAGATGGTTGGATGGCATCACTGACTCAATGGATATGAGTCTGGGTAAACTCTGGGAGTTGGTGATGGACAGGGAGGCCTGGCATGCTGCAGTTCATGGGGTGTAAAGAGTCAGACATGACTGAGTGACTGAACTGAACTGTAGTAGCCATTGTAAAAACAACATCACTTTTTATGTACATTATATCTAGATCAATGGCTCTCAACTGGGGGTGATTTTGCTCTGCAAGAGCCTTTGGTAATGTCTGGAGACATCTCTGGCTACATAACTTGCTACTGGTTTCTAGTGGATAGAGGCCAGGGATGCTGCAAAACATCCTGCAATGCACATGATGCAACAAACGAGGTTGAGAAACCCTGGTTATACACACACGCACACATACACACACACACACACACACACACGCACACATACACACACACACACATACACACACGCACACATACACACACGCACACATACACACACGCACACATACACACAGAGCATGAGAGTAACATGAATGTTTAATATTGCAAAATGTCCCTTAACTGCCATGTGCAATTGTTGGGAGTACTACACTAATTATCAGTCACTCCAGAATCACAAATTGGAACATGGAAAAGCGAGAAAACGGACATACAACACAGATTGCATTATGCAAGCATCTATTGCATTCTTGCTGTGTGAGAGGAAGGCTTTGACGTTTTAATTAATTTGTCTTTTCTTTGATTCTAGTGCTTCTGCCAATCAATCATCCCCCCATTCCCCAGCTAGCATACATTCTGAAATAATGTCCATCTCCAACATCAGAAGCAACACAACCCACAGATCTTGACATTCAGACATAATAATCTTTTGTTTCAAGGACATAGAAAAGAGATACAGAGAAGCGCTGTGCTGAGGCCTGAGTGGTGTCATTTCCAATGAGGGTATTTGAGGTTATGGGTCACGCTGTAGCAGAATCTGGCAGCAGATCCCTAACAAGAGAGATACCCAAGCCTTCCTTCATAAATACAGTTTCTGTGTGCTTGTGATGTGGGGGAGGGGCTCTAAAGCACGAGGCCCAGGAAAGAGGCCTGGAGACGCTGTGTCCGCGTTATCACCCTTGGGTTCTGAGCGGGAACATGGGCGAGCTGAGAGGCTGTTAATAGCGGATCATTAGCGTTTCCCAACTCTTTTGCAGAACAGCATGCTGTTTGGCTGCCAAAATATTAGGATTGAAAGCAGCTGGCCAAAATGTTTAGTGAGGAAGTGAGCCTACTTGCAGAAGCAGAAGAGAAAATTCCTGTGACTGTGACCTGAGAGGAAGGGGGCTCTCCTGTCTTCTGTTGGAAGTCTATGCTCAGTCAGGCGCCCTGACCCCTTGCCTCCAGGGCGCCTTTGAAGAGGTGTGCTATGGGGCTGGGACTTATTGCAGGTCCTTATCTGGGCAAAAAATGGGACTAAGGAGGCTCTGTCCCTGCCCTACAGAAAGTCACAGCATAATAGTAAATTTAACCTCAGCACATGTTGAATGAATTTGGAAAATAAAGAATTGTAGACAGAAAACCCCCCTCCACAGAACCTCAGCTAAGAGACAAGTCCAAAGGGGGATCAGATGAGTCATCTATGTAGGTGAGGATGGAGAGGCACAAAGGTCATGTGACTTTACTAATACTTGCCCTTGCATCCATCCATGAGTCCCTTCATACCAGCGGATCCTCCCTGCAGCCTCCACACAGGTGCCAGGCAGCCTTCCTATTTCTACTGGACAGACTTTGAAAGCTAGAGCAGCTTCTCAGGGAGGCACAGACAACAGGTGGCAGAACCAAGAGTGAGACCGGGTCTTTTGACTGTAAGAACAAAGCTCTTTCCAGTGACATCTGTATTTTGGTCTGTGGACCAGGCAGCTTCATTTATTGTAAGGTATTAAGGAATCCAAGTGTATAGGAAATACCACCACTAGCCTCAATCAATAGAAATAAAACCAATAGTAGGTGAAGAGAGCCCAGAGTTTTTGACACTGAAACAGAATTCTACAGAAGAGTGGGGACAACTACCTCACCCCACACTGGGTCAAGGACCTCCTGGCAGAGATGAGACATCACTGGGGACACTGGGCACAAAAATTCCTCAGAGTGGGGATAACTGGGATTGTGGTGCAAGTATTTGGTCTGTATTTTGTGGTGCATAAAGGGCTTATTAATTTAGAGAGAGAATCCTGCACATAGGACATAGTAGGTGCCCAAGGTTTTTATCAAATGACCAAGTGACTGGTTGAAGCCAAGAAAAGAAATAGAAGCCAAATGCCGTGGGGAAAACCAGCCTCCTGATGGTGATTAGAGTGTGGGTAATCAGCAAGCAAATCCCCTTACCCATTAGGGGAAAAATGATGGAAACAAACAGCAGAAGTATTTAGCACATTGTTAATCACTGGAAAGCTGTTGCTTTCGGAATAATAACACAACAGTGCAGTCTCATCAGAGGTTTAAATGGGGACAGAAGAGAAATACTCATGGCCAATTCCCTTTCTGTTCCTATTGTTAGTAGCGTATTTTTAAAGCACCGAGTAGGGTGTTAAGTTCTTTTCAATTACTACGAATTCATTCATTCATGTATTCAACACAGCAAATGTTCACTAAGCCCCCGGCATATGCCAGGCGCAACAGGGAACAAGATAGACAAAAGACTCTGCCCTGGGGACCGGCCAACATGGCTGGATAGAAAGACCCAAAGCTCACTTCCTCTTATGGAGGTACCAAAACCACAACTATTTGTAAAAACAGCCATCAGTGAAAAAGACCAGAATTTGCCAGAAAAGATCTGCTACAACTAGAGATAGAAAGAAGGACCCACAGTGGGGAGTGGTGGACCCGCGATACTGGTAAGTGTCATACGCCTAGGTAGGCCACCTGTAAAGGGGAGAATAATTATAGTTGCAGAGGTTCTCCCCCAGAGTGAGAGGTCTGAGTCTCACATTGGACTTCCCAGCCTAGGGCCCTGCCCCAAGAAGATGAACCCCAAGAATGTTTGGCTTTGGAAGCCAGTGGGCTTACTTTGGGGAGAACCAGAGGGTGGTGAGAACTCCAGACTCCACACTTAAAGGGCCCACACAAAATCTCACATGCTCCAGGACCCTGGGCAAAAGCAGCAATTTGAAAAGAACTTCTGTCAGACCCAGATGCTGATCTTGGAGAGTCTCTGGAGAGGCAGGAGACAACTGCAGCTCACCCTGGGCACACAGACACTGGGGACAGCCACTCTTGGGAGCTCCTTCTACCACACAGACACTGATGCAGCATACTCATTAGCACCCTGGCCTGGCCCCACCCTATAGCCTCTAGGCAACGGCACTAGGACCCATTGGGTCAAGCAACTAACGGGGTCAGGGCACAGCTGCCTTAAGTCCTCCTGAGCCCACAGTTGTCTCTGGACATGGCCCTAGGCACAGCCTTGCCCACCAGAGGGCTCAGGACCCAGCTCCACACACCAGTGGCTAGGCACCAGCCCCAGAATTCCCTGCACGCACCCCCCATCACGCTCTCTGCCTTCCAGGAAGCCTGCTCTGGTTTCTAAAGCAGCCTCACCCACCAGGGGGCAGACACTAGACCCATGGAAACCATAATCCCATAGCTTGCAGTCCCAAGTTGCTTACTAGCAGGCCAGACCCTGCCCTGGGATGAGCTGGGCTCTGTCTCTGCCCACTAACAGGCCGACTCCCTGAACCCCACACCCCATATCAGGAACCGGCCCCCTGCCACCAGTGATCTGACACCAGCTCTGGGACCCCTGGACCCTACAACCAGACTCCAGGCTGGCTGTGACTGCCAGTAGGCCTGCATTAGCCCTAGGACCAGTGGGCAGGCAACAGCACCAGAGTCTTCCAGACCCTGACTCTCCCCACCATGAGCCAATACTAGCCCCAGGGCCCTCTGGATTTCACAGCCAGTGACCTTGGGACCCAGCCCTACCAACTAGTGGCCAGCAGCCTCCACATGAGGCAGAGCCTGGTAACCAACTGGAGCAGGGGCCAATAAAGTCTACCAGACCACCCTCACAGTCAGCCCACCACAACAGAAGGACACACACAGTCCTCACAGGGAAGACCCATGGAGCATAGAGCTGCGGCAACAAGAGGAAAGTCCGCTGCTGGGATGTGTAAGACGTCTCCTACAAAAGGCCACTTTTCCAAGGTCGGGAAACACAGCCAACCTACCAGAGACATAAAAATACAAAGAGCGACTTGGGCAAAATGGGGCGACAGAGAAACATATTTCAGAT
This sequence comes from Bos indicus x Bos taurus, assembly GCF_003369695.1. Lineage (NCBI taxonomy): Eukaryota > Metazoa > Chordata > Mammalia > Artiodactyla > Bovidae > Bos > Bos indicus x Bos taurus. The sequence continues at coordinate 29,302,912 of NC_040078.1, forward strand.
AAAGGGACAAGATGAAAAAAACCTCAAAGAAGAACCAAATGAAGTGGAGCTAGGCAATGTACTCAAGAAAGAGTTCAGGGTAGTGATTGTAAAGATGATCAAAGAACTAGGGAGAAGACTGGACACACAGAGCGAGAAGTTAGAAGTTTTTAACAAACGAGTTAGAAAATAGAGATGAAGAATACAATAAGTGAGATGAAAAATATACAAAACAGTGGTCCCCAACCTTCCCGGCACCAGCGGCTGGTTTTGTGGAAGACAAGTTTTCCATAGACCGGGACAGGTGAGGAGAGGTGGGGATGGTTTCAGGATGATTCAACTGCATTACATTTATTGTGCGCTTTGCTTCTCATCTAATGCCACCGCTGATCTGACAAAGAGGTGGCCCAGAGGTTGAGAACCCCTGTACTAGAAGTAATCAACAGTAGACTAAATGATGGATCAATGAACTGGAAGACAAGCAGTGGAAATCACTGATGCTGAACAGGAAAAAAAGAAGCAAGAATGAAAAGAAATGAGTACAGTTTAAGAGACCTCTGAGACATCAAGTACACTAATATTCCCATTAAATGGGTCCCAGACAGCGAAGATAGAGAGAGAGAAAGGATCTGAGAACATATTTGAAGACATATTAGCTGAAAACTTCCCTAATCTGGTAAAGGAAACCAATACCCAAGTCCAGGAAGTGCAGAGAGTCCCATATAGGAATAAACCAAAGAGGAGCACACCAAGACATATTATAACTAAAATGACAAAAATTAAAGAGAGAATATTAAAAGCAACAAGGGGAAAAAAAAAAAAAACAATGTACAGGGAAACTCCCATAAGGCTATCAGCTGATTTTTTTTCAGCAGAAACTCTGCAGGCCAGAAGGGAATGACATGATATTTTTAAAGTGATGAAGGAAAAACCTACAACCCAAACTATACCACTCAGCAAGGCTCTTGAACAGATTTGATAAAGAGGTCAAAAACTTCAGAGACAAGCAAAAGCAATAAGAGTTTAGCACCATAAAACCAGCTTTACAAGAAATGTTAAAAGAACTTCTCTAAGTAGAAAACAAAAT